>NC_056744.1:755748780-755901280 GCF_019279795.1 Protopterus annectens
TGTTGGTAGGGGACTCTGGCATTGACAGTCATGTGTCTGTCCTCTGCCCCCACTGTTTCGCATTTCCCTTGCATAATGCAGTGGGGTTTCCAGCCATGTAGTCTAATGCATGTTTTGGGGCACTCAGTATTGGACAGAGTACATGTTGTCCCAAGTAGCTCTTAGTTCTCTGCAAGTAGCCCAGTAGCCCACTCTATTCCCTTGAATACATGCAGCAGGTCCATACATATCCTACCATTATCTAGTACCCCATACATTTGTTGTACAGGAGAGTGACTTGCCTTGTGAACACAGCTGTTGAGAGACCTGTGTTTCAGGGTTGACTCTGTCTGATGCATACAGTACACAGCCAATACATGGTTAGGTACAGGTTGTATGGTCTGGCTGACATCCTTTTTACTATGTATGTAAGTCAGAGTAAGGTGTCAGTCCCTAGGACCCTAGGTTGTCAGTGCATGTGCTATGCATTGCCTCTTGGCCAAGGCCAGGGCATATTGGGCATGCCTATGTCTGTCTACAGGGACAGCCTCAGGGAGTTCCTCCTCCGAGTCCCCCTGTGGGTGGGGCTGTGGAGACATAGGCACTGGTGGGGGGCTGTGTATCCCTCCCCTGTAATGATCTTGCCACAGGTGTTTCCACAGGATCATATTGTGTAGCATGGCACATACTGTGAACATCTGTGCACATGTAGTGGAGAGTACTGAAGGGCTCCACCAGATATATTGAGGCACTGGAACTGTGACTTGAATAGTCCAATCACATGCTCTATGATTTTCTTAGTTTGTGTGTATGTCTCATTATGGCATTCTTCTGTAGGTGTGTGTGCATTTCTGATGGTGTCATCATCCACAGTTCCAGTGTGTAGCCAACATCCCTAGTAGATGGCCACATGGGATGTCCCCCCCTGGAAACATCTGGTACAGCTGTGATGCATGCCAGATATGGGAGTCATGATACCTGCCAGGGCTGCCAGCACACATATTCATGATAATGCCCTGACCATTGCACATGACCTGGCAGTTGATGGAGTGATATCCCTTGCGGTTGACATAGACTCTACCCTCCTCACCGGGAGTGCTTTGATGTGGACATGAGTGCAGTCTATAGCACCCAGTACCTCAGGGTACTTTGCTACATGGTAGAAGAGATGCAATCTGCTGGCCCTACCCTCAGGAGTCCGGGGTAAATAAATGTGTTCACTGGCATGTGTTTGCATGGCATCCAGGAACTGGTGGAGTACCTGGATGCTAATGCCTGTGAGACCTCATCATGTTCCCAGCTTGCCTTTGAACAGTATCTGTAGCTAGTATCATAAGGGTTACACATACCTTTGTTTCCACTGGGATGGGTTCTCCTCTGTTGGCATTGGGTCTAAGTTGAGGGGAGCAGAGCTCGGTGAGTTCTTGTAGTATGTCCCTGTCCACCTTATAGCGGTCTACACTCTCCAACTCATGCAGCTCCTGGAAAGTAACTCTGAGTTTGAACACTCTTCTCCTTCTCAGTCTAGGCCCATTGTCAGCAGCAGCATCAGCACTGACCTCAGCATCTAGCACATACAGATGTAGCAGAGCTGCAGCTGCCCCTACCATTCTCTCAGTTAAAATTCCCAAGTTTGTACTGCAATAGTGCAGAGTATTAGAGAAAATCAGATTGTAGGGTGTATGCATACTTTATAGTGTTCTGCTGCAGATGCAGCCTGTGTGATTGGCTAATTATGATGCATTCCACCTGCCAAGTACATAACTGACGGGTAGGAATGGCCCAGTTTAGGTGAAACAGGGGTCATCAGTAATTTACATATGGTTGGCTTTCCCAGGCAATTTCTTTTTTTTTTCTTTTTTTTGACAGTCTTCTATGCTAAGTACTGCAGCACAGCATGCAAACTCATGCCATAGATATAAACAATGCTCAGCAGTAAATAGATACACCTCCATGAATGCGCACACTCAGCACAGTGGCACACTGTGTAAACAGGCTCAAACCAGCTTAAATCCGTGCCGCTAAACAAAGCTTAGAAACACTGGGCACACCACCCCCCTCTACTCATTTCAGTGGTGCTGCACACAAACTGGTGCTGCTGTGCTCCAATGTGCTTAAAGAAATAGAGACACACACCCTTTTGATGTCAGTTACCTCATCTGTGGACACTAATATGGTTCTGGGGCTACACAGATGTGATCTGCTGACACGGATACCCATTTTTGCTATTCAGTAACCCCAGCTCATTTGCATACAGATCCATGCACACAACCAGGAAACTTCTCTATTCCAGGACCTGCCTCCGTAGCAACCACAGACATTTACCATTGTACATACTCCATGCAAGGCCCTGTAATGCATTATTATCACATATTTTATTTTTACACTTTTAAATTTTTTTTTTTTGCAAAATGACATGTTTGCACACTGCTGCATGCCATGCAAACATAATATGGGTATTAGAAAAAAATAATTATTTTAAATTATTTTCCATTAGTATTTGGACACACAGGGCATAGTTTTGCACATATCTGTGTCTACTATTCTATTTCTGTCCTACTAACTGGGCTTTTACAGCCCCAATCACCTTTTTAGCTCCTGTACATGGAATTTTTCTGTGTACACTTCAGACACCAACACGGGGTCTGCACTAATGTCTATCTGCTTGCTGGATCACTCTAACACCCTAATTTGCATGCATTTCACCTGCTTATGAGGTAATTTGTATTCCACCGACACTTCCGTGTTTGCACACTTGTGCACGCTCCTCAGCTCCGTTTACTGGATCACACAGCTGCTTACATCTGTGTAAGCTCCGTGCCACAATACCTAAATGGAAAATTAATCCACGTAGGCTTTATTGAATTCCCCCTTAAATCTTATCAAGGGACAGCTTGTCAAAATTTAAGCCTCCAAAAACCCCAAGAACACAGCTATCTATGCAGAAATATTTACAAAAACTCTGTACAGACATGCAAATGCTGCATTGAGGCTGCCATACCAGAAGCAAGTCCAAATCTAATACCCAAAACAACCCCCAAATAGTGGAATCCTTACCTTAACAGGTTATATAACAGAAGGAAAAAAGTGATGGCCAAAGTCAGAAAGAACAACTCTCACAGAGACATGAACTCTGTGATTCAATTAAACAAGACACTGAGAGGTCTAGTAAAGTCCAGCAAGGCTAATTATGAGGTCAGGATAGTCTCCCAGGCTAAGCTAAGGACAATCACAAGGCCTTCTTCAGCTATTTCAGCAACCTTAATGGTAATACTCAGCAGTGTGCAGAATTGATGATAAATGGCACAACCTTCACTGACCAGGGTGACATAGCAAGTCTAATGGCTGGTAAATTTATCTGTAACTACAACCCGCCTCTCCCCCCATTACCCCCTGTGAAATTCCTTCTAACATATCCCACCCCAACTGTCAACAGGAAACAAGTCTGGGTGGCACTCACTAAGCCAGAAACACTGCTTCAGTGGGCCCCAGCAATATCCCTGCTTGCATCCTAAATAGCCTACAACATGACCTGGCAGCACCACTTGAGGCCTTCTTCAACTATAGCCTGAAAATAAGATATATGACAGTGAATGGAGGCCCACAACATTCATTCCTCTTCATAATTAACTGACCTGGGGAACTACAGACTCATTAGTCTGAAAAAGCTAATATGCAAAGCCATGGAACGAATTATTATGAAAATGATCGAAAAGGACATTGACAATTTACAGACACTGGAGCTTTCCCAGTTTGGCTTTGTTAAGGGAAGGTCTTGCCCACTCAGCCTTCTTCTAGGGGGTCATCAAGGCTATGGACGAGGGGGAAATGGTGCATACCACCTACCTTTTCCAGGCCAAACATTCCACCCAGGTATTGTTGACAAACTCTTAGAACTTGGCATAAATTCCTACAAAACTCACTAGATTGCTGGCCAACTCAAAAATAGGACCCAAGATGTCAGGATTGGAGAGATCACCTTAACCAGGAGAGACCAGTCACCAGAGAAGTACTCCAGTGCTCTGTGTTGGGCCTGATCCTGTTTGGCATCTACTTCTCACAAGTCAAGGCTAATGTCAAAGGCCTCTGGCTCTCAAAGTTTGCAGATGACTATAAATTGATTCCCACACTGACACCAGCATCCTACATGTTCATCTAACACAAACAAATGAGTAGTGTCAAAGCCATGGATTAAAACAAAAAGTGAAGAAATGCATTAAAGTGCCCTTTGGGAAATTGTCCACCCAGGCTAATTACTCCATCACCAAATAATCCCTAAGAGCTGACCTGATAGTTAGGGATCTGGGAACATATGTAGAAAGTAATCTAGCCTTTGACCAACATATAGCCATGATAGTAAGAAAATAATTATATGTCTCCTAACTCATAACTGAGAGTATGGCATCCATAGCAGAGGAAGTTATAGTGCTACTGTACTCAGCCCTTGTCACACCCATCATTGAGTATAATGCCCCTTTTGGCATGTACCTAACCAGGCACTTACAACAGTTAGAATGGCTTTGAATTTTCCTCACCAGGAGAATCCAGGGTATGAATACTCTGTCCTGCACAGATTGCCTTAAGGCCCTATCACTGTACTCCATCTCCTACACGTTACTGAGAGGCAATCTGTGCTTGGAATATAAGGCATCCTCTGGATCTGTTACATATCTGCAAAACATTCCAAAGTATGGTAGTTGAAACAGGTAAACTCTGAGACCAGCTAAACACCAGAAAATGGTAGCTTAAGCAAAACAAACAGCACTACAAACACAAGATACAAGGACCTGAACTTTGTCTGCAAGATAAATAGAATATTCTGGAGAGTCTGATATGCATCTCAAAGGATCCTAATACTATGGAATAATGCCCCCATCTATGTGTTGAAGAGTTCATCCATGACCACATTCAAATGAAACCTTAATCATTTGATGGGAAATCGTAAATTCACCCCTGAGCTGGCCTACATGATTCCGATGAACAGGGGTAGGCAGTAAGTAAATTACTCTCCAAATAACATACCCCCCCACACACACACAACTTTTAGCTACCTCCTTACTAACTGACCCCACCATACAGGTGTATAATGGACTCGGGGGACATAACTGGGTTGGGTTGTACAGCTATGCTTGTAAAGACCCTGGTGGTTGTTAGCCTAGCATAACCCTATGAACCTATAAAATGAAAATGGCTGCAGGATTGTGTTTTATTTTTCAAGTGGAGAAACAAGCAGATATAAAAAGCCAAGCAAGCAGGGAGATTTTCCACATAATGATGCCTGTGGATAATTTAGAAAGAGATCCCATTTAAATTGTATTATGTACTTCCTATATGAACACATACACACAC
Organism: Protopterus annectens; assembly: GCF_019279795.1. Classification (NCBI taxonomy): domain Eukaryota; kingdom Metazoa; phylum Chordata; order Ceratodontiformes; family Protopteridae; genus Protopterus; species Protopterus annectens. Next base: position 755,754,109 of record NC_056744.1, read on the forward strand.
ACACACACACACACACACACACACACACACACACACACACACACACACACACACACACACACACACACACACACACACACACACACACACACACACACACACCACGCTATAACACATGTGGAGGCACAAGGTATAGTGAATAGAGTTGGTGCCTCACAATAAGAGGTTCTCCAGATAAATTCTTGTCTGCCTTTTGTGCAGACTCTGCATATCCTCCCAGTGTTCATGTGGGTTTCCTTCGGGTGCTCTGCTTTCCTCCCAAATTTCAAAGACATGGAATCTCTAAATTGGCCATAGATGTGAGTGTGCATGTTAGTGTGTGGTATAAAAACAACCACAGCAAGGCTAACCACCTGCCAGTGTAAACCTTGGCTCCAGATGATTGTCACTGTTGAAGTGACATCCCAACCCCATCTGCAAAAATGGGAAAGGGGTTGTGGATGAATGGATTTTCTTATGTTATATGGTACATGGGGTGAAAAGAAAGGAGGACAAAATAGCAAACCAAAAGGACAGGTATAAATAACATTAGAGAGGACAGGCCTCAGAACTTGCTTTTGAAGTGACATTGCTTTATGCTTAAAGCATGGATTTTAAAACAGGTAGCCAAAAGAACAAGCTTCAGCATAGCAAGTTTGAAATTTAAGATCTTGGAAAAATTTGCCCTGCAAATTTAGCTCAAAAGAAACAAATTAGTAATAGTAGGTGGCACCAGTAGTACATAGGTATGACAGTAGATACAATACCTAGTGATATTAAAAATAATTTGGAAAGAGCAGGCTGAAGAACTGATTCACATCTATAAGGGTATCTTGGATGGGACACAGATCCAGCTCAGTGAGCAGAAAATGCTCTAAGTACCCTAGCAAATATAATGACCAAGAGTGATAATGGGAGCAAGCAGATAAGTGAAAAATGTTGAGATGGAACATCTGGTGATTGGTAGAGAACAACAAATAGAAGGGGTGCAAAACATGATGATGAAGAAACAAGGAAAAGGAACAATGGAGGAAGGATTATGGTGTCAAATGTGTCAATAAAGAAGAAGAAACAGATGGAATAAAAGAAAGTCACCCCTAAAAGACAGAAGACCATTGGAAAGTAACTGCAGACCCTGAGTGAATTGGATATAGTTGAAGAAGATGAGGAATTAGAGGGGAATGGTAACATACACAAAAGTGGAGCTGAACTGGTAGCAACTAGTGGCTGCAGAAGAACTGAGAGAGAGAGAGTGAGAGACAGAGAGAGAGTGAGAGAGAGAGAGAGAGAGAGAATCATGGACAGCAGGAGAGAGGCACAATAGATAAGTAGGTGAAATGAACCCTGTTGTGTAAAGCATGCAAGAAAGGAGAGACCCACTGCTGGATAAAGGAAAAACAAAGTATTGGGAGGAAAGAGTGCTTGCCTGGACCAGATAATGTTGCTTTCTGCTTTTGTCTCTTTTCTTGTCTTTTTGTATTTCCATGTACATTGATATAGTATGAGTCATACAACTGCAAGAGTAGAGGGTATGAAGACCATACATGGATTGTAAACAATATATGCTTATTTTGCTAGCACTGTATATTTAACTGATGTTTATTAGGAATGCTCTTAAAGGGACTGTGACACCCCACCACTGGACTGGTAATCAAGAAGCCTCAATCCTCACCACTGGCAACAGTGGGGGATGTACACTGGGAGGATGACAGCTAGAAACACAGTATTTCCAGATGCAGCTTTCTGCATCAAGTGCAATTTCCCTTAAGAGCACACTGATACCACAGTCAGTCTGGGGCTGGTTTCTCCCTCTTTGTCCAGATCTCCAGTAAGATCTCAGCTGAGTGGCCAAGCCAAGACCTCCCTGTCTGTTCAACCAGTGCTTCATGTCTCTGCCCAAGTAACTGAGACACACACTCTTTGAGGATTGATTTACATACACACACACACACACACATACCTGGGAAAGGCTGGCACAGATTTATTAGCTGTCCCCTTTTTGCCCAGATTATAAGGTAGCTATCACTGCCATCAGCCAACTCTTGTCAGCTACTTTAAGGCTCTTAACAAAGGGTATCCAATCTTATTGTGTAATATTAATATTAATACAAATGGTAGTTTGACCAAGAGCAAGTCTATTAGGAGTGGCCCACTGTTTCACCAAATAAATAAGCAAGTACTTTCAAAACTAAAATATGTCTCACAAAGATCAGCCACAATGAAATGTTTAAATATATTTCATAATAAATAATAAAAGAACAAGAAAATTCTCAGTATATATTCACGGTGACATCAGAGTTCAAAACCACCAGAAATATGTAAAATGATATTGCAGGACAGTCTCAAATAAATAAAGAAAACCATCTAAACTATGCTTCACTATATTCCTGACTGAATCTAAGAGAATTACTATACCCTAGTTAACTTACTTAAGAGCAAGGCAGATGTGGTGAATGAAGCTTCTTGTTGCCAGGTCCAAGACAGAATACAGAATACAGAATGCTGTCTCTCTCTCTCTCTCTCTGTCTCCCAGGGACTTCTTAAATTAATATCTCAAATATTACAGCTGGGATAGCTTGCAAAATGACATCATTTCTTGTCATCTGACTCTATCCCAGGTGAAACCCCCACTGCCAGAATCTGGCAGTATTTAGCATCTACCTGTGAGACTGCATAGACCTCAGATCTTTGGCAGATGCTGGAAGTCATAAAACAATTATATCCCTACACATTTCAAGACTAGTAATTATTTCACCTCAGAGATAATACAGAAAGCTCTCTAGTTTTAGACATTGTGGCTCATTGCTGCATTGAAACTGAAAGATATCATCTTTTATTGCATAGCCATGAAGTAATTTAATTTCAGCTATTTTTCTGAAGTTTTGATGGACTGAAGTTAACCTCCTGTGTTCTAGTTTCCACTGTTAAAATATATACATTTAAACAGTTGCAATAGTGCATGTACATTTCTTTTCTATTCCAGTAGGGCAGACTCTGGATACATTTCAAGCACTTTGCAAAAAACTTTTTCAACACACGTCTGTACAAACAAGTTTGATATACACATGACATACAGTTCTAATACAGTTGTAACACAATGATCTTATATGAATCATGTTGATATTCACAAATGACATATACTTATTTACAAAATTCAAGATAGCTGTGCTGGCAGTATCTTTCTTTGTTACAGGGGCAATTTGAGTTCTAGGATATATATATATATGTGTATTTAGCAATGTTTATACTATAAAATAACAGTGGGAAGAAGGCAAAACATATTTATCAGCTGACATTTATTTTTCAGTACCAAAGCAGGGCTAGCCACCTGGTGGTGTAAACCTAGGCTCTATATGATTGTGACTATGTAGTGACATCCCAAACCCATATACAAAAGTGGGAAAAAGGGGTTGTGGATGGATGGATGGATGGATTTATTTTTCAACTACTTAACTCATTCAAGCCTATAGTGCCTTTTTTGTATACTTCCAGTTAACATCCATAGCTCCTTATGGCATTCAGGTCTTTCTTGGGTCTGACATCTTTAACAATTTGATTTATCAGCTTGTAATAATCAGGATTAGAAGGAACAAGGAGTTATTAATAAAATAACACTAAGACTTCTAATCGTGGATGTCTGACAGTAGAAAAGCCTTGATTATTCTATGCTTTTTATGTTGCTTTTTAAGAAAATGGTCTAAAATGCAAGGGTGTGTGTAGGCTGTAAAAGGTCCAACATTCAGCACCATGTAGGTGTTAATGACTTAACATTAACTACAATATTTAAGGTTGTTAGGTTAAAAGGACAGTTCAGTGTGAAGACTGAAAGAAGGCCTTAGGTAGGCAGTTGTAAAGAAGATCCAAATGAAAGGGAGAACAGATAGAGGGAGTATGAAAGGGGAAGGGTGAGAATAAATATGAAGGTGAACTATTTCATCAGCAGTTGCAGAGGTTGGCACTGTAGAGCTCTTAAAGAAGATGGCTGCTTACCAAAGCATTTTGTATCCGGGCAAAAGTTTTGGAACTAAGTAGAGAGGCAGGATGAAGAAATAATGGTGTGGTAGGTTTCGTGAACTTACTACATGAAAATGTGGAGGGAATTTAAGCAGTTCTAAGGTGTGTCAGGGAAGGACAAAACCACTTATGATGAGTAACTGAAGGATAAAGGGCATAAAATGCACATGAAGGATGTGTGGTTATAAGAAAAAAGAAATATGGACAGAAAGAGTACTGAAAGTCCAGTAATGAACTGTTAGTTACAACTTTAGTTAACTTAAGCAATGCAACTAAGCAGCAGAAGCAAGAAAGCCTTTCTGATATCAGTGCTTAGCCTAAAGAGGAAGGAAGGAGGAGAAGCTGGAGAAGATGAATGAGGAAAAGAGCAATGGACATGCAGGGAGACATAAAAAGGAAGACAGTATATGTGGGTCCCCAAAAGCTGGACTGTTAACTGCTACAGGAGACAGGCAGAAATAAGACAAAAGAATAAAAAGTACAAATTGTATAATTGTGTTATATGGTATGGGGGGAGTAAAATGAGGACAGATATTACTATTAAAGAAAAACTATGTGTTTAGTGTTTCATGGATTGAATAAGTAGAAAGGCCTTTGTGTGCAAGTCCAGTTTTAGGCTGTTCAGCAGTGCACCATTAGTGGAGTATGTTTGGATAGATAAGGAGTATGTTGACAGGTTAAAATTGTTGGGGGGGGGCTAGAGGCTGTGTTCTTTCTGCACAGGCAGAGTGACTAATTTACTAGGACAATGAATATTAGTATAAGAAATTAAGCTTTAGGGTAGGCAGAATTTTCATTCATATAGGAAGTACATTAAGTGAAGAGACACTTTCTTCAAACTCATGCACTGTTTTCAGCTAATTATCTTTTTGTGATGATTTCAGATTAGCATGCTTGATAGGGAATATACTCAGTATTCAAGCAATCAAGAGCCCAGGTCAAACACCAAAGATTATTCTGAAGTTAGGCTTCAATAATTAACTTAGTGCCATCAGAGGATGGAAAAGAAAATATTATGCCATAACTAGTTTAAATGATGTATATCATCATGATAAGTTTTTAGGGCAAAAACATAAATAAATACAGTGTGGGTCATGTAAATATTGACAAAAATACCCTTTAAAAGGTGATTACAATTTGGGAACAATAGCTACTGTGTGACATGATGTGTATAGAGTTTAGACTCGAGTACAGTGGATATAGACTAAGGATATAAAGCCAACACACAAAGCTAGATATATTTGTTTGATAGGGGAATAGGACAGGAAATGTTTTACAGTAGATAGACTGGCATCTAGTGATGTACTAGGGATATTGGGTGTGGCATCAATAGAGAAGATGAGGTTCATATGTCAGATATCAATCTTACTCTAATAAAATCTTTTAAGGTTGACTGTAAGAACATTTAGTGAATTAAGACATAGGAAATATATCAAGAGTTACACTAGTGATTTTATTGTTAAGGCCTGTTTTAGATGACAGAAAATATATACTGTCACAGACTGTGACTTGCATAACTGATGGGGGCCCTGTCTTGAGTAAGAAAGAGCTGTCCTGGAAGTAGCCAGCAGACAAAGTCTATACAGACTGAGGCACACTGAAGGTTAGATCATGGCTGTCAGCTTGTTAGCAGTTAGCCTACTGATAAGGAGTGTCAAACAAAAAGATTTTTTAAGATAATGAAGATCAAAGAATTAATGACAACATATAAGTTTGGCTGAATTGAAAATAATCATAAATGGTTAAATGATGACTTGATAAATAGAATCATTGAATTTATGTAAAATCCATATTTGATGATACTCAAGAAAACTTAAAAGGCTAACGATGGCATGTCTATTGTGATGAGGCTTGAAGTGGATGAAGCTCCTTGCCACAGAACCAGAGAATATGTTATGATAGAGGATCAAAAGGGTCAAGACAAAACTATATGGGGGGTGATTTAATAAAGCCTACACTTTTTTTTCCGTGTAGGCATTGCACTGCACTGCTTATACAGCTGCAAACATTTTAGATTCAATAAGCAGTGATGAGTGGCACGCACACAAGCACCAACAAGAAAATTTCTGTGGCATGCAAATCACCTCATAAGCAGGTGAATCTCATACAAATGAGGCAGGTAGAGTGATCCAGCAAGCAGAAAGGCATGTCTTCAGACCCCATGTCAGTGTCTGTAGTGTACATGGAAATATTCTGCTTACAGGAATGCAGACAGACAAAAGGAGTTGTAAAAATGTAGATATTTGGACAGAAATGTCATGCCACATACAGATATGACTGAAACTTTCATCCTGTATGTCAGAAAAATTAAAGGAAATAAGTTAAATTAATATATTTTTTTAATAATCTGGGCATATTTGTGTGGCACACTGCAGTGTGCAAACATGCTTTATAGACAAATAAAAAAAAATTGGAAAAAAAAAAATTAATTATTATGTGACAGAAAAGTATTAGAGGACTGTACATGGAGTCCCTAAAATGGTGCATTGGTGCTGTTGCTAACGTGTTTAGGCTCTGAAGTGTGTAGTTTCCAGGCTGTGAATATGGATACCTATGTAAATGAGGTAGATGTATTGAATAGTAGAAAGGAGTAATCATGTCCACATATCCAAAAAGCTCCAAGGAAAGGGTGCCAATGAACCAAGAACCAGTAAAAACACAACAGGCACCCAAAGAGGCAGGAGGTAATAAAGCCACGAGCCTGTAAGTGAAAGCAACAGCAGGTTTATTCACATAAACGTCACACCATATAATGCATTTTCATCCACTAGACCTCTTCAGATGTAAAATGTTTTTACGTGTCCACATATCCCCTTCGTCCAGGCTTAAACCCATGTTGCTGTTTACACAGGAGGTAGCTGACACTGGTGGGGTGTCTACTGACTTCTAAGCTCATTTCAGCTTAGGTGCACATGTTTGCACAGCACACTGCCTGGCCTTTCAGAGGGGTGTGTTTACTCACATCTAAGCTTTGTTTACCTTCCCTGTGCATGTTTCTGTGGCACACCACTACACTCATCGTGTTTAAAAAAAAATAAATGTATTTAATTGGTTGGGAATTTTAACTAAGAGAATGCTAGGGACTGCTGCAGGTCTGCTGCACCTGTATGTGATAGATGCTGAAGTCAATGCTGCTGCTGACAATAGGCCAAGACAGAGAAGGAGAATAGTGTTCAGGCCCAGGTTGCCTTCCAGGAGCTACCTGAGCTGGAGATTGTAGAGTGCTACAGGGTGGACAGGGACATACTACAAGAACTCACTGAGCTCTGCCACCTTCAACTCAGACCCAGACCCAACAGAGGGAAATCCATCACAGTGGAAACAAAGGTATGTGTAGCCCTTAGGATGCTAGCTATAGGTACTTTCCAGAGACCAACTGGGGACATGATGGGGGTCTCACAGGCATCAGCATCCAGGGTACTCCACCAGTTCCTGGACGCCATGCTACCACATGCCATTAAGTACATTTCTTTTCCCTCACCACTGAGGTGAGGGCCAGCAGTATGCAACACTTCTACCATGTAGCACACTACCCTGAAGTACTGGATGCCAAAGATTGCACTCATGTACATATCAAGACACCACCCGGTGAGGAGGGTTGAATCTACGTCAACCACATGGGGTACCACTCCATTAACTGCCAGGTCATGTGCAATGCCCAATGGATTATCATGAATGTGTGTGCTGGCAGCCCTAGTGGTTGTCATGATTCCCATATCTGGCACGCATCACAGCTGTACCAGATGTTTGCTGGGGGGACATCCCACATGGCCCTTTACTGGGGGATGCTGGCTATGCCCTGGAGCCATGGATGATGACACCCATAAGAAATGCACACACACCCACAGAAGAATGCTATAATGAGGCACACACACAAATTAGGAACATTATAGAGTGTGTGTTTGGGCATCTGAAGTCATGATTCAGGTGCCCCGATACATCTGGCGGAGCCCTGTAGTACTCTCTAGCCACATGTGCATAGTATGCGCTATGCTATACAATATGATCCTGCAGAAACAGCTGCCGCAGAATCAGCAAAGGGAAGAGATACACATCTCCCCACCACTGCTTTGGAGGAGGAACCCCCTGATGATGTCCCTGTAGGCAGATGTGGGCATGCCCAGTACAACCTGGCTTTGGCTAAGAGACAGCACATAGCACATTCACTGACAGCCTAGGGCCCTAGGAACTGACACCTTACTCCTACTCACATACATATAGTAAAATTGATGCCAGGCAACCCACACAACCTGTACCTATACATGTATCGGCTGTGTACTGCTTGCACAGACAGAGTCAGCCCTGAACTACATTTCTGTCAACTACTGCATTTGCAATGTAAGTCTCTAACCTACAAACTACTTGTAAGGATTATTATAATATGTTATTGTATGTATGGATTTCCTGCATTTATGAAAGGAAATATTGTGGGTTATTTGGACACAAGTAACATCTGCATTGGACTAGTTACCCAGTCCACTAGTATGTGTTCCTTAATATTCACTACACCTCATGGCTGGAATATGCACTACATCAGGCAAGGTAGATGTTAAACAGTGGGGTCACATGATAGTTGGACTACTGTGTATCCCAGCAGAACATGTGGTGTTGCTCTCACACCCAGCACAGCAGTTTCCCCATATAACTGCTATAACAGTAGGTTATCAATGGTATATCAGCAGTCCAGGCAAACTCAGGGTACTAACATAGAAATCAAGCACACATTGTATGTCTCACTTAATGCAGGAATAACAACATACATATGTATGCTTTTAATTGTGTGATGAATGACTACTCTCTGGGTGGCTCAGTGGACTAAAGAAGTTAGCATGGTTGATGCTATTGATGGTTCAAACCTGGAGGTATGCAAATTTTTTGAACGTGAGGTATTAGTATGTTGGTGTTGTCACAGACTGTCAGTCTATGTGGTGTAGTATTATGAACCTCTGTCACATATTAATTACATCAGACAGTTGGAGAATGCCATGGACATTTTGACTGAAGTGCAGTACTGCAGAAACAGGGCCAGATGTCATTGTCTGTAACACACAAAATCCCGGACTGGATAGCTGGAAGTTGTGGCCTGAAATCACTTTATAAGTAAATGACAGTCCCACTGGGCATGCGGATATACTTAGTTAAACTGAGCGTAATCCTGTTGCCCCTTGATCAAAATGACCTGTTATATATAAATATGTCTATACATATATATATATATATATATATATATATATATATATATATATATATATATTTTCTATCATATCTCTATATATATATATATATATATATATGTGTGTATGTATATATATATATATATATATATATATATATATATATATGTATATGTATGTAGTTTCAAATAGATATATATATCCCCATATATCTGAATAACACATATACATATAATACATACACACAGCAACATTTATATCTACATCCCTGTTATATACAAAAATATGTGTGTGGATGTCTGTATTGTCCTACATACCCTAATACTAGTGAATAAAGCTGCTCTATCACACATCTATAATTTTGTTCGAAGGATCCAAAGTAAGGGCTCAACAGTACATAATGCACTTACCTACAGATCCCTGTGCCTGCTGGGTGTCACCACATATACAGCAACAGGTGAGCAGGTGGTGTAATGTATAATGTTGTCTACGCACGCATGGACAGGGCACATTGCAAATGCTCACAGGCTTGCCCATCCAAGTGCAAACAGCCACATATGGCCATCTTGTTAACTGTAGAGAGATAGCTAAGATAATAACAGTTATCTCACTGCTGGGATACTAGATGCAGATAACAGTACAAAACAATATCACTCTGCAGGTCATAGATGCTGTTCAACACAAGCCTATCTCTGTAATCCACAGGTAGTTTGCCTGTAATCACATATAAAACAGACATCAGCTGTGGCATGTGCAATAAGTACTGTGATCTATAGTGTATAAGACTTGGTAGGTAGGGACTCTAATCCCACTACAAGCCACTGTGTGTGTGTGTGTGTGTGTGTGTGTGTGTGTGTGTGTGTGTGTGTGTGTGTGTGTGTGTGTATCCCATGCCAAACAGCTGGAAACCCCTCATTGGCTAACAAACTGCAATCGTTATGCACTTTTTGACTCTGTAAGTTGCTGCTGGCTTCCAAACTGCCCTCTTCTAGAAGGCCTGAGGATGTCATCTAACTGAAAACTACCAGCTGCCATTGTAGCATCAGACTTAAACCATGGCACTGCAATAGCTATTTTGATATGTAGTGTGTAAAACTAGAGAGGAAGGGGTTCTAATCTCACTGAGGCTACTTGGTACATGTGTGTGTGTATGTCCATATAGCATAAAGATGATCACCTCAGCAACTTACAAAGAGGTAGGGTTTTGCAGAATTTTAGTTATAGCAGGTGATGTTGCCATCCAAATGCCTCACTACAACTTGGCCTACTGATGTCAGCAAGCATAATATGTCCTAAACTGGCAGTACTATGAAACATGTAGTGTGCTGCGTGCATCACATACTGTGATCTGTAGCATGTACCCTTACATAGGTAAGTTTTCTAATCTACATACAGCCAACTTGCACTATGTGTGTGCCGTGCCATGTCCTGTAAGCAGTAATTGGAAGTGGTACTATCCTCAAAGTAGCCATGTTTGTGTTTGTGGCTGTTAAAGCAATTTATATCAGCTTATGGTACCATGGGATGTTTGAACCTCACTAGCATACTGGCTATACAGCCATCACAATTGTACACAACTGTATACCCTTATTTACATGATCAGCACATACTGCCCCAATCCAAGAGGGACACAAGCAGAAGCCCTGTGGTGAAATGATGGTTGCCCAGCCAGTCATACAGGTGGCATGTGCTGAAGTGCACTGCGGTGCTCTGCTTGCCATTAGCCAGGGTTCTGTTGCAAAGGTGGGTTAAAGTCTGCTAGACAAATCTCTCTCAACAGCATGTGTTATTAACATCACACACTAGGTTAATGTCCTTACAGTGATTAATCCATGTACTATGTCACCTATAGATATGCAGCATTTACAGTCAAGCATGGTCACACATTGCCCCATATGCAAGGCAGAGATCACCTCTGAGAAGTCTATATAACACAAGCTGCAATGACACTCATTTCAGATGATCCCCATTGAACATATGCTGTAGACGTGAAGTTCCCTTGTGAGGGACCATACTGTTGTGTGTAAGTGCCAGCACTGCTTGGAAAGGTCCATTACCAAATGGCCATTGCACTCAGATATTGGCATGCTGAGGGAAGATGCCATGGAAGTTATGGGTATGTCAGTTATGACTGATTGTGCCCTCAGCTATGACACATGATTCCCGTCATACCACTGGGTGACATGGCAATCTCAGGCACATTAGGTGTATGTACATCACATATTGCAATTGATGATCTACTTACCAGGTACATAGGTGTTAGTGATGGAAATAATACTACATATATATTTACAAGCAGTTTGTAGTCATTACTATGTCAACAGGCATTTGTTCATCAATAACCTCTTGTAGGATATTGACATAACTCACAGACTCCATGAGTGCTCACACTTTGCAGGCATCAGCCAAAACTGTTAGCCACAAACAGTCAGTATTTGCTTATATTGTGGTTAAATGGATTCCAAGCAGTAGAAGATTCAGGACTGAGCCTGTTGAACACTGCTGCTTACAGATCAGCTATTGGAGGCTGATGTCCCTATGTTGAGTATGTGTGCCAGCAAGGGTCACTTAGTGACCCCTACAGTGATAGTAGCATAGATGCTTAAGTGGATGCTTTGTACATGATGCCTGAGTGAGTGATATAGTCAGATGGCTTCGCTCTGTCCAGGAGGTTGTATACCTTAATGTCCCCTCACCCAGGTCCTTGGTGACTGCCTCGGAAATGGCCACCATGTTTAACAGTCATGCTCCTCCATAAGATATCCAAACTGTGTACAGTCAACTGTGTATAGATCACATATATGTGTGCTGATCAGCTCCATGATGATTGCCCCTACAGCCATACAGATATGGATACTCAGGCAAAAAGGTCTAAAGTTCTGGTGGTCATTGCATGCACCACCTCTGTGCAAGGGTATAACAGTTGGTGATGTCCAGTCAGCTAAGGTTCAGCCAGTGGTTTCAGTATAATTGCAAGGTGTTCCCAATGGTGTTAGTAATCCATGACACATCCCATATAGGATGCAGTCTGGGATGTTGGCATGTCCAATAGATGCTGTGTATCCTCCATAGAAAGGCCATTTATGACCTGCTCTGTAGATATGGAAGTTATGGGACAGGTTGTAGGAATGTCATGCATCACACATGGTGGGGACAGGGGCATAAATTTGATGCAGAACTTGTGGGACTATGGGTTAGCTATGGGTACAGACCCATTCTATGTGGCATTGTTAAGTATGAGTTCACCGACAATCTGGGTCTATGCTTTGTGATTACACATGTAACAACACTGTGCATTGTGGTTCGGCTTTGCGTGGGTGGCTAATTTTGTCACTTACTGTGTCTACACAACATGACAACACTATGTGGTTGTTGCAGCTGAGGAGAATGTGTTACCATTTTAAGGGGGCACCATCACCCCAACTGTCAGATAACAATGTCCACCTCCTGTTGTACAGCCTGATAATGGCAGTTGTCCACCAGGCAGGTCTACTGTGCCATGAGAAGCCTGTGTTCCTCCTGTCAGGTACAGCTAAGTTCATGCAGTTGTAATGCTGCTCACATAATGCATGGGTGTACAGCTCTGCATACATGTCATCCTATCAGAGGAAGGTGTGCAATCAAGCTAAGTAAACCATCCCACAGGATGTAATAAATGGCTTTGTTGAAATATATGTCTGTATTGTCTGCATGTGGGGGTTACTGCTAGTAGTTTTAATGACACTGATCTGTGGTCAGTTCCCACAGGGAGGATCTCACATTGGGGGGAATGCAGTGGTTACCCATATTGGCAAACACATGTAGCAATACATTGGTTCCCCTTGGGAAGATGTCATGGCACTTCTGCAGGATATTGTAGTTAAGGACATAGACAAAACTTTGGGCAAGTGAGCTGCAACATGACCAAACAACACAGCAGGTGGTCACTTAATACCACCCCACAACATGGTGAACTAATATATATTGGTAGACACAGGTACATATAAATACACACAATGGCTGTCTGGATACATGGAGTTGCTCCTGTAGCTAGCTATTGCTTGATTATGTGTCCTTCCAGTATTGAATGGCACCTATAGTGTTTCCAGAAAATCTATCTTTAATGAGTATGTATACACCACCTGCATTACCTTGAACACTGTCATTTTGAGGTGTGAAGATGTGGATGGACATGTAGTCTGGTATGGCTATGGTGCTGTCCACAGCCTTCAACTACATGTTCTTGACAGCACACATGTCGGCATAATCCAGGGTGGGGACACATTCCACAGAGTGGGGTTCCATGTTGCCATACCCGCTGTATAGCAGCATAACCATAATGTTGTATAAAGATGGTATTCTTATTGCCAACTTTCTCAGGAACAGTGCATCTAAGTTGCATTGTGGGGATTTCAGTAGCTGTGGCCATTACTCCAAACCTCAGGGGCGAGAGATGAACACCATCAATGCCTCCCAGGCAGACATGTAGTAGATCTCCAGACAATGACACAACATGCTAAGGCAAGTATTGACTTCCATCAAATTCCATGTGTAAGGAGCCATCACCCCAGGTGAATATCAGCTGTAGCTGCAAGGTATACATATACCCATGTGAGACACAGACTGGCTAAGCACAGTTATTTGTCTGCATACAGGCCGGTGACGTATGTCCCTAGTTGCACACACCTGCAGGAACTATGATGTCAACATTGTTAACTCATATTCCTTGATTTGCGGCAATGTGTAGTAAGGCCTATTGTTTCAACCCACAGACAGCTATCTATCACCTGTACATATGTAGTCACTTGACACAGACATCAATGTGTCTCACAATGTAATCACCTTTGTCTCAGAGATATGATGTTGTGTTTTGCCTCAGGTGTTTGACCAGTGAGAGAGTGGTACATGCAGTATTATGTGTACCATGCACTCCAGAGGTAGGATGTACTGAGGTGTCTGTTTGGCAATGTGTCTGGAAAGGTGTTGTACACATGGAGGTGTGTGTGATGTCAGTGTAGGTGGTGCAGGATGTCAGCTGTGCAAGTTAGTTTAATGCTCATTGCCATATATAATGACTGCTGTTGGAGACACCATGGCAGCAAGATTTGAAATGCAGTCACATCTGTCACATGTTGTGTTGTGTGTTATAGGAGTAGAGTGGTGGGGACACTCTCAACACCTCAGCAGCAGGTTCTGCAAAGGTAGGGTCAAGCTGTCACATCCGTGGGGTTAACAGCCTGATATACAGTGTTTATAGACACACCTTGCAGTGAAGATGAAGATGCATGTGCATGCATAGAGGACTTGTTCCACTTTGCTGACATTACGTTAGCCTTGCAAGTGCATGATGCCTGTCAAGCAACTAGACAGCACACTGGTTGTTGCGTGATATGATGTGGGAACACAGACATGTGTGTTGGGTACATAACTCTACAGTATGACATGCCTAGGACATGTGGCAGGTAGACACACATTGGCCACAGGTGGCCAATCTACTGCAGTAGGCCTCACAGCCATGTCATGCAGATATGCACCAGTAATGTGTTGAAGGGCAGGATGCATGATGTGCTGTGAAAGTGTTACCTATGATGGCTCACCGGCAGTGTGCTGATTGTTACAGCAAGACTGGACATATATATCAATGGACATTGTACATTATATTGTGGCACTACAGCAGCTCTAATAATCCCCCTCTTGTCAGTTCTGTAGTGACATATCTCCAGCCCTGGAGCAGATGGCATAACACATACAAAAGCCAACTGATTGCCCAGGTTGCTAATCAAGGCATCTACTTGGAAAAGGGTATGTGAAGCCTACAGAGGCTTTCATGCTGTGAGACAACAATGTGGATGAACAAACAGGCTGTGTCCTGCTTGTCATCATGGACTTCATAGTACAGTTTTGCATATGATGACAGAAAACCTATCAGAGCATGGTATCTTATGTGAGAGTGGTGTCGGTGAGGCTAGAATTTGTAGTTGCCAGGCCCTGGCAGTGTTGTTGACTCCCCTGCTTTCCACAGTCTTCGCAAGATAATTGTGTCTTTCTAGTACACAACACTTGGGTAGTGACCAACTGTAGAATACCTGTGTAAAACCCCCACCTACCTTCAAAGGGTATACATATTACACTTCCCTAATGTGTTTGTCTGCGCTCGGTACACACACCTTGGATGACTCCTGGTGGAACATGCTGGAAGCAATTGCAATACTTAGTTGGACAAAGGACAACTAGCATGTAGTGGCAAGCACCCCAGATCTCTGAGTTGTGTGACATGAAATGCCATGAAAGGAGTCAGCATGCATATGAGTAGTGACACTGCTGTACACCTACTGACACTGCACCACACACCATTTGTTATGCTCAATGCCAAATCATGCCTACTGACTCTAACTGCTGGACCCCATTGAGAATTACACTATGCAATGGGTGACAGGAATATTACTCACTCTATCTACCATGGCCTGACAAGGTGTTTGACAATATTAGGCCAACAGGCCTTGCTGGGAACTGTGTAGGTTATCTACCAAGTATTATGACAGCTGATGGGTAGGCAAGTGTCTGACAGTCATAATCTGGGAAGATAGCATTGGGAAATATAAGCTGCAATAATGCCAGGCTCCAGTGGATTTACACAAACATCATTGATAGTGTACCCCTTCTAGCCATTCCCTCTCTGCACTCAGAGGCACTGTCTGTGCCCTCTGACTGGCTACATTAGCAGGTGATTGCATATCAGGCGCTGTCACTGAATCCGACACAGAATCAACATTTAACCAGGATGGCCTATGACACATGTTCGGTTGCGGTCTGAGCAACTTGACAAATACTAAATAGTAATGACTACACAATACTGTCCTTTATAAATTCATCTACCCCTGTAAAATATAGCAGTATCTACACACCACACACAGCTGAGCCATTACTCATGGATGTATGGACATAGGGAAAAATGGAGCCTTTGATATTCAGTGGTTAGTGAGATGTAGGGATGCAGTCAGTGTTGTACATCATAAACAGACAGGTCTGTGATATAACTCTCAGACTGTCATTGCCATACTGAATGTGGCACTCATCACACCTATCATTGTGTACAATGGCACCCTTGCTATGTCACTACACAGGATTATCTTACAACTGTAGCAGCCACACAGGTTCCATGGTACTGCAATACACATTGCAGATAACATGTCTTATGGAGTCTGTGTCAAGACCGTACATGTGTAGTCTATCTCATAAATGCTTTGGAAGGAATGCATATGGATGCCAAACAGGGAGGTCCCAGATCACAATGTGTACCTCCTGTGCATCCATGACAGAACTAACACATGTTTTACCCTACCTACACACGTACACCATCACTGTGGTATAAACACCACATGCTGGAGAGACAGTTATGCCATGCAGACAGTACACCCTATATGTAACCACACCTGCTGTGACACACATGTGCAGGTTAGACCATGGGATGTAGAACATGAGAATCATAGCTGTTGTCAGGCAAATGTTTGTACTAGACACAGGAAATTTGAAGATGGGTCATCCCCAATACCACAACTTGTAGATGTGTTAGCCCCAACACCCTGGTGACACTTATCAATGATATCAGACCTTTTCATAGATTAAGGATGCATGAGTACGCTGTATGAGGCCATTGTCCTTGTTAGCCTGTTACACACATATGGACTTATGGAGCTATGCACCTATAGTGCTGTACCTTGCTGAGGACATATTTCTTCTGTGCTGACAGTCTATCCTGTGCTGTGATGTCTATGGCTGTCTTGATGCTGTGTGACCATAGGTGTCACCAACAGAATCCTGAAACAGAAAAATAAACAGGTCTATGACACATCTTTCATTGTGTAAGTATACAACCATTACAACATCATACAACATAAGGTGCATGTAATTATGTGGCTTACTCATTACAAATGTCAGCATACAGTATCTGTCAGTAACCACTACAAGGGGCATGGAGAAACAATGCATTACACAAGTACTTGCTAATTTATATAGTCACCCTGTGCATCAGCCACATACCCTCATTTCCCTGCATCAATGACAAGGATGACAGGGATGTGGCACAGATATCATCACTTGCACAGGATGTTGTATGAGGGTCTTAGGAGGCCTAGGCTGACCCAAAACATTGACAGCATGTGTGTGAGTCAGGAAGGGAAGCAAACAAGATGGACCATGGAATTGTGTCGTGTGTGTCTGCAGGTGACCTGCATTTGACAGTGGTGTGTGAGTGTGTGCATGTACACAGTCAAGTTCAGTGCTAGCCCTCCATATGTTGAGTATGTTGGACAGCTTTAAACCATGCATGGTAAAGCTGACAGTTCACCTTTTCCAGCCCTGAACATGGGAACTGGCTTTGTCAGGAGTTGTACTGATACCTCCATGCCCAAGGTCAGAAGTGGTGCTAGTATCTGACAGTGATTGATGTCTGATGGGGCTGTGTCCTCCACAGGAATGCCCAGGACCATGACCCATGGCCTGCCATGTCTTGGTGTGGACAGCACACTCCCCTATATAGCTCTAGATGTACTGTCACTACTGGAGCATGATTGTGCACAGCCATGTGGGCTCTCTGCTGACAAGGTTGCTGACCTACATCAGCAAGGCCGATGCTCAACTCCAACCACACATTCCAGAACAGACACTGGCATTCCAAGACAGACACTGTATCAGCCCACCTTCTGTCCATTGCTTCAGCGAACTGGTCCAGGGTGTCACCAATCAAGTGGAGGCAGTCACGAATTTTAGACTGTGCTGCATCCATAACCCTGAGCGGGTCCCCTTCAAAACATCTAAAATCCAAAACATCTAAAACCCATAACATTGAATTTCATAACATCAAACAGTACAAATCACATGAAAATAACATCCCCTCCGCATATAATGACATATAATGACACCAAACTACCAAACACACTTTTTACTACTTTTCTGTAGGGGGGGCTTGATACACTGGGGTTAGGAAATTAACTTTTTCCCGCTGTAGTGAGATCTTGGAGTTGGTATATTAAATTTATGGGGGTTGGGGAGGTACAGGGGGGCTTGCCCCCATGCAGAAATGTAGTAAAACGTGTGTTTGGTAGTTTGGTGTCATTATATGTAGAGGATGTTATTTTCTTGTGATTTATAGTGTTAGATGTTATGAATTTTGATATTATGTGTTTTAGATGTTTTGGGTTTTAGATGTTCTGGTCTCAATGTTATGAAATTAGATGTTATGGGTTTTATATGTTTCAAAGTAGACTCCCCTGAGCATATGTCTGGAGTTCCTTTCAGAATGTGCCTGTCCCTCCATGATGGCCCGAAACATACGCCGAGTGAACCATGATGTGACACCTGCAACAGGTGGTGGAAGGACCGCAGGCCTCCTATGAGCACCCCTCTCAATCTGCCTGTGTGAAACCTCACTAGATATCTTGCTATGGCCAGTGTCTACACTCACTGGAGCTATAGTTTCTACAGTTTCCTGTTCAGTTTCCCCACCCTCTGACTATCCAATATCTGTGCCATCTGAGGACCGGGTATGTGTAGGCAGACTGTGTGTGATCACAATAAGGGCAAAAGAGTGATATCAACCTCTGAAATATATTCAGCCCCTGAAACCCCAACCTGTGCCTCACTGTGGCCACCATCATCATCAGAGTATGAAGAGTCACTGACATCAGGTTGTGTAGGGGACATGGACCAACCCTTCTGGTCACCTGTAATAAGAGAGGGAAAAACAGTACATTAATACCTACACTATTATGGTCTGCAGTACTATGTTGCATTAAATGTACAGCTGTATACACTGTTGGTACTATTACAGACCTGTTGAAACCTCAGCCTCATATAGTAGGACAAGAGGACATTACTATTCTCAATAACAGCTGTAGTTATTTGAAAATAAATGCTCTTTTACACAGCAATCTCATCCGCAAAAATGAGGTTCACTTTTGACATTTGTGTAGACTCTGCACAGTTGACACATATACTGCAATCTGCATTGTCCTGACAATACTGTCACATCTATCAGTGTGCAGACACCTACAAGGCATACATATGATTGTAATATGTGTACAGTCATAAAATATATCTGCAGTTGGCAGTCATGCCGACAGTACAGCACCCCAGGCATCAGGCCTGGGATGACACTTTAGGGATTGCATTGCTGTAAACATACATCAATAACAAAACAGTGTTGTGCTTACCAGGAGCAGGATCATGGCCTTGTCCAATACCTGACGGACCTGTGAAAAGTAAAGGGGGAAGTAATTTCAGTACCACCTCATGCTGCACCACAAGGTAATACATCCATATATCTTACATTTACAGTTGGTCAACATCTGAGAAGGAGAGTCACAGACCTGACACTTACATAACAATATGTACACCCTGACACACTGAATGCTACAGTATTGCAATGGTGGTCAAACTAAGCTTACCTGCATGCTCTTCTGCCAGAGAAACTGTGGTACTCACATCCATGATGTATGGTGAGATGGATGCCTGGGAGCTGTCATGTGTGCCTAGGTTTGCCAGGAATTCCTCAGTGGCTGAGAGTAGTTGTTCTGTTGCAGGCCCTCCACTGGTGATGCCACGATCCCTGGTTATAAGTGCTGTTCTTCTGTGTGCAACATTAATCATGTCCATTGCATGGTGTCGAACCTGCTCATATGTCCTGTTCTGATGACCTGCAGCATTCACGTCATGGACAAGGTCAGCCCACAATGCTCCCCGCTGTTCCCTGTTTTGCCTTCCCCTGGACAATAGGAGATCATGATGTTGCCAGAGGCCTTCAAGTATAACCTCATTCTCCACAGCCATGAAAGGTGCATGGTATCTTAGGTACACATGCCCTGAAAGACAACAGAATGGGAATACATGCCAGGATCACATATGTGGAAGTACACTATGCTAAAAGCATTCAAAAGAACACACAAGCTCTAAGTGAATCCTTTTAGGACTGGATTTTAGGCTTGAACACAGAGCTTTGAGCCCAAATTTTTTTTTTTTTTTTTTTTTTTTTAATTTTCATGTTTTACAGGTACAGTACAACCAGAATTTGTCATTGATTCTAGAAGCTAGATAGAATGACCTACCTGACCTGGCTCAGAGCCTACTAGTCCACCTTGCCTATAAGGGGACCAACTAAACCTAAGATCTGCACAGCAGTAAGCCCCTCAAATGAGCAGATTTTAAGAATTTGCAGACCATCCAAGAAAGAAAAAGAGACAACCATCCCCAGGGCCAGCTATTCTAACTCTATAAAGATTGTTAGATTGAGATTAACTGGCTTTTTTAAACTTGACTAGTTTAATGTTCAATAAAACTATTTTATGAAACTTGATTTTTAATACCTAACAGGGTGAAGATAATTTCTCTTGTGGGTGAATGGTCATTGAGTGAGTTTGCTACATTTATCGAGTTATTCCCTCCCTAAGGAAAGGGCGTTACTTATCACTTGTCTAGAATACTGCTTTATCTTTATTTTTTCATAACATGGGAGTAAGGAAAATCTCATTTGCACTGACACAGTCAAGAGAACACTTTGCTTTTTGTCAAATTGACCAGTGTCTATTGTTAGCTCCTGAATAATTTACCTTAAACCCTATACTTGGCAATGTCTGTTATGTGCTATGTAATAATCACTGTCTAACCATCTGTGGAGCATGCGTTACTCATTTTGGTGCTTTATTTACCCATGGCAATAGAGCTTGAGTGGATGGAATTCACAGGGATGGTGTAAACCCTGATTCACCTACAGTCAGTCAGTGATGATTACTATTATAGACTAGAGTTATTCAATAAATTATAATGATTACCTTTATTAAATAATTCCAATGTATAATGCCCACCTTTTTGCTTGAGGAATGTTTCCAAACATAGTAAAGAACTGGATCCATCTTTTTCTTGGATTTACCTTTGTGAGCATAATAGTAACATCTCAACAGAAGCAAGTTTGAATGGTTTCAGTTGTTTGCTGATCAAATTTTCTTGAGGTAGCAACTGTCATTTTCTCAAAATAAAGAATATTCTGTTAAGATTTGTGGACCGTTCTTACTTGTGATATATAATGTTGTGCATCTATCTCCACTATAGTTCACATCCACCATAGATACATGCTGCTTCTGAAGTGTATGCAGTAATAACTACTGTGTACTTGGAAAGAAGCCAGCAATGCTGCAAAATGTAGGTCTCGCCATATAACTGGCTAATTCTGTATATTCAATAAAACTTTTAGACTGTATAAAAGTTAACTATTTTGGAGCTAATTGTCCTTCTTTATGGAGTCTGTATGTCTTTCCAACATTCAGATGTGTTTTCTCTGGGTGCTATGTATTCCTGTCATATCAAAAGTATATTGTGTAAGAAAATTGGTGATCCTCCATACTGACAGAGTGAATGTGTTATATGTGTGTGTGTGCGCACAGGTGTGCGTGCATGTGTGCGTGCGTGTGTAAATGAACATGTGTTTGTGTGTGTGTGTGTGTGTGTGTGTGTGTGTGTGTGTGTGTGTAAATGAATATGTGTTTGTGTTTTTGTGCGTGTGCATGTGTGTAAATGAACATGTGTTTGTGTATGTGTGTGTGTGTGTGTGCATGTGTGTGTGTGTGTGTGTGTGTGTGTGTGTGTGTGTGTGTAAATAAACATGTTTGTGGATGTGTGTGTGTGTGTGTGTGTGTGTGTGTGTGTGTGTGTGTGTGTGTGTGTGTGTGTGTGTGTGTGTGTGTGTGTAAATGAACACACGTGTGTGTGTGTGTGTGTGTGTGTGTGTGTGTGTGTGTGTGTGTGTGTGTGTGTGTGTAAATGAACATGTGTTTGTGTGTGTGTGTGTGTGTGTGTGTGTGTGTGTGTGTGTGTGCTTGTGTGTAAATGAACATGTGTCTGTGTGTGTGTGTGTGTGTGTGTGTGTGTGTGTGTGTGTGTGTGTGTGTGTGTGTGTGTGTGTGTAAATGAACATGTGTTTGTGTATATGTGTGTGTGTGTGTGTGTGTGTGTGTGTGTGTGTGTGTGTGTGTGTTTCTGCTGTAGCACACTGTGTTTTGGTGTCCACAGGGTTAATTTATTTATTTTGTTTTTTATTTTGACTTTGTTAACCCAGTTAGAGCACCAAAAGCATTGGACCAAGTTCAGTCTCAGCCTGGGAACTTTCCTTCTTCTTTATATCTAGTGGGTGCCAGACAGGCTCAGTTTCCTCCATGACACTGATTTGGATAAAGGAGCTAGAACAAATAAATAATCCTTTTTCAAAAATGCAGTTCTTAAGACTGTTTCTTAATTACATCAAGTAAAGGATGCATTAAAAGAAATCTCATTGAAAGTTGATGGCATGATATCATGTGTTACATATTGATAGGTGTACATGCAGAATAGAAGACTGAAACATATTTTCTTTTCTTTTTGTAAAAGTGTTTCAATAATCCATTGTTTCTCTTGTAACTGGCTGAAGTAGCACAATATCTAATGATTCTAACTGCTCAGCACACTTGGTTTTTATGTGCTTTATTAAATTAAAAAACTGCATCATATACATCATGTGAAGATAAATTAAAGTATGTATTATTCTGTTTGCTCTAACATTATATATCGATGTAAATGATACAACAGCTTTAAATAAATGTCAGTGCTGACCATCTCATGTGGTGAAACTAAGACTGTCATGTGTAATCAATAAACAGGAAAAAGCTTTTTAATTTGGATACATGATACAATAGCTGAATCCCAGACAGTTAAACAGGCACATTTTCTACTGTCAGTGTGAAAAAATGATCCTATAACAGAAGTTTGGAAGTATGTTTTTTATTTGAAAGAATCACATTCTTTAACTAAGTGGGTATTTTAAAGTTACAGCATACTGAGAGTGCTTTAAAGCACATTAATATAGTTTGTCAAATTAGCTCTGCAGGTCAGTTTTCTTTACAACTGATATGCTCTTGCTGTACAGAGTGACAGGGATTAAAATATAGAGATTAAAAAATAATAGCGCCGGGAATCTAGACATATGACAAGTACAAGTTGTGTTTGCTTTTGTTTGTTTGCTGCACTCCTTTACAGAATAATTTAATTTAACTGTCAGCAGTCTCATTCTGTACAAAAGGATTTGACAATAAAATATAAAAATATGAACATCTAGATATACCTATCGTCCTTGCTGTGTAACATGTTCTTCTATTACTCACTTATTCATTCTCATTGAAAGGTGTACCCTTTTCAGTGAAATTCTTCCACGAAAAAATACAGTGTTTCAGAGTTACAGTCTATTCTTCTGCCTAGCCTTGAATATTTGTTAACCTATTCTTTAATGCATACATGAAGAATGATTGTCAGAAGTCTGACTCAGAAGCAGAACACGGTGAAAGGAAAGAAAGAAGTAAAGCTGTCACACAGAAATCTGCCTTCAATGAATACCCCCTTCAATCCTTCATCCCTTACTTCTTTACCTCAGTTTATTACTTTGAAACTTCATTATCAGCTTGGGATAACATTTAAAACACTGCACCAAAGAACTAAAACAGAGAAAAAAACAAAATAGCTCAGTACAAGATAACCACAAGTTGAATATATTACACTTGCCTTCAAAAGCACGTTACAGGTACACATTGAAAAAATATTGACTTATAATTTAAACAATTTAAAAGGCTTGCATTGATTAGTTAAGTAAATTCAAGATTAACAACTCCTTGCAGCATAGGCAATAATGATGCTGAGGTTTTGTTCCTGGCTAAACTATTGGACAACTGCATTTGCTAGTGAGCTTGTGAGTAGATGTGCTCAGAAACAGAGTTAGGAGGTGTTAAGGGAAAATTCTTGTGAACCACCTCCTAATGGATACCAGAGGACAAGCTTTCCAAATGTTTGCTTATTTATTTGTTTTGTATTTGTTAAATTGGGCAGAGCACTGATTCAAATGGATCTTCAGACTGGGCAACACTGTCTGCCCAATGTTCTGCTCGGTCATGCAGCAGGCAAATGTGGGCTTTCAAAATCAAACCCTGGACTGCAGAGAGAGCCTTATTAATAGCTCATAGCTTTAATCATGAACTGCCACACAGTGTTCATGCACCCAAGCTAGATAAACACTGTAGGCAGTGTAGCTGCATTTAATACTGAATTCCTAATACCACTGTGTGGCTTAAACATATAAGGAGGTGGGAGCTATTATAGAGGTGAATTCAGTTATGCAATATAAAGTAAAAAACTTGCCTTAAACTCCAGAATTTCCAGGGGAAAGGAGAAATGGACTTGTGCTTTCAAGGAAAAAATTAAACTAGGATGTAAACATTTGTATTTTAGCATTTTTTTCACGTGCTTGTGGTGTATATGGATAAAGTCCTGACTACATCCCAGGCAACCCATATTTGACAAGTGGCTTGGGTACTTGACAGCAGTGACAGGGAGGACAGGCTCGCTCATCCTGGGGAGAGATAGAGATGAAACAGGTTACATACTCTACGATTATCTCTCAGATGAGGGATGACAATGCATAGGTATGGTCTGGGGTTTGGTGTAATACTCAGCAAGCCACTGGTGGATGGTAGCCTTTAGAATATGTGAGCAAAAGTAGTCACTCACAACTTTTGTGCCATTGTGGTGACACAGTTTGTATGTCCCTCCCACCCTGGAGGTAAGGTGAAGCCATTGAAAAGAAAAAAATGCTGGAATGCAAGGGACAGCAAAAAGCACCTTCATGTTTGCTCTATGATACCCTCCCCTTAACTCTTAATTTGGCTCTTGGTGCTACTGCCAGTATGGAAGGACCAATAGACACTGTCAAGGGGTGGCTTGATGGTCAGCTTTCACCACAAGGGCAAGTAATGGGAAGATAAAAATTCACATTCAAGAAATGTGTCCACTCAAATATATGCCATAATGCCAGTTCTATAGCCTCTTTGTATAGTTTTCAGTGCATACTATTTAAGATTAACTCATATTTTTCTGTGTAGTTTCCATCCTGTGTCCTTACAAGTTGTCTGTAAAACTGATCAAGATAGCAGCATGCCATCTTACTATTTGTAAAGCTGAGTAACAACTTTATTTGTCTACTTCCATTACAAATGCTCAGTACACCACTCCCTGGGATTCAAAAACATTTGCCACATCAAATTAAGAAATTCTGCAAGACAAGGGGTCAGGTGCAGAGTGTATGTAATTCATAGACACACTGACCTTGGGATGAGGAGTGTATGGTGGTATAATTAAATGGTAATTAGCAGCATTATTAAAATGAGTATCTCTATGTATGCAATGAGGGAAAACAATATGGTGGAGTGCTTCAAAAATCTATACTCCATAATGTGATAAACCACCACCAGTGATTTTGACTGCAGTGATATCCCGGTGTTAATACAGGGAGAGTAGCAGAACTATGTTAGGTGTAGCCACAGTCTTATCTAATGCACATGCATACATACGTATATGTATATGTATAGATATATATATATATATATATATATATATATATATATATATATATATATATATAAAATGCATATTTATATATGTGTATATGTATGTATATATATATATATATATATATATATATATATATATATATATAGATAGATATAGATAGATATATCTACATATATATATATATATATATATATATATATATATATACATACGCACACACACATGTATGCAGTATATATATATATATATATATATATATATATATATATATATATATATATATATATATATATATGCATCTGTGTGTGTCTATATATATATATGCAACAGATAATTATTTCTGCCAACAGCCCACAGTGGTGCCTTCTATGGCCTTCAGAATATCAACTAGTACTGTGTGAATTGGAGGTACCATAGATAAGCTGGCTGACATGTGATGGCCTTATCTGTCAGACTCATGTATTATCTAACCCAGTGGAAAGTAAAGTATGTGTGGCTTTACAAATATTAGCTTTAAGGAGCATTCAGTGACCAACAGGAGATGCAGTAATGGTATCCTGTGAATCAACATCTAGAACACTCCCATCAGTATTGCAATGACATGCTGCAGTATGTGGGAGAAAATATAGGGTTTCCATGTACCACTGAGGGGATAGCCATTGACATGCAGAATTTCTGTGATATATCTCATTTCCCCTGAGTTACTGGGTGCCATAGAATCCACCCACATTGAAATGAAGGCTCCACTTGGTTGAATGAGAAGCAGGTATGGGAGCCATAAAGGTTATCACTCTGTCAACTGTCAGGTGGTCCATAATGCACAGGGTATTATCTACAATATGCCTGCAGGCCACCCAGGTAGTGAATATAACTCTCAGAAATGGCACACATTACTTGTATCAATGGTTTGTGAGGGGCAATTTTACTTAGGGGCATTCTGTTAGTGAAAGCGCATATGCCCTGGAGCCCTGGTTGATGACACCTATCAGTAATGCAAACATTGGACACTAATAATTATGTCTTATCTCAAACCCATATCATTGCGGAGCATGCATTTGGGCTGCTGAACACACATTCACTGCCTGGATGTAAAGTAACTTGCTTATCCCCTCTAATACCTCACTCTAATGTATTTTTAAATTACTCCTGTCTGTCTTATACACCACTCTTCTAGCTGTAAATTCTTAATACAATGGGTGTATATTAATGTTTGTGAATACTAATACAATTTTATTATATGTACTGCTATACTATGTATTCATTGAAAATGCATTATAAAGTTTGTAATTGCAAATATTACTTGCAATAAATGGTATTACCTTAGAGATTTTCTCCTTGGATCTGCACTGAAAAAGGGTACCTGTGCCAAGTGAAACCTTCCTGGTAAACAAATATCAATAAAAAATAAATACCTACATACATACATACATACATACATACATACATACATTTTGTGGTGTACTGCAATACAATCCTGGCACATATGCTAAAATATTCTTACTATATGTAATGTTACACCATATAATATTGAGGAAACAGGTGCAGCAGGGTGGCTGTATGCAAGAGGGGCATCTAACAATGCATCAGGCAGTGGAGGGTGAGCCAAATGTAGAGGTAGTGGAGGATCAAACTGCAGAGGATGACCATGCTAGATGAAGGTAGGCTATGAAGTAGATAATACAATGGGCAAAATGTTAAAAGAAACATTAGGTAAAATAGACATGGGTGCCACAACATTGTACTTAAGGCATTTGCAGCAGGCACAAATGTAATAGAAATAAATACAGTACAGAAAGTGAAAGTAATATAGCAAGATGTACTACTACTCCGAGCCTGCTAATGGTGAACATAATTTACATGCATCTATATCTATTCACTAGTTGGTGCTCCATGTCATGAATACAGTATAAATTAGTAATGCATGCACTTTCACTATCTTCATGGAATAAGTGATTTTCTTAAAGTCTGAAATGTTTAGCCACTAGTACTTCTTGCAAAGCCAAATTTTGCAAAAGCCCCCTCAGAAAAAGGTGTTGTCTGTGAGTCATTAACAATCATGTAGGCTTTGCA
Source organism: Protopterus annectens (assembly GCF_019279795.1). Lineage (NCBI taxonomy): Eukaryota > Metazoa > Chordata > Ceratodontiformes > Protopteridae > Protopterus > Protopterus annectens. The sequence continues at coordinate 755,781,741 of NC_056744.1, forward strand.
TGAAAACTACATGATTTATGCTCATTAGTGCAATGTGCAGCAGTTATTGAATATGCATGCTTCTCATCACATTTATAGATTTATAAGCATTTCATGGTCAGTAGATATGTTGGCAGCTATGAAAAGGTGTATGGAAGCTCAAGCACACAATGTAAACAAAACATGCAATACAGCTTACTAAGGCTAAGTTGATTAAAGATTTATGATTTAGGGGAAGTTAAATGGGTGTAGGTACATAAAATGCAATGATATTAGTGCAGAAATAAGTAAGAGGAATGATAAACAGAGAAAATGTACTCATTTAATGCAGTGAAATGTGCTTATGTCATAAAGAAACATTTTAAACATAAATACTTCCATATTGATGTAATAATAACTAATCCTGTTCACAATTCTTGACCCATGTAAATAAATAAAACTGGACATGCTAACAAAGAATGCAAGAGGGACACAAAGCAATAGTGTAACAAAGGGGAATAAATGTGTAATTAATGCTAATTACATGCTGAGCTGAGATAACAGTGAGCAAGGACAGTGGATCCATTAGGGGCTATTCGCATAGACTGCAGTTATTGAATATAACATGCATATACAGAGAATGTATTTGTGGTAACTAACAGTACTGCTGTATTCTCCACTTTATCATGTATAAGCCAGAAGAAATTAACCCTACAGCTGTTGTGTAATGCACATCAGAAAGGGACATGTTTTTGCAATTTGTGTCATTTGGCAACCATAGAAAGGGGCTTCATTACCTTGAAATATATATCAGATATAGTCTTGTCTTTCAGCTTTTCCCAGTTAGGGGTCATCACAGCAGAGCTCTGGTCCACTAATGATATATGAGATATAGTGGGAATAAAAAAATAAATAAATAAATATATATATATATATATATATATATATATGTGTGTGTGTGTGTGTGTGTGTGTGTGTGTGTGTGTGTGTGTGTGTGTGTGTGTGTGTGTGTGTGTGTGCATTAGATAATGCTGTGGCTACACCTAACATAGTTAATTAGGCAACCACAGAAAAGGGGCTGTATTACTGTGAAATATATATATATATATATATATATATATATATATATATATATATATATATATATATATATATATATATATACATACATATATTAGATATAGTGAGAAGAAAAAAAAATATATATATATATATATACACACACACACACACACACACACACACACACGTGTGTGTGTGTGTGTGTGTGTGTGTGTGTGTGTGTGTGTGTGTGCATTAGATAAGGCTTGGCTATGCCTAACATAGTGCTGCTACTCTCCCTGCATTAACACCGGGATATCACTGCAGTCAAATTCACCAGTGGTGGTGCAGCATGCCACAGACTATAGATTTTTGAAGCACTCCACCATATTGTTTTCCCTCATTGCACACATGGAGATACTCATTTTAATAATGCTGCTAACTACCATTTAACTATACCACCATATACTAGGAACAGTTATGTTATTTGGCCTCCTCATCTCAAGGTCAGTTTCTCTATGAAGTACACACACTCTGTACCTAAACAGTAATATAATAATAGTCAAAATACACAAATGACAAATGACAACACTGATCTTATGCCTTTTCATTAGTTCAGTCTCCATTTAGAAATGGAGCACATGTAATCATGATTTTACTGGGCATGCTCACAAAAAATACAGCGAACACTGCCATAACAGCAAATAAGCAACACTGCCATAACAGCATGCAAATAGCACAAACCCCCACAAGAAAGTGTCCTAACACAGGCGCATGCACACTTTATGACAATCTTGCATCATACCATTCAGTAAGAAATGTTACATAAGCTCTTATGTCCTATAAAGTTCTATTGTGAGAAGAAAAGAATTAAAGTAATTTGTAAATGTTTGGATGAAGACATGCAATACACAGCATACATTTGGAAATTAAGTAATGGCTGTGAGCAATCAGTGACATACTGAACATCTGAATCTTGCTAGACCTGAACACATGCCAGGACAGATATCAGAAAGCTGTGTATCAACCTCTGAAGCCACAGAAATAAGCATACTATTTGTGTAATGAAGATCACCCTTGAAGCACTTTCTTATTGTAATGGGCATGGATCTCCTTCCTTGGAGGGTGATGCCTTAAAAATGTGTTCCTTTGACTGTGCCATAAATACTTTCTTTGCCTAAGCCACTCTTGTCTGATACAGCTGTCTGACAGACAGATGTTGCCAGATTCCAATCCCTGCCTATCATACTACACACGCTACAGAACTCTGTAGTGACTGTGTCTGCCACAAGACATGGGAATGGCGCTTGTCACAAATAGCTGAAATTATAGTGTGACTTAAAAAAGGATATTTGATGATAATTTGTGCAACAGTAATTTGTCAGAATGATGACAAGGAGGCAACTTTGGTAATGTTCACACAACTGTGTGAAGTACAGTATCAGTATTTCTTGGACAAGGAAGCTATTTCCATTGTTTTGTACACACACTGTCTCAGAATTGAACCACACTCTATCTGTGTAGATAAGGTATACAAGTCATTAATCAATGCATGTGCCACAGGAGCTCTCACACCTTGACATTCGCAGAACAACTGTTAAACTGCCTGAAAATTACAAATTGAATTTATATTTCTTTATCCAAAGTAAAACTTGATAATGATAACCTAATGCAGTGATGTTTGTGTAACATCAGTACATTCATATAATGTTGGCCTTTGTAAAAATTGAACAGCAAGCTATGTAAGTACATTGACTAATGACATGTGTAAAAACAGCAAGCTATGTAAGTCTGCTGACTAATGACAGCAAGCTATGCAAGTCCACTGACATGTAGAACAGCAAGCTATGTAAGTCTGCTGACTAATGACAGCAAGCTATGTAAGTCCACTGACATGTAAGAACAAGAAGCTATTTAAGTCCACTGACTAATGACTTGTGAAAGAATCATATCTGCCACACTGGAAGTCTTAGCACAGCTCTGAGACTCCACCTATATGAGGTCATTATATCATATGATTGCCTTGCAAACAGTTTGGACGGGGGACATCTCTTCTGTTGTAAGTGTACACATGATAACAGTCAAGGATGTCATTCATACATAACAACATAAGAACACACAATGCTTACTGTCAGTGAATGTGAGTTTTGAGCATCTTTCTATGTGATGACACAAGCTACAGGATATTGTGAAGAATGAACATGTCGCATTCCAACTGTTGCTAAAATTGTGAGATATTTGGGAAATTGAAGCTCTGATACCGTATTATTGCTTCCAGGGATATGTGTGCCTGCAATTTCTATAAAATACTGCTCTTATATGTCTATTTGTTACACAGCTTTGCCTGATGCTAGGTATATACAAACACATGGAATGCATAATACAGCCATCATTGTGACTGGAGAATGGCAATCATGCACAGTGTGTGGATAATCATGGGTTCAAACACATTCATTACTAAGGTAAGAACATACAGAACATTGTCTCATTTCTTCATGCCACAGGAAAATCCTTAGTAGTTCCTATAGGATAGACAAATTAAATCAAATGACATCATCATTATCAAATGAAGCATTTCCCTGTGAAAAATGGCCAGAAATTCTTATAATAGGAATCCTTCACTATACATGTACACAGCAGGTACGGGGTGACAACATTGTTACCTATATGCACATTCACTGTCATGCTAACACAACTGAGTCTAAGGAGTAATGGCTGGATTTGAACTGATTGCCTAAAGTCACAAGGTACAGAACATTGCCTGAACTGCATACACCACACAGGATGTTGGTTTACAATTGTGACAATGCACATTTGAATGGATGACATCATTATTGTTTGATACGATGATATTCTTCTAAAAAGGAAAGAAGGTAGTTGAAGAGCACAATAACAATGCACAGCTACACATCCTATACGCATTAAAAGCCTTCTCTACATAGCAAGATAAAAATATGCACACTCACAATAGTCAATCATTGCTGGTCTCAAACAACCTACTTATTTAGTTATGCAGTCTAGACAACACGTTATCAACAATCTGTGCAACAGGATAAGTCATACTACAGTTCTGATGTACCTCATTTGAAAGCATGATGTAATTATTGTGCTTCTAAAACTGGGTATTGCCTGGGAATACTAGAAAGTTATAAGGTCACCCTCTGCCAGTGAAAATGCATATCCTAAGTAGAAGTTTATGTAAGAGGCATTATCATACATGACAATATATACAGTCACACTATTTAAACAATACTGGATTCAGACCCCCTACCTATCTAGTCACACAATGTAGAGAACACAGTATTAACTGCAAGTGCTACAGGAGAAGTCTTGACTTTTACAGTGAAAGAGTGTACTTACAAAAAATGGCCTCATCAGTGTGTTACAGAGAAAATATTTGTGGTAAAAGTGGAGTAACGGGATAGGGGAGTCCTGTCCCAGATTAAATTCTTTCCCTGAGTGGAAGTGCATACAGCACACCTGTTGAGGAAGCTATATGTACCTGACATTTAAACCACACACACACACACACACACACACACACACACACACACACACACACACACACACACACACACACACACACACGTTTACCACTGTGAGATTTGAAACTTCTACCTATCTAGTTATAAAATCTAGAAAACACAGTGTTAATTACAAGTGCCACAGAAGTCTGCCCTTTATAGTGAAAGAGTGCAGTTATGAAAGGATGACCTCATCAGTGTGTTGCAGAGAAGATGTTTGTGGTAAAAGAAGGATAAGGAGATGGTGGAATTTTCACCCAGTTTAAACTCTTCTCCTGAATGGAAGTAGATACAGCATGTCTGTTAAGGAAGCTATACATACCTGATATTCTCAAGGGTGGGGATGACAACATCAGACATTAAAATGCCTAAATGTGTACACCCTTTGCAACTCTGTACACGTCAGATATATTGCTGTGTAGAATAAAGTGTCTCCAATATAACATACATCTGGATTCAAACCTTGACAGCATTCCAAAATAAATCTACAGACCTGAGTATTATCTAACCAGAGATCATAGGAATTCCTATTTCACAGAGTACAAATCTGGCAACAGACTGAAGCAAAAGAAAATGTATGTATTAGTCTTCATTGCACTCATAGCAATTGTAAAATCCAATAAAGCGTAAATTACATCCAAATGCAAAATAAATATGAAACAGTAAAAAGCGATGATACAAAACTGTGAACAGATAGAGACATAGAGAGAAAGATAGAACTAGACAAATAATATATTTTTCTGGGACATTTTTACCATCTCTGTGGTGAGCTACTGTTATGATTTTGACTGATAAATAATTTGTCATGCTATGTACAATGAAGTGTTTCCAATAGGTAGCAATCAGGGCTTGAAAAGTATAACCATGACTGAGACATAAACAGGATAATTGTGGATTACTAAGATATGTAGACACAATTTTCACACAAGAAAGTAATATAAATAAAACATTAAATATGACTTTCACATATTTCTGGATTTGAACCCTTAACGCTATGCCAAAAGCATTTTACAGACATGTGAATTATGTCCACACACCACACAGGAAATGTTACTTCATAACCTGAAAACAGAGTAGCAGAAGTGCATGTCTCTTGGTTACTTCATGACCTTAATTTTACTGGTTTGAATGGACAGTTACAAAACGATGAGGTAAGGGAGAATGTAGGGATCAGGCTTCATCACAGTAATGACAATCTTAACATTATATAAGGTGAATGTTACAGCCAGTGGTATAATAAATTATCCAGTGCAGAATGCTTTCTAACAATATTTGCAATACGAACATCCTACATGGTGTACATTCAACTGTTCAGTCTGTACAAGGGAAGATTAACCTGAATGTACATAACTTAGTGATGCTAAGCACAGTAATGAAACAGGCACCTGAATAATGTAGCCAAAGGAAAACTCACAAGATTTTGCCATAAGCTGTATACTTCCATCCCTCTAAACTGCAGGTGCCAGGCATTGTACAAATGCTGAAGAGATAGACTGATGACACAGAAAAGGGAAGAGACATACATGGGGAGTGGGATGCAGACAACAAGTAGATTATGACAGAGACAGGATAATGGGGGCTTAAAACAATATGCAGAAAACAGCTACATGTAAAGTAGTCTAATACAACAGTCAATAACAGTTTGAGCCATGTCTGGATTTGAACCCTTGAAAGTATTAAAAATAGTTTGATAGATGTCTGGATTTGAACCCTTGAAAGTATGCAAAAATAGTCTGACATGTCTGGATTTGAACCTTTGAAAGTATGCAAAATAAATCATTGTGTAGACTTGAGCATTATCTCACCACATCACAAGGAAACTCCTACTTCATGCAGTTAAAATAACACAATTGAAGGGGCAATGACAGCTTTCTGAAGCAGAAGGAGTGGAGAGAGAGAGAGAGAGAGAGAGAGATGGAGAGAAAAATTTCAAGAGTTTTTTATGGGTTATTTAGGACTGTGTTTATGATGTGTTACTCTTAGCTATTTCTTCATTATTACTCTGTCATGCTCTGTAAGATAAAGTGTTTGCAATAGGGAGCAAAAAGGGGTAGCAGAGTAGAAACAAGGTTAAGACATAAGCAGAATAGGATTGTTTTTCTAAGTCTTCCTACTGGGAATGGAATATTTTTGCAAATGGTATCTTGTTGCACTGTTTAAATGCTGTGTTAATAAAATATGGAAATTAGAGATATATACAGATGTTTGCAGTTAGACATATAATAGCAATATAAAATGACATGAAATAATAATTTGACATACAGCTGTAATCGAACCCTTGACACTATGAAAAAAAAATCAGTCTACAGACAGGATAATTATCTCAACACACCACATAGGAACTTCTGTTTCATTACATCTGGCATTTTAAAAACTATTAGAGTAACTGTTTCAAAGTAATTTCTTTACTTCATCTTTACTGTGTGTTTGTATAGTGCAACAGATTTAAGCACATTTGTACCAAGTTAACCAGAGTAGTGTGGGTGATGGTAAAATCTCACCTGTTTTGGCATAGGACATGTAATGCCAGTTACCATCACATAGCATTGGTGTGAGGCCGATCTCTGTGCAAATGCTGAGGGCAAAAAGTGAAGGCTTTTTGATGGACCATTTCTGGCCATGTGTGTTGTGCATGATTCTATTTTTTTACCAAATTAAATGTGTGCAAAAGTGTTACTAGTGCAGTGATGAAAATGGTTGTGGGGGAAGCAAGCAGGGTAGGACACAGGGGAAGGAATACAGGAAGTTGTAGGATGGTAGAAGCAGAGGACCATAGCTATCCACATTTTCACAATATAAATGTGGAATTATACACATAATTTCATGACTTTGGAGAGTTACCACTCCAGAGATGGGTGACAACAACAGAATAATGTTCTATAGCCAAATGGACCAAATCAAGTTGACCAAGATGACACATAGGCAAAAGTGGACAACTATGTATTGGGCGTCCTTTCTTTTGTGGGACAGGTGCATATTTATTTATTTTTTTTTTGTGAGAGAAAATTGTTCAAGTATATCTCAGGAATGAGAGGGTCAAGTAGTTAGAGCAGGTTAGGTAACAGGGACAGGCATACAGGACTTACAAGACAGGCACGTATGGTGATTGACACAAAAGGTTGGGTGACACCATGACTGGGGATAGGCAGGGAACATCAGAGGCATGTCCACTTTCAGCTTGAAAACAGTGAGAATCTAGTCTTCACCCTCAGAACTGTCATCACTGTTTCCTGTGTCAGATGCCTGGGAAAGTGCTGGATGTGATCTTGTTGTGACAATACAATGCAGGACCTTTTCAACCCTGATGATTCTGGCACCAGTGCCCCTCTCCATTATGCCCTCCACCAGCCCTTTCAGTTCCTGATGGGTGATAAAATCACCACCTCCACTAGTAATTCTCCTGGGGATACTACTGCATCAGCAACTGAGGCAGAGCTACCTGACACAAGTGGAGCAGGAAGGGCAGGAGATGTGTAGGAAACACTGATAGGTTGTGACTCAGATGAGCTGGGTGTCTGTGCTACCTATGATGGTGCTGCTGCAACTACCTTAGGAGTTATCTTGGGCTGAACCACAGTGGTCAGTCTAGCTCCCTGTGCTAATGGTCATTTTGTTTTCAGCAGGAATGTATTAAAAAATGAATAAAAAAGAGATAGAGTGGACTGAAACAAAAAGAGGAAATTACATCAATGGCATGTCACATTAGTTTTTATTTCAATACATAAACCAGTATGAAAAAAAAAAAAAATATATATATATATATATATATATATATATATATATATATATATATATATATATAGTTATGATGGGAAGGCATTAATGTGTCATAAAATCACAACAGGATGATGTGACCAATAGAATCATGTATTTGACTATGACATATCAGATATATGCTTGCAAAGTTAATAACTGCATTTGCTAAAATTGATTTGTTAATGTCATGCAGTATTGCAATTAAAATCTTATAAATAATATCCTGTAAAACATCTAATGTCAGATTCTAGGAATTGAACCCACACAAAATTAAACAGACATAGTCATTGCCTAATTCAATCAACAAGAGCTATTGGAGCAGGCATATATGTTTGATATAAAAGTTATGCCCTGGGATTCAGTAAACTCTGTTGACATAGTGCAAAGCTTAACCGGAGTTTACATGTGTGTGTGTGTGTGTGTGTGTGTGTGTGTGTGTGTGTGTGTGTGTGTGTGTGTGTGTGTGTGTGTGTGGTAATGCACAGTGAGCAGCAGCACCCATTGCATATTCTTGCCATGCACTGTGTTTAAATGTAAATAAGCAAGATTTCATGGCCGGCAACATTGTTGCCTACTAGGAAACTATGTAAGCGAACATGGATAGCAATCCTGTTTAAGTCAGAGCACTGAAGGACTGCGGTTTACATGAAATGCCACAATGATCACCAGGACTTAACAGATAGCCCTCGATCTCTCAGAGCAAGACATCTGGACAAAAGCTAACATAATGGGGGGGCGATGACCCAGAAATAGGGACATGTTTCACATATTTGCTCTTTAGAAATGTTGTAGAATAACCAAAGGTTTGTATTAAGATACATGTTCTGAAGGATTTGAAGTTAGAATAACCAACGGTTTGTGTTAAGATACATGTTCTGAAGGATTTGAAGTCTGAAACTCAAATGTATGTAATTACTGAGTCACATCAGTCCTGAGAAAATCCCAGTGATATGGTAGAAAACCACAAATTTGATAACGAACACATCAAAAGATGTGTAAGGCAAAAATCTGGACATTTTGTGAAAATCTGGATAGTTGAGAGGTATGATTGTTAAATATATGGTCCAAATACAGTACAGGACAGTGTATACAATGCAGAGTATTGTGAAATGACATTATTGGCATTCTGTACTGAAGTTGTGCAAATAATCTATAAGGGTACATAAAATAAACACTCAGTGGAAATATGTGTACTGAATAGGTACACACAGATGAATTGTAGGAATGAACACAGGGAAAGAGGACAGGTGTAACAACCTAATGTACAGCAGATCAGGGCATGTCAATGGAAGAAGGTTGTAGCTGCAACACCAATCACATATCAGTCTGGTACAGTAGGGACTGCACAGTGAAAATGCATATTATGTGACTGTCACACAAGGTGACATAACAATGTGGATGATGTTTGTGAGAGATAAGCATCCCTACATGAATAATGCAGAGGACATCTATCAGGGCTGTTGCATATATTTGTGGTAGGGTGCATATTGTGAAGCTGTGCAAACTAATTTCCCTGAATATGAGTGTAATCTCAGCAGAAGTCTCCAGCATCTGGGACACAGGTAAAGGCTCATGGACAACATTAAAAGAAGTAAGCACAATCATGGACAATATTAGAATAATACCACCAGTAATCCCATGCCTCTGACATAACATATGTGATTTAGAGTGACCAGAGTTGATTCTGTACAAAGACACTCGTACAACTATTATGATAAGTCCAGACTCTATGAGGGTAATCATGCACACTGTCCTAGCACCATAACATCTGCTAGATGTTTTAGAAGGGACAATGCTATACCTGTATGTGACATTATAATAAATACCAGTTAGTTAATTGGTGTGCATGGCACAATCCATACTGTCATGAATGTTACCCATGCCATTAATGTTGTCAAACAGCTATGTACATACTGTGTGCATCACCAGAACAGGTATTATACATGCATCTAGTGTAACAACTTGATGGGGGTTCTGCACCATCAGACAGCAATGTTTATGCCAGAAAAAGAATACCTAGGTATGGCCAGTAAGATTCATGACAGCTAACTGTGACAGAGGTAGTACAGTTCAATTACACATCACTGGAAGATATGTAGGGAGGTACATAACGAAGGGTTCATTGTACAGTTATTGATGTGATGAACGCTGTGAACTATAGTGGTATTATGGCCTCTGATGTGGATATCCTTCACATACTCAGTAGTTGTGCTACATACAAGGGAGAAGTCAGCACTGTGACTACATCCTGGTGGATGGTCCACTTACCATCTACCCCAGGACACAGGTCATGTACTTATTTGTCTGATTATAGGATGTGATGTCTACATTATACTTGGGTTGTGTATTTGTTTTCCTGACGTAATAAATCCCCCCCATGTTTTCTTGTCATTGCAGGTGTTGTCATGGCTGTGGCAGCAATCTTTGGTGTGTGTTGATACTGTCTGTATTATACTAATATCACAGTTGGCATCAATGATTGCCCACAATCTGTAGTTCTTCAGGCAGTTGTTTGGACACAGGATGTCTATGTTATCTGTGATGTCAATCACTTAAATAATGGACAAGAAAGGGCCTAGCAGACAGCCCCGGTGTATGGAATTGATCACTGGACCTGAGATATAGTTCATTTCACATATGTCAACATATTTAGATGCATGTACTGTATGTGATATGCTGGTCTACCCACTTGGTGATATACGTGTATATGACCACATCTGACAGTGTGGATTTGTGTAAAATTCCTTGGGCTTGTCTAGTTCAAAAGGCTGGTAGTATTGTCATATAGCATGCCCTCAATGACCTCTTTGAGGAAATCTAACAGATGTAACAGATATGATGTAGCATTAACAACTCACACAGTTCTGTTGCACACAGCTGGGATATCACTAGTGTCCATTTAGAAAAGGTCCATAATGACATGTTGGTCTACCTCACAGATGAGGAGAGTCAGGATGTCTCTATACATGCATGCATCGGGTGCTGTCCTCCCCACAACTCACATGGATGCATGTTGAAAACACCCTTCTACAGAAACATAGTCTGTGTGGAGGGTGTGTTGAAGTGTGTATTCAACCATGTCAGGAAGGCGTATCTGATGAGTCACATGACAGGTGATCTGTGAGGTGTCACTGCCAATTGATTCTGTCTGATAGGCCTGGATGAAGGTAAGATAGCACATACTGGCTATACTCAACTGGCCTCAGGTTTGAATAAAACCCCCCATGCAGGGAACATAAAGAAACTCTTCCAGATGGGGACTAAACCTCATTCACCAGATGAGTAACCAGCTGGCTCACTGACAGAACACATACTGGGAAAGTTGGTGAATCGACCTGTACCAGTAGACCTGTCACTATTGGTGTACCCCAGTGATCTGTGTTTGGCCCTTTACTGTTTGGAATCTATTTTTTAACAGTTCAGGATGAAGTATACAGCCTTTGGTGTACCACATTTGCTGCTTCTTCCATACTGGGTGCAATCATTGAGTCCACCTATGATGATATACTACAGGGTTTAACACAGACAAATGATTGATAACAAAGCCACACTGTCTACAGATAAATGCAAAAATGTGTCTTTATTTTGACCTTCTGCAAAGTGGAAGTATCTGCTAATTACAGCACTGACAACAGTCCTGCTATGCTGAAACCCAGTGATGCAAGCACTGGGAACACACGTACATAGCAATCTGAACTTTGACCACCAAGTGTCCATACTAGTACTGAAATACTGAAAGCTTATGTTGTGTACATCATAAGCCATGTCATTGTATTCCGATTGCAAGATTACAGCACTGTACTCAAACCTCATTAGAACACTAATATAGAGTATAATGCTCTCTTTTCCATCTACCTCACCAGACACATGCAGCAGCTGGCAAAACTAAACAGGTTACTCACCAAGAAAATGCAGTGCATACAAACCATGCCATGATGTATGTGGATAGACTGAAACCCATGTCATTGTAACCTTTATCATATAGGATGAGGTGAATTCTGCCTAGCCTTCAGGCCAGTCTCTCAGTCTGCCCTAGTTTTAATAGCATAATTCCACAAATCAGCTATAGCTGATGATATCAGCAGTGTCTGATGAGAAGAATATGGCAATAACTGTTCCACATGAAAAAGGCTCTCTGTAATGTGAAGCAAGTTCACACACACACACACACACACACACACACACACACACACACACACACACACACACACACACACACACACACACACACAATTAACTGCAGTAAGAACAGAAACTCTACCTAAGTACACAGACTACAGAACTCAGTACGTTATGGAAGCACCATGGCACAAGTCTGACTTTTATAAGACTGCAGGTCAACTTATAGGGGATGACATCAGCAGGGCAAGTTGGAGCGAAGATGTTGAGAAACCTGCATAAGTTCATAGCTTCATAGGTTCATAAGGGATACTAGCCTAATTTCCCTAGAGCGTTTAAAAGCCTTGCCATGTAAAAACACAAACACCCTTATTAAGCATAGTTAGATGGTTGTTGTTAGCAGAGTGATTTTATGGTCAGCACTAACTGGCCCTATCCATGAGTGACATAGGTGCCACCCCAGAGATAAATTTTTATAGCATATATCATGGACAGAAATAGGTCAACAATTAAAAATGATAGTACAAAACCAAACGATAACCCACAGGATAAACATCCCGTCATTCGCAAAAATAATAAACAAATTAACCAAGTCCTCCGAGAGAAGGGACGACCAAGGCAGCATAAAACATAAAACAAAAAATCAGAGTTCCAGATGCTTCGTCGATGACTTGTTTCTCCTATGGAGGGGTACTAGTTTTGGTTTGGAGAACTTCTTTAATAGTATGAATGAACTTTGTGATTGTTTGAAGTTCACAATGTCTTCTTCGAAGACTCAAATTGAATATTTAGAGTTGAAAGAAAACTGGATACAAGCACTGGCAGAAAACAGAACACTCCCAACGAGGTAGCTAATGTTAGCTAACTTTTATTGAATAAAAGCTGAAGTGCGATTAATAACATACACTTTTCGGCAGATTTGTATTGTGCTTCTTCAGAGCAAAAACAGTGGAACTCACAGTGACTTAGTATTTAAATACCACACAGTTAACACATATTCAAACAATTAGGTGTAATCGTTCAATTAAGAGCACCTGTAGAACTCATGGTGAGCTACTAGCAAAAAGTGTCCAGTCCAGTCTCTTAAAATAAGAGGCTGGGCCGAACCTTCAAAAATGTTGTGCTAGAACTTCAAGGCACCATCAGTAAAACCACTTTAAAATTACTTTAAAATTGTTAAAAGTATTAAAGCAAACTAAAAAGTAAAACAAGAAAAACCATTTAATCTGTAATGTTGCTTGTATTTAAATGACACTTGCCGTGCCTGTTTGTACCTTTAGGGGGCATACCCCTTTCATAAAATTGTGAATTTTCAAGTGCTACCATCGGACTGGTTACTTTAAAAACTCCAAATATCTAAAACATGTATGTGAAATAGGTGTGCATGTATACAAGAACATTTTTTCATATCCACGTATGGATCCTAACCGAGCTGGTTGACCAAGTAATGACTCGTCACTGTGTATTTAACACGTGAAAAAGTAGAAACTGAGTTAAAAAGGAATCATTTTAGTAACATAAAAACATAAAAAGGTCACGCACTTTCTTATTCCTTTTGTCTCTAAGTACCTACCCTCTATAAATAGCGAGTAGTGTTGAATTAAACTGCCTTACAATATAGTAGGGTTGTACATAGTGAGGTTGTACATAATAAGGGTTACAAAACGGAATAAGTGTAGGTTGGAAGTTAGCAAATTGAAGTTAGTAGGTGTATGTAGTTGTGACAAGCGCAAATGAAGGGTGCCAGATGAGGGGTGACCCAAAATGATGGTAGAAATGACAATATAAACACCATTTTAGTGACCATTTTGAGTATGTTAAAGGCTAGCAGCTAAATAACAGTTCAGAAGGGGGAAGTAATGTGTTTCTGAATTCTTAACCATAAAGGTCAATTACTATCTTTCTAAGTTCTTTAGCCTCAATATACATTGGATGGAACACATTTCATTAATGCCTGGTCTCTGGTTAGCATTCACCCTAAGTTGCCAGATAAGCTCTTTCCTTTCAAGTTTGAGGGAATCATGACCACCCCTTCCGTCACTAATCTGCTGGTCTATGGCCCTAAATTTAAACTCGTGTCCCAGGTGATCATTAATGTGTCTGGCCAGGGCATTAGTTAGTTTGTTGCTCCTGATACTGTAAAGATGTTCATAAATTCTTTCATTCAGTTTTCTGTCCGTCTTCCCAATATAGAAGGCCGGACAGAAACAGCACTTAGCCAGGTACACAACTTGTTTGCTGTTACAGTTAAATTTATGGTGTGTTTTGAATTTCCACTCACCAATTTCAAAGCTACATCCCTCATCAATAACCTTACAGTATTTGCACATGTTACACTTACTCATACCCTTCCTTGTTGAGTATGACTGCTTACACCCCTCAAGTAATTCCTTCAAATTACTACCCCTTTTATAGACCAATTTAGGTTTATTCGGGAGTTTGTTCTTCAACTCAGCATCAAAAGATAAGAAATCCCAGTTTTTAAGGGTAATCTTAAAAATTGTGTGAGAGTCTAGATTGAATGTGCAACAGAAGCTGGCCATGAAATTCGATCCATTCGTTCCATTGTGGGTGTTAGCAACCTGTGACTCTGCGGGCCCTTGCTTCATACTGTTCCCATTAAGGAGTGGTACATATACCTTTAAAGTTCTTTTAGTTGTGACTTCATCCAGGATCTCATGAAGGAAATCATGGGGGTACCCTCTCTTCACAAAAAATTGGAACAGAGTTTCACATTCTTCAATAAATTCCTCATCGTACGTTACCATTCTAGCTGCCCGGACCAATTGACCCTTTACCACTGATTTCTTGTGGTGTTTAGGGTGGCAGCTAGAGTAGTGTAGGAAGGAGTTAGAGTAAGTCTCCTTCCGGTGGATCTTAGAGACCCAAATGTTCTTAGTGTGGTCTTTCCTAAGGTCGACATCTAAATAGTCAATCCTCTCCTTTGCAGAACGATGAGTGAAGTGAAGAAAGTTGGTGGAATTATTCAAATGTCCCATAAAAACCTCAACATCAGAGTAAGTACCATCGAACATCACAAACATATCGTCAAGGTATCTGGTGTAAAAGAGTAGTTTAGAGCTAAATTGACCTTCATTTAGTATGAAGCGTCTCTCCCAGGTTGCCATGACTAAGTTGGCAATGCTCCCCCCACATGGGGAGCCCATGGCTATTCCTATTTTTTGATGGTATAAATCCCTCTCAAATTTGATGAAATTATAGGAGAGAACTACGTCGATCAGCTCCCCCGCCAGTTTACTTTCTTCATCAGGTGCTCCCAAAAACCTCAGCATGTTTGGAACCCAATCAACTGCTATATTGTGAGGGATCGAAGAGTACAGGTCCTTCACATCGACCGTAACTAATAAGCAGTCGGGGTAAAATTCCAAGGTGTTAAGTGAACTGAGGAATGACCAGGAATCCTTAGTGATTTGTTTTTCCATGGCCACATATTTCTGTAGGATCCTGTCCAGCACCTTAGCACAAGTATAAGTAATACTATTCCTCCCATCTACAAGAGGACGCATTGGTGGATTATTGATGTTCTTATGAATTTTTGGAATTCCGAACAATAAGGGAATTCTAGGTGATACTTGCTGCATGTAGCTGTATGTTTCTCTGTCAATATGTGCCTCGATGTACAATTCCTCAATGAAACTCCTAATCCTATTATGTGCTGTGTTCATCTCATTAAAAGATGATAAAGAATATGCTTCCCCATTGAGAATCTGATACATTCTAGAGTTGTAATCATCACAGTTCATAATGGTAATACCGCCACCCTTGTCTGGTTTCATTAACCGGACTGGGGCTTCTCTCAGGAACTGAAGTTCGTGTCTATCCTCCATGGTTATGTTATGGCTGTTAGACCTATGTTTGAGGTTTTGGTTCCTGATGTTCCTCAAGTTTAATTCCATTGCCCTCTCAAAGATCAAGAGAGTCGGGTGTAGAGGGGGGTTAAAGACGCTGGATACGTAAAACTGGGACTGTCTATTTAGATAATTCCCCATGAGGTATAACAGGTTGAGTTTTCTGGTAAAAAGTTTCAAGTCAATTAAGGTATTTGCCAGGTCGAGGTGGTGGGAGGGTACGAAAGTGTGACCCTTAGATAGAAGTTCAACTGTCTCGTTACTGATGTTGTAGTTAGAGTAGTTGAAGACTTTAAAGTCACCACTCGTGTTTAATAGAATTCTACAACCATCAGTAAAAGGGTCAATATTGTCCTCATTGCATGTCAAGTTCACCACCTTTTCCTCCTGGCTCCCCTCCCTTTGTTGTTGTTCTGTCTCCAAGTGTAGGAGGCTGCTGGGCGAAAATTTCCACTCTGGTTGTTGCCATTAGGATTGAACTCATTGTCAGTGTTAGAATTAATGTTAGAGTTCTTATTTTTATTTTTATTTTGATTCGCTATTCTTTCACTCCTTCTGGTTTCACAACTGGTACCCTGCCCACTGTACTCCATGTCCTGGTCCCATTGTTCCTCGTTTAAATTCCGTGGGTTATCCTCCGTTGTTCCAGCAGCTCCAGTATTCACGCCTAAGTCCCCTGTAGTTAAAGTGTTACTAGTATTGTGCATAGGCGGTTTCGGGTAAGCTTTCCCAAGTCTGTAATCATTCAAGTCTCTTGTTAATTTTTTGTTCTTGGTTAGATTTAATCTACTTAGGTGTTCGTCGATGCTTTTAAAACATCTCTCATAGTCGAACTGGTATCTTTCAAAGTTAATGTCCTCCTTTATCCCCCTATCTAGTACATCTATTTCACTTAGTAAGCCGTCTATCATAAGCTGATACTGGTCGCAGAATAGACCTAACAATTCCAGTCCGTGTCTGTCAAACATTGTAAGTAGCACATTATGAAAGGTAGACCCTTCCACAAGTCCTGCAGGGAATTGCCATAATCTCAATCCCTTCGGCACAATTTTTAATCTTATACACTCACGGAAGTAAGCAACTTCGAGTTGCAACTTCCGTACCTTGAAAAGTTTATTGTCAAATGTCGTTAATCTGGATGGTAAATCATTGCTTACCTCCTCGTGGTTAGTGTTGTTCACTGCTGCCCCTCCGTTGTTAAAATGAAATGCCTTGTGGACCCAAACGTCCAAAGTTGGTGCTGTCCCGGTATTAATTGGGTTTTGTACAACTCCAGTCATACGTTCTCCAGTGTGAGTTTGACCACCATTTCCGTAATTACTCCTCTGTTCTACCGGTGAGCACTCGCCATGGGTGGTACTTCCTGTTACGGTGTGACCTCCTGTTACAGAAGGTCCGCTCGTAGTTCCACTATTGTGTGCCGGTTGAGAACCTGGTATTGCAGCACGAGTCATTCTCTCCCTCTCCTGCATTTCTTCTTGGGAGCGGGAAATGACGCTGACCTGCTCAGAGAGCCGGTCCATTTTTTGAGTGAGTAATTCGATGAGTAAAGTTAGGTTCCCCTCGTTCCCTTGTGAGGAGCCAGCATCCGCTGGGGAGCTCATTGGAGAGTTGCCTGTTTCCATACGACACGACCACAAACCACAGTAGAAACGAAAGAACTTTATTGAATAAAGCTGAAGTGCGATTAATAACATCACAGTGACTTAGTATTTAAGCAAACTAAAGTAAAACAAGAAAACCATTTAATCTGTAATGTTGCTTGTGTTTAAATGACACTTGCCGTGCCTGTTTGTACCTTTAGGGGGCATACCCCTTTCATAAAATTGTGAATTTTCATGTGTTAAATACACAGTGACGAGTCATTACTTGGTCAACCAGCTCGGTTAGGATCCATACGTGGATATGAAAAAATGTTCTCGTATACATGCACACCTATTTCACATACATGTTTTAGATATTTGGAGTTTTTAAAGTAACCAGTCCGATGGTAGCACTTGAAAATTCACAATTTTATGAAAGGGGTATGCCCCCTAAAGGTACAAACAGGCACGGCAAGTGTCATTTAAATACAAGCAACATTACAGATTAAATGGTTTTTCTTGTTTTACTTTTTAGTTTGCTTTAATACTTTTAACAATTTTAAAGTAATTTTAAAGTGGTTTTACTGATGGTGCCTTGAAGTTCTAGCACAACATTTTTGAAGGTTCGGCCCAGCCTCTTATTTTAAGAGACTGGACTGGACACTTTTTGCTAGTAGCTCACCATGAGTTCTACAGGTGCTCTTAATTGAACGATTACACCTAATTGTTTGAATATGTGTTAACTGTGTGGTATTTAAATACTAAGTCACTGTGAGTTCCACTGTTTTTGCTCTGAAGAAGCACAATACAAATCTGCCGAAAAGGGTATGTTATTAATCGCACTTCAGCTTTTATTCAATAAAAGTTAGCTAACATTAGCTACCTCGTTGGGAGTGTTCTGTTTTCTGCCAGTGCTTGAATATTTAGAGTTGTTTATAGAGAAATTACAGGGCTCCATGATTAATGCGGGTGTGTTTCATAAAACTTGTTTTAGGAACACACTATTATGTAGGAGCAGTATGCATCCTAATTACGTTTTTTGTAACCTTATTCGTGGCCAAAGTATTAGAGCATCAAGATTGAACCCCACCCGAGAAGGTTTCCAACTGGAAAAGATACAACTTGAATGTAGGTTGCTACAGAGAGGTTATAATCAAACCGAAATTTTTAAGTGTTGGTCAGATTTAGATTTGCTTAGAGGTGGTGCAGCAGCACCATACTATGGTCCAAGGATAGAAGGTGGGTCTTGTGACCCTAAAAAGTTGAGTAAACAGGTTAGAGTACCCCTGTTTTTCACAAGAGACCATCATGGACTTAGGGAGATTTTTAAATTTCATTGGCCGATCTTACAGGTGGATCCTGAGATTGGTAATATAGTTGGTGACAATCCCTCTTTTCGTTATAGGAATACAAAGAACCTGAAGAGGTTGTTATGTAATGGGTATGACAGATCCAGTAACTCAGTTGAGTTTGGTGTTACAATACCATGTGGTAAGTGTAATTGTTATGGGCTTATTAACAACTCTGACTTTTTTGATCATCCTGACCTCAAGAGAAGATTTGTTTTCAGGGTTAATGCTGACTGCAGAACTACAAATGTGGTCTATTTAGCAGAGTGCACATTATGTGCATCATTTTATGTGGGAAAGACTAATAGATCACTGAGAAAGCGTATGAGGGAACATGTTTATTGTATACGCAAAGGTGCTGAGCACAATACCCTCTGTAAGCATGTTATTAATCATGGGGAAGGACATTCGTTTAGTTTCAGGGTCATTGATGTTGTTATGCCCACAATAAGAAAAGGTGATATTTTCAACCACAGTGAGTACAAGGAGAACAACTGGATGATCATCCTTAGAGCTGATACAGGAAGGGGTCTTAATGAACGTGTTACCATTAAGCCCCTACTTAAGAAAAGGAGGATACCAAAATGATTCCTAATATGCTTTTTAGTATGCATTTTAGTATGTCTTAGCATAGATTTTTCAAGATAATATGTACTTTTTTATTTTATTATATATAGTTTTATTTTTATTTGATGTTTTCTTTTTAATATGTTTATATTTAATTAGTGTTATTGTATAGTTATATAGAGTTGTGTTGCTGCCTTCTAGGTTTGGATGACATTGTCCTGAATAGATGCATTTTCTTTTTAAATTTATGCACTTTTTATGATGTCATGTTGTTTATTGCGATTTGGTTCTGATTGGTGAGTTTGAATTTTTAATGTAGTATATATGGTCTTTGTTTTTTATTGTGTGAGGAAGGTCTGATGAAGCAATTTCTTGTGAAAGTGCTTACCCATTAATAAACACAGTGTGCAGTGAATTTTATCCTTTTTGGAACTCTGATTCTTTGTTTTATGTTTTATGCTGCCTTGGTCGTCCCTTCTCTCGGAGGACTTGGTTAATTAAAAATGATAGCTGAGTGCACAATACCCAGGATAAAAAAAGTGTCCAATCCTGGTAGGTGCACTGGTGCCAGGACTAGAAAAAAATAACAGTGTAGAATCCTCAAAATGCAAAAACATTCCTAGAATGGGGCCAGGCCAAAGCCAGTGGGAGGATGTCCCCCCTGTTGTAGAAGGAAGTAGCAGGCCACAAAATTCACAAAAACTGATATGCCAAAGAGAGCCGTAAAGATGATACTATTGAGGATAAGTAAGAAATTATGTATTGCTACTTTTATGCAAAAAGCCCAGAATTTCCAGACACAAGATATACAAAAAGACTAAGAGACAAATTAGAGGAAAGAAAAATACTTCCACAAGAAAAACTGTCAGAAGCCTCAAATAAAAACTTGTGTTCATTAATGCAACAGATTTGTGAAAAACAGTGTATAGACCAAGGGACTTTGATCTGTTTGGAAAAAGAAGCATCTGAGGAAGTGCAAAAATATAAGCAACAAAACCTAGATATTTTTGAAAAGTATAAAAAAGAAATATGGACATGGGAAAGAAAGATAGATTTGATATGGTGCCATATTTATGCAAAGTTGAAAGCCAAATAAACCAATACAAAAAAGGCAGCCCCAAAGATATTCAAAGAGAAATACAGGCAAAGGCATCCAGATATGGACAATTTCACAATAAAAAAATAATATCACAAAGAAGGAATGCAGAAAAGAAGACTAGTAAAGCAGACGTTAAAAAAATAGAAATTGAAGTTATGGAATGGCTGTGAAGTGAAGGATTTGGTGTAGGTCTAACACAGGTTACATCACAGCATGATGGAATGAGTCCCCAAACTAAGTAGAAACAGGAAGATCAAGATACATCAGAAGAAGAAATATGGACATGGGAAAGAAAAAGAGATTTAATATGGTGCAATATTTATGCAAAGGAGAAAACAAAACTAACCAATACAAAAAGAGCAGCACCAAAGATATTTGAAGAGAAATACAGGCAAAGGAATCCAGACATAGAAAACTTTATAATACAAAAAATGGAAGACAAAGAGTAAAAGTAGAAAATAAGATTAGTAATAGAAAAGTTAAAGAAATAGAAACTGAGGTTATGAAGTAGTTGTGAAGTGAAGAATTCAGTGTATAAAATATAACTCAGAAAACACCACAACAGGCTAGAGTAATTGACTTTCAAACTAAGGAGAAACCATTGGAATGGGAAAGAACAGGTCAATTGCCATATGAAGATATTTTGGAGCCTTGCACAGGAAACTAGTATAAATACTCACTTGAAGCTGGACAGCAAGGGAAGGGACAGGAAACTATGGCAACTTGGATGCAGTCAATGCTGAGGAGTGATAGACCAGTGAGTTCCCATATGACAGAGCAACAGATGGCACATGATGAAAATTAAGAGAATGTGCCACAGGAAGATGTTATAGAACTTTTGATAAAATGCCTGCAGGAAATGAAGAACAAAAAATGTGCCTACAGTTTAGAAGAAAATGAGCTAAGAGAAGAGTGGCTTGATTTAATAGAGATAGATATATTAAGATAAATAAAAGAAATAGACTGCAGAAGGTCAACAATGCCCCAAATGTTGGAAGTTTGATAAAAGAAATGAACACAGAAATTACAACTGTGCATAGAGATCCATGCGGCATAACAGAAGTAAACAGGATATATTACTGTGCAGCTAAATTAATAACAGATAAAATTCTACCACAAGAACACAGGGTAGTAAGGGAAAGGAAGGGGAGAAATTGAATACCGTCACTAAAGTATCGAATAGAGAAAACTATAAAGCAATTAAGATAAGAAGTGCCACTGTTAGAAGCATAGAGAAGAGGGACCAGATCAACAAAGATACTCAGAAAGATAAACATGATAAAAACAATGCACAATATACAGATCAGGATTTATCATGCACTATTGCAAATAATAAACTAAAAATATCAGCAAAGGCAAAAAAACTTAGAAGATACACAGATAAATATAAAAGAAAAGTACAAAATAAGCAATTGATTGATAACCCAAAAAGTTTTTTAGAGAATTTGAAAACAAGGTAATATGAATTGAAAGACCACCAAAAAAAAGAAATAGATACATTTTGGAGCAGTATTTATGAAGATCCTGTGGAACATAACAAAGATGCTAAATGAATAGAAGAAGTAAAAGAAAGAATAAGAATTCAAAGGTCCAGGATATGAAATGGGATGAAGTAACAGCCAGAGAGATTGAAACAAAGTTAAGAAAAGCCTCTAATTGGAAAACCCAAGGCCCAGATGCAGTACCTAATTCCTGGTTAAAAGTATTAGCATCTTTACACAAAGATTTAGCCATGAGTAAGAACTATTTATATGTGGACCCCGAACAGACACAGACCTGGTTAACAACAGGAAAAACAATGCTCCCACTTAAGAGTGAACCTGCAAGCTACACTAAAAATTATAAACCAATAACTTGCCTTCCGACAACGTATAAACTATACACTGGAATTGATGCCATCAGAGTTTATAGTAATTTAGAAAAAAATTCAATTATGGCAATAGAACAAAAGGGCAATAAAAGAAAGTTATATGAAACAAAGGATCCTTTTTTGTTAAATAAAGTCATAGTGGAGAACTGTAAAAAGGGGAAGAATCTAAGTATGGCATGGATTGATTACAAAAAAGCATTTGACAGTATCCCACATTCATGGATAAAAAGTGCTTAAAATGTATTAGATACATCCTAAACTGATAAATTACATCACAGTGACCATGAAACAGTGGAAAACCACTTTGAAGTTAAGTCATAATAAAGGACAAATTATTATTCCAGGGATAAAAATCCAAAGGGAAAATTTCAGGATGAATCTCTGTCACTATTGCTCTTTTGCCTTGCCCTTAACCCATTAAGATGTCTGATTAACAGATTAGGTCATGGCTATAAATTGGCCCCCAGAAAGCAACAAAGTGTAAAGATTTTGCATCTTCTCTTTGCCGATTATTTAAAACTGTATAGATCATCAGATGAGGAACTGAAAGCACTACTGCAAGCAGTCAATATTTTTCAGATACTATAAGAATGTGATTTGATCTTGATAAATGTGCAAAAGCAACATTTAAAGAAGGAAAGCTGCAGCACAAAGAAAACATCAGTTTGGGACAAGAATGTGATATAAGGAATACTTTAGAAGAAGACTTAAATCACTCCTGAAAACAGTGTAGACATCTAGTAACAAAATTCAAACTATAAACCAATTTGCTCTTCCTGTCCTAATTTACAGTTTTGGAGTGACTGACTGGCCCCAAAAGGTGTTGCATAGTTTAGACAAGAAATCAAGAAGGATGTGTCATGCTCATCAAATGATTTACAAAAATTAGTGAATACCAAGATTACATATTCCTTGTTCCGAAGGAGGTATGGACCTCCTTGAAACTGATTACATGTATAGATCTGCAATCATGGGTCTGCATACATATTTGCTGACCTCACAAGACCAAAACATAAGTAATGAAAGTTTTGAAACATGAGGAGAGTAAATCTAAGATGACTTGCCTTCTTAGTCTACCAGAAGCATATCGGCATCAAGTGGGAATGGAAATGAATCCAGAAGTAGATATAAATCAGGGAGCAACTGATGTACCAAAAAAAAGAAAGAATATAAGGTAAAGGATCAGATAAGAAAGTAAGAAATGTGGAAAATGCATAAATATAGTTTCAAGTATATGAAATTCCTGGAAGAACCTTATGTTGATCAGGATCAAATGCAGAAATGGTTAAGGAGAGGTGAATTTAAATCAAAAAATGAAATGTTAATATTGGAGGACCAAGACAGTGGACTACGTATATGTTGCTTTACAAAGTCCATTAAACATATGGGAGAAACAGACAAATGTAGGTTTTGTAAAACAGAATTGGAAACAGTTGCATACTTTGTTGCTGGTTGTAATATATTAATGGCAGAAGGACTATATACTGAAAGGTATAATAATGTGGCAAGACTGTTTCACTGGGGATTGTGTAAGCATTAAAATATTGAAGTAGCTGAAAAACACTGGAAACATGAGCCACAAAGCATCAAAGAAAATGACAAAGTCCACATCACATGGGATCACTCATTACCAACAGTTCAAAAGACAAGATACAAGAAAACCAGATATAGTGATCCATGAAAAGGCAAAAGTAACATTGATCACTGAAATCGCTACACACAGTGACTAAAGTGTCTTGCTTATAGAGAGACACAAAGTCATAAAATATCAGGATTTGTAGTCAGAAATGAGAGTGATATAGAAGAAAGATACCCAGACAGTTCCAATCAAGATAAGCACAAACTTGTAAAAACAAAACAAAAAAAAAAAAACGGATGGTGAAGCAATGAACCAAAAGGAAACCAGAATAAAATACCACATCCCTCTGCAAACTTATATGCATACAAAACAGCATTAATAAATGCCCAGTTAAAACACATTGTTGATTATAACAATCTATTTCCCTACTCAAATATATACACATATATACAACTATAATAGAAAAACGCTACTTATACTAATACATGTTATAAAAAGATGACTAATAAAAATAAGTTTAAATACACATAATAGCCTTTAATTTTAATACACTAGAAATGGAAATATATTCATCTATACCTGGAAAGCAGTTGGCTCTAGTTTTTAATTGCCATTTACATTCCAAATTCTAGGAAAGTCCTCCACCGGACCTCCTCTCTGGCCCAAGTCTGCCCTATCGATAACACACAATCTGAACCTATGTCCAGCATTCTTAGCCAAATGTTTATATAAAGCATTTCTTTCATCTTTCTTTGTAATATCATAGCTGTGTTGGTAAACTCTTTTCCACAAACTTAACTTAGTTTTACCTATATAGAATGCGGGACAACATAAACACTGGGCTAAATATACCACTATTTTGCTCCCACAATAAGACCAACAATGAAGTTTAATTGTCCCACATCCTTCTACTACCATTTCTTGATATTCAAGGATATAGGGACACTGTGAACAGTGGCCACACTTCACCATTTTACCAGGCCCTTCCACTCTCAAAGGCCTCTCAAGTAGTGTCTAAAAACACACACCCTTCTTATAAACCAACAATGTTTTTTAACCCATATATTTCACATATTCCAGGTCCATTCCAAAAATTTTCCAATTAGATTCAATTATTGCCCTAAGCTCATAAAAAATAGCATTAAATGTAACAACCATTGACCTGTTAAAATTTGTGTATTGATCTTGTATATTGCTTAAGGCTGCTGGAGTACTGCAAACTGTACCTAAAAGAGGGACAACATGTCCTGCTTCTCTTTTCACCCTCACCTCACTAAAGATGTTTAATAAAATATTCTCAGGAGACATTGTGCCTCTCCCCATCCTTCTCCCTCTCCGGTTGTAGGGGAGGTTGTGGGGTTGTTGATTGTCCAGACTGTGTTGATAAAAGATCCTGCCCCTCTGTTCTAACAGTGTCGTTGACCTCCTCAAAGGGGGCTGTTCTAAAGGGTATTCCTCATGTTCAGATGCATAACCTGCTCAGCCTGGTTCTCAATGTCATTATGTCCATTATTACCAAAAGAGTCTGTATTTCCTAAATGTGGTGTGGGGGGTTGGCACAACCTTTTTCATAATCTGGTTTATCCCTTACAAGTTTTTTAGCTTTTTTATTTTTCATATCCAGAATGTCATTCTCAATTTCCGTTAATAATGTATTATACTGTTCTCTTTTACTGTCAAATAGTAAGTCCTTTTGATTGCAATTTTCTATATTTCTGTACCTGTGATTAAAAGTCATTTAACTGATTTTCCAGGGTACCAAATTATTCATTCTGCACCTGCCAAGCTGTTTCCCAAAGAAAACTGGAATTAAACATCTCCTGTAGATTTTGGCAGCTGATACTACCTCCTCTTACTTCTGAACCACCATTACTGAGCCCAGAAAGTGACACCCCACTCACAGGAAGTGATGATATACCATTAGGACCTACCCTTTCCCTCTGAGCCAGGGTTATGCAACCGAACACTGAAACTTGTGATTTACATCTATTCAAGCCATTCTGGCTATGGTTTGACCTCCATTAAGCAGACCAACACTGCAGGAATGTGGCAATCACTGTGAAAGTTCACAAACAAGCACAGTAAGGTCTCCCACTGAAGCAGAAATTTTCTGCTGCATTGCATATAGTTCCTGAAGGGGAGGACCATCTTCCTCAGCTCTAACTTCACCTTCCATGACAATACAATACCAATCAAGGTAAGCAGAAACTTGTAAAAACACAATAAATAGATGGTGATGCAATGAACCCAAAGGAAACCAGTTTATTTTGCACTTTTGTCCACTCAATGCACAGGACTTCTTCAGACTTACTATTTGATAGTAAAAGAGAACAGTATAATGCATTATTAATGAAAACTGAGAATGACATACTAGATATGAAAAATAAAAAAGCTAAAAAACTTGTAAGGGATAAAGCAGATTATGAAAAAGGTTGTGCCTACACCCTCACCACATTTGGGAAATACAGACTCTTTTGGTAATAATGGACATAATGACATTGAGAACCAGGCTGAGCAGGTTATGCATCTGAACATGAGGAATACCCTTTAGAACAGCCCCCTTTGAGGAGGTCACAGACACTGTTGGAACAGAGGAGCAGGAACTTTTATCAACACAGTCTGGACAATCAACAACCCCACAACCTTCCCTACAACCAGAGAGGGAGAGGGAGGGGGAGGAGGAGAGGCATAATGTCTCATTGGGAGAGGAATTAGTAGACTGCTCTATTGTATTAAATGATAAAAATGACTTCAAATTGTACAATTATAATACGGTTGATGTGGATAATGCCTGGGCTAATCTTTTTGAGAGGGGTCTTTCGTTTGTACACACACGGAAAGCAAAACTAGATGTGTTGTTGATTCAATTTAAGTTATTCATCAGGAAATTGATGTGCTTTTTATTTTAAAGATAATGTGGGGGATGCACTTAGTTCAAATATAAAAAGACCAAGTGTATTTAACCTGCCAATGCATCCCATTGTTTTAATTTTTGAAAAACTATGTGAGAATGATTTCAGGAGTTTTTTGAATTCTCCTGCAAGTGTGCCTGGTTTTCAAAACATTAGTGAAGAAGAAAAGCTTTTGTTACATGAAATTGTGAATAAGGATTATGAAACCAAATAAGGGTGGGGGTTTTGTGGTTATATAGACTTGAATGATTACATTAATAAAATGCTGAGTTTGCGTTATATAAATGCTTATGAAGAAATTTCTATTAATCAGCTGAATATAGCATATAGGAACATTGACCTTTATTTAGAAGATATGTTGCTTAATGGTGAGATTACCAAGGACGTCTTCGATTATGTCAGGGTCCATAACCCTAAATCCCCACCATTTTTGGTATTCCTAAGATTCATAAAAGTTTCACTGATCCATCAATGCATCCTATAGTAGATGCTAAAGCATCTAAGACATTCTTTTTAGCCAAATCTTTGGACATTGGTTTGAAGAATATTTTTGTTAACAACCCTTGCATTTTGAGGGTCTCGTGGAATTGTCTGAGTAAAATATCTGACAATTTATTATGTGACAATTTGATATTTGTTACTATGGATATACAGGATTTATATTCTGTTATCCCGCATGATATAGGGATGGACTGGTTTAATGACTAGTCTTCCATGCAGGTGTTGACAAGAATAAAACTGAAATAATGAGTAACTTTATGACAATGGTATTGGAAAATAACTTTTTGGTATGAAAACCACTGTAGGTCAGTGAATAACACCAACTGCATAAACTAAAGTAAAAAAAAATATTTAATAAAACTCCAGCGTCTTGACACATGAGCCTTAACATCAAATGGCACAGAATATGTCAGTTAAATAACAAAATATCACATAATTAATCAATCAAACCATAAAACAATTAAACAACTAAAACAATAAAATAATTCACATTTTAATGTAAAAGAGCCTTCCACTCAATTTCCTTGATCAAGCCCTGAGGCACCAAGGTGCCAAACATCAGTATAAAACTTATTCTTTGTATAACAATTTATTTTTAAGTAAAACAACATCCTTGGCAACTACTTGTTTTAACATGCAAGCTTTTTAATCAATGTATCACCCTAGATGAACTGTATGGATGGATAATATTATACAGTCTTGTATAGCCTTTAACAGAAGGGTTATAGTAATGAGTTAATTATTAACTCTTTAAATAAATTATTATGTTTGAACAAGGATACTACTACTGCTGTTGATACCTCAGATAATAGGGGTCTATTAAAAAAGAATAATAATTTTGTAGTGAAAAATAGTTCTATATTTTATCACTTCTTATAATATTCACAGTAGTGAGTTAGTCAAAACTGGGCGGCCATGGTGGTGCAGCGGTTAGCGTTGCCGCCTCACAGCAAGAGGTTCTCCAGTCCAATCCTTGTCTGGGGTGCCTTCTGTGTGGAGTCTGCATGTCCTCCCTGTGGTCACGTGGGTTTTCTCCCACATCCCAAAGACATGCTGTAGGTGGATTAGACACTCTAAATTGGCCCTAGGCATGAGTGCGTGCATGTGTGTGCCTTCTGTTGAAGGTTGGGCGCTGGGCTGGCAACTCAATACTGTAAAACTCCATTGTCAATTATGAGCAGACAAGTGATCTGCTGTGGCGACCCCTAACTGGGAAAAAGCCAAAAGAAGAAGTGAGTTAGTCAAAATTATTAAATACTACTGGCCCTTTCTTCATAGGGGTATAAATAGGGTTAAAGATCTACCCAAGTTTTTTTTCTGTCTCCTATAAGAGAGATAGAAATATTAAAGATATGGTTGTTCATACTTTGTTCTCTTTCACAATTGAAAAATTAACCAGTTCTTTGCAAAGTTTCAGTACATTTCCTTGTGGTAAATAGTCAATCTGTACTTATGTGGTACAGGCATTTGATAGAATAAATGGCATTATTTTTAAGCCCAGGGCTATTTTTTCATGTGTTACTAAGGGAGTCATTTATTGTCTTTCATGCTTCTGTGGTTTCTTCTATATAGGAGAAAACAAAAGAATGTTTAAAACTAGAATACAGGAGCATATAAGAGATATAAAAACAAAAATATGGATAAACCTGTGGCTTCACATTTTCATACAGTTCATCTAGGGTCATACATTGATTTAAAAGCTTATATTTTAGAACAAGTAGTTGCAAAGGATGTTGTTTTACTTTAAAATAAATTGTTATACAAAGGATCAGTTTTTATACTGAAGTTTGGCACCTTGGTACCTCAGGGCTTGAACAAGGAAATTGAGTAGAAGGCTCTTTTACATTAAAGTGTGAATTATTTTATTGTTTTAATTGTTTAATTGTTTTATGATTTGATTTATTAATTATGTGATATTTTCTTATTTAACTGATGTATTCTGTGCCATTTGATGTTAGCTCTGTGAAAGGCTTGTGTGGCAAGGTGCTGGAGTTTTATTAATTTTTTTTTGAGTTTAGCTTCTGCAGTTGATGTTATTCATTGACCTACAGTGGTTTTCTTTTTATCTAGTATTTTTGTTGTTTTGAATAACTTTTTAGTATTTGAAAACCAATTGTTCAGTCAAAAGAAAGGGATGGTATGGGGGCAGAAACTGCCCCATGTTTGCAAATGCACTACTTTCATTTTTGGGAACTAATCTACGTAATTAATTCTGTGTTTAAAGATTCCTGGGTAATGTATAGAAGATTCCTTGGTGATATGATATTCTTTTGGAAGGACAGTGAGCAGAGGTTAAATGAATTTTATGATTATTTACATTCCACAACAGATTTTCTTAAGTTTACTATGGATGTACAAGGTGATTCAGTTAATTTCCTAGACCTTACTGTTCGAATTAACAGGTCAAAGAATTGTTTTAAGTCTACAATTTATCGTACACTGACCTATTCAAATACTTTTCTCCATTTTAATAGCATGCATCCTAGTCACCAGAAGAAAGCCTTAGTGAAAGGACAATGTGTGAGGTTGGCTTGGATGATTACTGGGGAAGAGGAATTTAATAAAAAGTATGATAAATTGTTTAATATGTTTAAAGTGAAGGGATATCCTGAGAATTTTTTATTAAACATCTTTAGTGAGGTGACGGTGAAAAGAGAAGTAGGACATTTTGTCGCTCTTTGAGGTCCAGGTTGCAGTACTCCAGCAGCCTTAAGCAATATACAAGAGCAATATACGGCATTTAACAGGTCTATGGTTATTACATTTAATGCTAATTTTTATGAGCTTAGGGAAATAGTTGAATCTAATTGGAAAATATTTGGGATGCATCCATAATATGTGAAATATGTGGGTGAAAAAACCTTGTTGGTTTATAAGAAGGATGCGTGTTTTTAGACACTACTTGAAAGCCTTTGAGAGTGGAAGGGCCTGTTAAAATGGTAAAGTGTGGCCACTGTTCACAGTGTCCCTATATCCTTGAATATCGAAAAGTGATAGTGGAAGGATATGGGACAATTAAACTTTATTGTAGGTCTTATTGTGGGAGCAAAATGGTGGTATATTTAGCACAGTGTTTATATATTGTCACACATTCTATACAGGTAAAACTAAGTTAAGTTTGCAGAAAAGAGTTTACCAACACAACTATGATATTACAAAGAAAGATGAAAGAAATGCTTTATATAAACATTTGGCACAGAATGCTGGACATAGGTTCAGATTTTGTGTTATTGATAGGGCAGACTTGGGCCAGAGAGGTGGTTCGGTAGAGGACTTCCTAGAATTTTTGGAATGTAAATGGCAATTAAAAACTAGAGCCAACTGCTTTCCTGGTATAGATGAATATATTTCCATTTTTAGTGTATTAAAATTAAAGGCTGCTATGTATATTTGAACTTATTTTTATTAATCATGTTTTTATAAAATGCATTAGTATAAGTAGAGTTTTTATATTATAGTTGTATATATGTGTATATATTTGAGCAGGGAAATGGAATGTTGCTTTAGTAATCAATGATGTGTTTTGACTGGGCATTTATTAAGGCTGTTTTGTATGTATAAAAGTTTGTAGAGGGATGTGGTATTTTATTCTGAAGAAGGCCTGTATATTGAGTTGACAAAAGTGCTAAATAAACTGGTTTCCTTTCGGTTCATTGCTTCACCATTCCATTTTTTATACCCAGACAGTTCCAATAGTAGTAGGAGCAACAGGTCTTATAAAAAAGAATCTACAATCTATTTAGGTATGTTACCAATACATGTAACTCCATACAAATTGCAAAAGGAGTCATTACTGGGCACATTGTGGGTGCTGTGAAGAGCACTTCTGGCTGATATCAAAGACTGAAAAAATACTAATTTCATGAACTTTAATCATACTGTGACTTAGGAATGGGATTTTTTCTCGTCCTGGTACTAGAAACCCAAATGTTTGGAGAAATAAAAAAAAAAGTTAATTTACAACCACCCATCCAGTTGTCAATGGTATGCTTGATTAGGGTCATTGAGGAGCTCTGCTTCACATTCAGTGGGATCCTATTACAGAGGAGTGGCACTCACTGGGAGCTATATCTGTCTCTCCAGCATGTTCTGTTCATGCCACAGGCTAGGCTGAGATCCCTGAAGGACGTTATTCTTGTCCCATCTGATTTGCTGATGTTCAGTATTTCCAGTAAGGTAGGGTCTGAGACTGCTCTGTAGGCCAGGCATAGGTCACCTTTCAGTGGGCCTGTATGATACTGAGTACAGTAACAGGTATTTCAGTCTTTCCATGTATGTCATGTTTTGGAGGCCCTAGATTCTCCCTATCACAAACCTCTGTTTTCTCTCCAGTTGCTGCAGGTATCTGGTGAGGTACAGACAAAAGGAAGTGTTGTACTCAATTAGTGCTCCAATAAGGGCAGAGTACAGCATAGCCATGACATCCCTGGTTTTGGATGTGATGGCTTTATTTATGTTGTGCACAGTGTAGAATTTGTGTCTAACCACTGCATTTAAAATATTTTATTACTCTTTTAACTGTTTTTTCTGCAAAAAAACAAACAAAAAATGTTCTAAGCTTGTTTCCCACCTTTCCTGTTACTAGAATAGTCCATATACAGATTTGCTGTATCCAGGACTGTTTTTTAAGTTTCTGAGTTCCCCAGAAATGTATGTGTTAGAGGGAAGCCTTCCACCTTAACACTGGGAGTGGTAAGCACTAGGTAGTCTATCTACCACAACAGGAGTGGTTTCTGGCTCTGAAATTGTAGTTTATTGGCTGTTTGGGCAGTTTTTTTATTCCTTTCAACTTTCTGGTTTAAAAGTGGCAGACTATTACCGGTGCTAGAAAGTCTGCTGTTCAATTTTTCCCTTAGAACTTGCTAGTTTTCTTCTCTCTCAATTGCCTTATTCACCTAGCACTTCATTAGGCTTTTTGTAACAATTATTGTAGCAGACATAAGTGATATCAGCACTAGGCATCCTATAAGGAAACAGCTCCAGTACTTAGTAATGATGACCACCCCTCCTGGCATGCCTAAAGGTCAGTTCCCTGTACTTTCTCCTAATAACCTGGTGAACTTGGGCATTCTGTGGCAGTGTAACAACTGCCTTATGTACACAGACAATCCCCTCCTCTTACCTCCCAACACTCAGTCTTGTGAGAGATGCATTTATATCTCCAAACTGGAAACCATGCACTCTCCAGCCAATACCGGAATATCTGGTCAAGAGAAGGTCAACACCTGCACCACACCACATGGAACACATAGCCCTCCAGAACACCCACCATCACATTCCTCACATAAAAACAGAAACCACTCACCCACCTTCACAGAGGGTCTCAATAGAAATCTACCCAAACAGCAGGGACCTACAAGGCAGAAATGCACTCAACCACCACAACACAGCACAGACCAAAAGACACAAAGCTCACCTACACGGTGTGCCCCTCAACCTAAGCCCCTAAAGCAAAACAGCTTGCCCAATACACTAATCATAGGTGTCTCAGTAATGATGCACACTGATGTCCCACTCACTAGGTTGAATAAGGAGAAGGTAACAGTAAGCTGTCTATTAGGTGCCAGAATCTGACGCATAACACATGCACTCAGGTCACTCCACAACAAGTACAAGTATGGTTCTGTTATTGTCCATGTGGGTGTGAATGACCTGAGATACACCTCCCTGGACTACATGAAAAAAAACATGGTGGAGCTCTCGGATTATGTGGCCCAGGCAGGGATGACTCTAGCTCTGAGCAGCATCCTACCATTGTCCAAAGTGATACCACAGTACAAACAAAAAATGATCGACTTCAACAATTGGCTAAGTTTCTGGTGTCATTCTAAGGGGATCCAGTATCTGTCTGCTTGGGATGACATGTTTGACAGACCTCGATGCTTTGCTAGAGATGGCCTGCATCTGTCTCTCCTGGGTTTCCAGGTACTGGTTAAGGCTCTTGCCACCCTTATAGTGCCTTTTTTTAGGCAATGTTCCAAAGACCAAATTACCACAGTAACAGCTATAAATAAATGCAATCTGAGGGTCATGCTGCTCAATGCTAGAAGTCTAAATCTCAAGATGCACTTACTCAAAGCACTCCTCAAAATGGAGAACATTGACATTTGTGCTGTAACGGAGACCTGGTTTAAAGCAGCAGAAAGCACCCCTGAACTACGAGGCTATAACTCATTCCACACCTTTTGGCCCCAGAACATGGACCAAAGTTCCAAAGGCGGTGGTGTCTCCATATTCATAAAGGATATGCACATCTCCAGACTAGTATCCCAGCATAATGCATCTGAGATACTCCAGGTACAACTAACACTAGGTAAGATGGCGATTCAGGTCATAGCCTACTATAGGTCCCCAACCATGTCCCAAGACTCTCACTCCTCATTCCTAAGCACCCTGGAAACTATTAAGATCCAACCCAACACATTCACACTAGGTGACTTCAACTACCCCTCCATCAACTGGGAAAACTACTCATACACCAATGCACTGGCCCAATGCTTCCTGGAATTCATCAATTCCAATGCCCTAGACCAGCTCATTCTTACCCCCACTAGAGGAAGCAACATCCTTGACCTGGTTATTACTAACATGGGCAACCATTGCTCTGCACCAATAGTCAATTCCTCCCTGTTTAGATCCAACCACAAACTAATCACCATGGAAATCCACATCTCACCCACACCCCCCCCCATAAAGGTATCTACAATGAAAAACAGAGGTGGCTAACTTCACGGCACCCATGCCAATGGGAAATAGATGCATGACTGCCAAATCATACACCAAATGCACTGTACAAACATGTACATAAATGCATGGAACTAGCCATACCCAACAGAATCAAGACGCTCTACTCCAAAAAAAAGGAAGCCAAGCTGATGGTCCTCTGCCATTAATAAACTCTAGAACAGAAGGAAGAAACTGTTGCAAAACAAGATGAAGTCCCAAGACTGGAAAAATTCCCTTATTAGCCCCAACAAAAAATTTGAGATTACTCATCAAAACCTCCAAAGCCAGCTAACAAGGCAGAATTGCGACAGATACTAAAAACAACCACAAAGCCTTCTATAGTTATATCAAGAATCTCCATGGCAATACCCAGATTTGCTGTGAGTTACTGCACAATGGTACCTCCTATACTAAGTCAACAGATACTGCCAACATACTGGCCAACAGATTCAGTGCCAACTTTACCCCTCTCTCACTCCCAAAGGACCAATCTCAATACTAGAAGAATGCCAGGCACCCAGCATTACTGCAGCACAGGTTAAAGCTGCATTGTCCAAGGCCAAGAATACAGCTTCCATGGAACATGACAATATCCCTGGCTGTCTTCTATATAAATTAAAAAGTGAACTGGCACCACATCTGTGTGCCCTGTTCACTCACAGTCTTACCTCAGGCTTTGTCCCTTCTGAATGGCGCAGTGCTACAGTCATCCCTCTTCATAAAGGAGGTGTGACTACAGACAATGGAAATTATTACCCCATTAGCCTGACAAGTCTGATATATAAGGCTATGGAGTGTATAATCATGGACCTAATTAACAAGAATATAGGGAATCTCCAAACTCTAGATCCCACACGATTTGGTTTTGTGAAAGGTAGATCATGCCTTCTCAACCTGGTTGACTTCTTCAAGTCAGTCACCAGAGCTGTGGATGAGGATAAAGCAGTTCATATGGCTTACCTCAATCTGGCCAAGGTCTTTGATACCATTCCTCACTGAGGAATTTTTGATAAACTCACCAAACTAGGCATCAAACTCTATATCTTTAGATGGGTTGCAAATTGGCTCACACACATAGAACCCACAGTGTTAAAGTAGTGGACTCCAAGTCAGACTGCTGACCAGTCACATGTGGAGTCCTACAGGGATCGGTCCTGGGTCCTCTCCTGTTTGGCATCTACTTCTCAGAAGTCCAAGTCAACATGGAGAGACTCTGGCTAACCAAGTTTGCAGATGACTGCAAGCTGAGAGCCATTATTAACTCCCCAAGTGATGCAGACATCCTACAGAAAGTCCTCACTGAGACCAATGACTGGTGTGGAAACTATGGCTTTAAGCTTAATGCCAAAAAATGCATCGTCATCCCCTTTGGGAAATACTCAGTTCCCACTAATTACCACATCGATGGGAGACCACTGAACACTGAAGGAGTTATAAGAGATCTGGGGACACAGGTTGACAACAACCTCTCCTTCGACAACACATTGTCACTGTGGTCAGAAAGTCCTTCTATGTGGCACATCTCATTACCAAGGGTTTGGCATCCTGGAAGAAAGAGATCATCATTTCTCTCTACTCTTCCCTCATTAGACCAATCAGAGGATAATGCTCTATTTGGCATGTAACTCACTAGACACATGCAACAGCTGGAGAGGCCACAAAAATACCTCACAAAGAGGATCCTAGGCCTTAACCACATGTCCTACATGGACAGACTAAAAAACTCCAGATATTCTGTGTTTCATATCATCTACTATAAGGCGATCTCTGCTTGACTTACAAAACCATGTCTGACCCTGCTCTGTTAGAAATGCTACATCTAAAGAAATCCCAATCCCTCCACACCACATGCTCCAGAGACCGCAGCCTCATTACCACAATAAACAGAACATGCTGGAGGGACAGGTTCATAACCCAGAGACTGCCCATGCTCTGGAACAGACTTCCCATACATGTCAAGCAGAGCACCTCACTGGCCCTCTTCAAGAGAAATCTTGATGAAGGGATGGGAAATAGTTCACCCCAGGGATCACTCTAGTGGCTCTACATGATAGAGGCAATGGGAACTGACATCAGATAGCACAATGCCAGGGCAC
The DNA here is from genome assembly GCF_019279795.1 of Protopterus annectens. Classification (NCBI taxonomy): domain Eukaryota; kingdom Metazoa; phylum Chordata; order Ceratodontiformes; family Protopteridae; genus Protopterus; species Protopterus annectens. The sequence goes on from NC_056744.1 coordinate 755,818,290, forward strand.
TTCTATGGGCTAAGCTTGTAAAGGCTCCAGGGCCATTAGCCTAGTACACACCTATGAACCTATGAACTATGGACACATAGTAACTGAAGTGTAGATAGCTATCAACATGTGTCCCAAGTCTTGCAACACTGTGCTTGAGTTTAAAGGGCTGCTGTAGGGTCACTTCATTTCTAAAGGGGACAATGAGGCATTTTTTGCTTTAATGTTCAGTCTGTAAGTTTGGCACCATCTATTTTTCTGTGCCAATCTCTTCTGTAATGTGTTAACATTGTTGGAGGACTCTATATGACTGTATCCAGTTGAAAGTCATATGCAAACTTGGTAAGCCACAAGCCATCTACCTTTGTCTAGACTTCAGAGAAATAGTATCCAAACAGTTGAGGGCCCAGCACAGATCCTTGTGATATTCCATTGGTATGTTTTCTAGTGGTCTAGTTGCAGTCCCCAACTTTGACAGTGTGTGTTCGCAATGAGCCAGTTGGCTATCCATCTAGTAATGTATGTGTTAATGCCTAGAAGTGAGATTTTTCTCTATGATACCTGAGTGGAGGATAGTGTCAAAGGCCTTGGATAACTCAACATAGATGGTATGTCCTGTTATCCCTCATTCAGGTCTTTGAGGTCATTATCAAAGAAGTACACTAGGTTTAATAAGCAAGATCTACCCATGACAAAAACAAAATACTGGGTCAAGTGTGTTGAAAGTCACTTATCTCCCTGTTGTTGAGGTCCATGCTGATTCCTTCCTTGCAGATAAGGCTTTTTAGGCTTATGGTTCAATAGTTCTAGTTTTGCACATTAATAGATTGATGTGCATTGCGTATCACACATTTTATATTAAGTTCTGTAGTGTAGGTGATATATGTGTGAAAAATGTACAGAGAGATTAGGGTTGCAGTCATTGGGGGTAGGCAACACATGGCTGTATTGTAAATTTGTGACATATTGTTAGATAGAGCCTTTGGTTTGTTATATTTCCACATGTAATGTTATGCCATAAACAGGAAATGAAGAGTAAACAGTAATAATACATAATAATATATACTTTTCCATAGTGTGGTGAGCAGCAGGTTTGCACGACGGTTGGCATACATTTCCAATACTTTCCCTATTTGCGAGTAGTTACGCAGTGTGTAAACATGAGCCACACTGCTAAAGCCTAAGAATTAGTATTGAGTCTATGAAACACACCTGCTGCTTAAATGACTCTGTGGCAGCAGGTGTAAATATAGTGACACATTTTGTTTTGAGCTCATATGATACTAGGTTCAAATCCAGGTGTATGTAATACTTTTAAATAGTTTTAAATAAACAGTAATAATGCAATGACATTAATTCTTTAGAGTACATGTGTTGCTGTGTGTTGGCATAGCACAGTGGGGTTAAGTGGCATAGCACAGTAGTAACCACAGCATTGCAGTGCTGCTCACCATCGCTTGGCATTGGTGCATAATGCTGAACTCCATGCAAACATAGAAGCCAAAAAGTGAAGAGATCCATTGCTTTTTCTGCAACTTATTTGTGTTGTGTGTGATTCTATTTTTGACCAGATTATAGGTATTAAAATGGGGTACATAGGAAAGTTGTGAAATGGAGAGCAAGCAGAGAGAAGAACAATGGCAAAACAATACAGGAATGTGCAGGAGGGAGGTAGTAAAGAACCATAACTATCCATTCCTTCAACAGTAAAAACTGATCATATGTGCAGAATGTTAGCTGAATTTTTACTTTCACCTACAGAGAGAGGATGACAACAGATTAATCATGTTGTATAGCAAATTGGATTGAATCAGGAGTGTCAAGAAGACACGTGTGAAATGGAGAGCTATGTATGGACAATTTTGTGTTTTGTTTTTTTGGGACAGGTGCCCGTTTTTTTTTATTCAGTAAGAGAGGAATGCTGGGTAGGGGTTGTAGGTATGTGTGAATCAAGTAAGTTGGGAAGGTGAGAAAACAAATCTGAACAAGGCAAGAGACAGGGACAGTGAGGGACACAAAAGGTTGGGGACACCATGATTGGGATGAGGGAGGGGACAACACAGGTTCATATCTATCAAGCTTGGAGACAGTGAGAAATGAGTTCTCACCCAGTAGACTGTCATCACAGTTATCTTACTCTGATGGTGGCTGGAGTGCTTGGCATCTTCTCTTCCTATGTACCATGAGGGAGAGCAGTCTCTCCATCTGGTGTAGGTGTACACCAGTGGTGCGGTGCATGACCCTACACACCAACCTTGGCATCTCCTGGCTGTTGATGAAATCACCACCTCCACCACTGCTCCTGGAGGGTACTACTGCACCAGCTTCCAAGCAATACTACATGAGGAACAGGTAGTACAGGGGCAGCAGAGGTAGTGTTGTCAGGTTGGCTCCTAGATGTACTGAGCATAGGTGCTGGAGACACTGGAGTGGAGGCAAGCTGATCCATTGCGGCTGAACTATCTCACTGTGTAAGCGTAGCATTTAGTGATGTGGTACACATAGTTGACACTAAGGCATTTTGACAACACATAATAGAAAATAAAAAGAGAGAGATAAGGGTTGGGGTGACAGAAAAGAAAAGAGATTTATTTATTTATTTAGTTGCCATTTATTTACCATGAAGATCCAACTGGGTCAGAAAGAAGCTATTTTCAGTAGAGGCCAAGGAAGAAAAGCTCCAGTTACATACATGCATGCATAATCTTTATACAGAATTTTTTTTGCATGAGTTACATTGGCAAGAACATACAGACAACAATAAAACTTACACAGATAGCAGCAAAATTCCTGAATCTCAATAAGCAGTTACATCAATGATATAAGGCAGATGGTAAATATTTGTCTGATCTGGAAGAAATTATTAGGTCAGGGGGGCAAGGGCATAGGCAGGAGCAGAGCATGTGATGATAAAATTATACATTAATATAATTATACAACTCTTTTATTCTATTTATTTATTTTACATTTGTTGACCGTGATAGTTCGACTGAATACATGTCCATTTTTAGCTGAGGCCTGGGGAGAAAAGCTCCAAAGGTCGTTACAAAAGCAAACATAACATAACATAATACAAATTAAGCAGTTCACAGACTCTGTTGAGACATGTAAGTTATAGAATCTCACAGACGTATGATATAGTTTCACAAATTACAACACAAATAAATTGCAGGTGAAATAGTATAATTATACAGATTACAGTTTATATAGAGTTTTAATTTAATGTAAATGTTACTGAAGAAATAACAGTATTGTATAGTTGTACATCATGGTATCTGAGCTCACAGCCTCTGACTACAGTCTAATATTGGACTCCTACAACTGCTTTGTACTACATAGTTGCTTTTACAGTCAGGATATGCATGTTCAGTTTTATACAACTCTATAAAAGACCAAAAAAGCTATCTTTAGCTTTTAAAACCACAACATTCCTCTTCTGCTGCATACATACCACTTGCTTCTCTCAGTCTCGAATAGAAAAGAACAGAACAACATTATGCATACCAGTCTTGCCTATATTTAGCTTTCCAAGACTTACAAGTAGTCTCTTATTGTTATACTTTATCACTTTTCACCTGTGTAGGTCATTAAGATGATACCTACACTGTTTTCCAGTGCATGGGATACTAGTGGCAGTGGATACAGCCTGGATCACAGTATTCCACACCTCAGACTTGTACTGAGAGCCAGAATAGTCCACCTGCAGAAACCTTTGGCAGTGGCACTTTACCAGGAGTCCAATAAATATGCTGGACACCCCATGTCTAACACCTGCCATGTTTACCAGCTGAACTAGAGGAATGAAAACTAATGCTTTTCAGCCAATTCCTGTTATCGCATTTCCTGGTAGAATGCAAACCAGAGCAAAGATGCCAACCTCATTTGTGCAATGTTAAGCAGAGCAGAGCAGTGACAAGCAGGGTTGAAATAAATATTTGAAATAACATGGTTAATCTGACATGTGACCTTAGTTTGAGGGGTATCTGCTAATGTAGCTTGGAAATATATTGAAAATTGGAAGATAACTGTTAGGTGAGTGATGTTTGTAGACATGCACTGGGGGCATACATGTAATGACCTGCCACATTTGGTTTTGTCTTTATGCAGTAAGGAAAATTAATTTTTACACTGTGGGATTCAAACTTAGGCATAAGGAACAAAACATTTTCTTATACAGCATTGATTTTTCATCTTTTCCACAGAAGAAGTGCTGCTCAGACACAGTCTGGAATCATACATAAATACAGGTGACAGTTTGAGATGTTAAACGTGTGTGTGTGTGACCTAACAAAGTTATTGGATATAGATCCAGTTGGGCACGTGTCTTATGTAATTGTGAAGTGCATGCAAGTCCAGATAGCAGAATTATACTTGCAGAAATATAGTAAACAGTATACTCTTAGTCATACATCTGAAAACACAATAATGGTGTCTCATCCCTCGTACATATAATTCATATCAGCTCCACTATCTAAACTGTTAAAAGTAAGAGTGAATATAATGGGAAGTGTATGGCATATCCTTTATTAGAACCCAGGACTATGTGTGTGGCAGTCCTATACTTACACCTTTTGCCACAAGACTGTTGAAACAGCGCTTGTCTATTTTTCAGTTCATTGCTATAAACTGCTATATAATGCACTCAATTGAGGCACTCCTTAAAATGGAGAACATCAATATCTGTGCAGTGACTGAGACCTGGTTCAAGGCTCCAGAGAGCACCCCTGCACTACCAGGCTATAACTCATACCACACTTTTCGCCCATGTAACCTGGACCGAAACACCAAAGCGGAGGTGTGTCCATTTTCATTAAGGATATCCACACCTCCAGGCTAGTTGCTCAGCATAATGCATCCGAGGCTATCCAAGTGCAACTAACTCTGGGGAAAACTGCAATCCAAACTATAGCTTGCTACAGATACCCCACCATGCCACAAAATTCCCACTCCTCTTTTCTTGATGCACTGGAAAATATTAGGGTTCAACCAAACACCCTAATAATGGGTGACTTCAACTACCCCACCATTAACTGAGAAAACTACTTGTGTACCAACTCCTTAGCTCAACGCTTTCTGGAATTCATAAACTCCAGTGCCCTGGATCAACTTATCCACACCCCTACCAGGGGCAACAATATCCTAGACCTAGTCATTACCAACATGAGTGACCAGTGTTCCACACCTGAAGTCAACTCCTCATTGGTCCGATCCGACCATAAGCTAATCACCCTTGATATCCACATCCCGCTCCCACCCCCCCATTAAGGAAACCATGGTAAAAAATTTCTCCAAAGCCAACTTCATGCTTCTTAAGACAGAAGTGGTGAACTTCATGACACCCATGCAGATGGACAATACAGTTACAACTGCTGAATCCTACACAAATGCACTCTCTAAGCACTTACACGAGTGCATGGATCGTGCTATCCCAAACAGAACCAAGACGCTATCCTCCAAAAAAAGGAAGCCAATCTGGTGGTCCCCTGCCGTAAACAAACTGTACAACAGAAGGAAGAAACTGTTGCAAAAGAAAGTAAAATCCCATGAGTGGAGGAGGAAAAAATATTTAAGCTTGTTTCCTGCCTTTCCTGTAAGTGGTCTAGACTGTTTGTAGGCTTCTGAGCCCCCATGCCTTTCTATGCTAAAGGGAAGCCTTCTAGCTTAATTTTGTTTCTTAGAACTAGCCAGTTTTCTAGTTTCAGCACTCAAATCTGTTTCTTTGAACTCAGCACATGTTCAGAACTCATTGTAAGCACGAAATAAGCTGCAAATTACTACAGCACTCAACTTTCCTCACTTGTCTAGAGGAGAGCAGTTTTTGGTATGTAATAAATAAGCACCTATCCAGGCATGTCTAAGGGTCAGCTCCCGGTGATATCTCCTGCCTACCTGATGAATCTGGGCATCTTGGGGCAATGCAGCAATTGACTCATGTACACAGAAAACCCTCTCCTCCTACCATCCAACACTACAACCTGTGAGAGATGCACTTATATAGCCAAACTGGAAGCAAAGCTCTCTTCACCCAAGACTGGACTAGACAGTCAAGAGGAGAAGGTAAACACTTGCACTACACCACACTCATCACATAGTCCCTCAAAACCTACACCACCAAAATACACACATAGAAACACAAAACACACACCTACATTCGCAGAGGCTTGCAATAAAAACCTGCCCAAGCATCAGGGACCTCCAAAGCAGAAAAGCAAGCAAACTCCACCCCCCCAACACAACCCAAATGACACATAGCCCACAAACTCAGTGTGACACTCAACCACAGCCCATAAGGCATAACAATGTACCCAACACTCTAGTCATAGGTGACTCTATAGTCAGGCATACTGATGTTCCACTCACCAGGCTGAACAAGGAGAAAGTTACTATCAGCTGCCTGTCAGGTGCCAGGATCCACCACATAACCCACGCACTCAGGTCACTCCACAAGTAAAAATATGACACTGTCATTGTCCATGTTGTTGTGAATGACCTGAGACGTACCTCCCTGGACTACATGAAAAGAGACATGAAGGATCTCTCCGATCTTGTAGTCCAGGCAGGTATGACTCCAGCCCTGAGTAGCATCCTGCCATCACCCAGAATGATACCACAGTACAAGGACAAAATGATTGACTTCAACAATTGGCTAAGCTTCTGGTGTCATTCTAAGGGGATCCAGTATTTATCTGCCTGGGACGACATGATTGACAGACCACAATGCTTTGCCAGAGATGGCCTGCACCTGTCGCCCTTGGGATTCCGGATACTGGCAAAGGCTCTTGCCACCCCTATAGTACCTTTTTTAGGCAAGGTTCAAATGACAAATACACCACCATAACAGGTACAAGCAAGCAAAATCTGAGGGTAATGCTACTCAATGCTAGAAGTCTAAACCTCAAAATGCACTCACTCGAGGCACTCCTTAAAATGGAGAACATCAACATCTGTGCAGTAACAGAGACCTGGTTCAAAGTTCCAGAGAGCACCCCTGCATTACCAGGCTATAATTCATACCACACCTTTCAGCCTCCTAACCCGGATTGAAGCACTAAAGGTGAAGGTGTGTCCATATTCATTAAGGATATCCACACCTCCAGGCTAGTTGCACAGCATAATGCATCTGAGATTATCCAAGTGCAATGAACTCTGGGCAAGACCACAATCCAAATTGTAGCTTGCTACAGACCCCCCACCATGCCCCAGGATTCCCACTCCTCATTTATTGAAACACTGGAAAGCATTAGGGTACATCCCAAACCCTAATAATGGGCGGTTTCAACTACCCCACCATAAACTGGGAAAACTACTCATGTCCCAACTCTTTTGCTCAACTTTTTCTGGAATTCATAAATTCCAATGCCTTCGATCAAGTTATTCACACCCCCACCAGGGGCAGGAATATCCTAGACCTGGTCATTACCAGCATTGGCAACTGGTGCTCCACACCAGAGGTCAATTCCTTGTTGGTCAGATCTGACCACAAGCTAATCACCCTATACATCCACATCCCACCCCCACCCCCAATTAGGGAAACCACCGTAAATAACTTTTACAAAGCCAACTTCACACTTCTTAAGACAGAAGTGGCAAACCTCATGACACCCATGCAGATGGACAATAGAGGTACAACTGCTGAATCCTACACAAATGCACTTTGTAAGCACTTACGTGAGTGCATGGGTCATGCTATCCCTAATAGAACCAAGATGTTATCCTCCAAAAAAAGGAAGCCAACATGGTGGTCCTCTGCCATAAACAAATTCTACAACAGAAGAAAGAAATTGTTGCAAAAAAGAGTAAAATCCTATGACTGGAGGAACTCCCTGGTCAACCTCAGTAAGAAGCTGAGATCCCTCATAAAATCCTCCAAAGCTAGTTATGAAAACAAAATTGCCACTGACTCTAAAGACAACCACAAAGCATTCCATAACTATGTCAAGAATCTCAATGGCAACACTCAGATCTGCTCTGAGTTACAGCACAATGGCACTAAATATACAGAACCAAGTGATATTGCCAACATCCTGGCAGATAGGTTCATTGCTAAATTTACCCCCCTAGAGGGCCCATCTCTATACCGGAAGAATGCAAAGTTCCTGTAATCACGGCTACACAGGTACAAAACACACTGTCCAAAGCCAAGAACACAGCATCCATGGGACCTGACAATATCCCAGGCTGCGTTTTACATGAACTACAGAATGAACTGGCACCCTACCTAAGAACCATGTTCAGTCATAGCCTCACCTCAGGCTTTGTGCCCACTGAATGGAACACCGTGACGGTTATCCCACTCCATAAAAGGGGAGCCATGATGGACCCTGGGAACTACTGCCCCATTAGCCTGACGAGCCTGGTCTGCAAGGCCATGGAATGTATCATCATGGAACTCATAAACAAAGACACTGGTAATCTCCAAACTCTGGAGCCTACCCAGTTCGGGTTTGTAAAAGGCAGATCATGTCTCCTAAACCTGACTGACTTCTTTGAAGCAATCACCAAAACCATAGATGAGGGAAAGGTGTTTCACACAGCTTATCTAGATCTCGCCAAGGCTTTCAACATCATCCCCCAGTTTGGAATTATAGATAAGCTCATTAAACTAGGTATAAATCCCTATGTCACAAGATGGGTTGCCAACTGGATCATGGACAGAACCCACACTGTGAAAGTAGCAGACTCCAAATCCGACTTCAGACCAGTGACAAGTGGAGTACCACAGGGTTCAGTCTTGGGTCCTCTCCTGTTTGGTATCTACTTCTCTGAAGTACAGGCCAACACAGAAGGTCTTTGGCTAACAAAGTTTGCAGATGACTGCAAACTAGGAGCCATAACCGAAACCCCTAAGGATGTGGACATACTACAAAAGGGTCTCACTGAGACAGATGCCTGGTGTCAAAGCCATGGCCTGAAGCTCAATGCCAAGAAGTGTATTGTCATAAACTCTGGTAAAAGCTCTGTACCCATGAATTACCACATAAGTGGTAGTCTACTTAACGCCAAAAGTGTGATAAGAGACATTGGGACACAGGTGGACAGTAATCTCTCCTTTGATAATCACATCACCACAGTGGTCAGGAAATCTTTCTATGTGGCTCAGCTCATCACAAAAGGTTTCTCATCCAGAAAAAAAGAGGTCATTGTTCCCCTCTACTCATCACTCATTAGACCCATTATAGAGTACAATGCCCCTTTTGGTATGTACCTCACAAGACATCTACAACAACTGGAAAGACCACAGAAATACCTCACAGACAGGATTACTGGCCTCAAACAGATGCCCTATGCAGACCATCTAAAAAAACTCCAGCTTTACTCCGATGCATATCACCTACTCAGAGGCGATCTCTGCCTAACATACAAAGCTATGTCAAACCCAGAGCCATTGGACATGCTCCACTTAAAGAAATCCCAATTTCTCCAAGCTACATGCTCTAGGGACCTAACCTTGTCACCACAATAAACAGAACATGCTGGAGGGATAGATTCCTGTCCCAGAGACTTCCCATACTCTAGAACAGACTACCTATCTGTGTCAAACAGAGCTCCTCATTAGCACTCTTCAAGAAAAATCTTGATGATTGGATGGGAAATAGGAAATTCACCCCAGGGATCACTTCTGTGGCTCTGCTCGACAGGGGCACAGGAAAATAATTTTCTTGTGTGGCGAAAGTCAGGGGTACCTTTTTGGCTAGGCTTATATAGGCCCTAGGGCTAATAGTGATCTCTGCCTAACATATAAAGCTATGTCAAACCCAGAGCTGTTGGGCATGCTACACCTAAAGAAATCTCAATCCCTCTGAGCTACGTGCTCTAGGGACCTAAACCTTGTCATCACAATAAACAGGACATGCTGGAGGGATAGATTCCTGTCACACAGACTTCCCATACTCTGGAACAGGCTACCCATCTATGTCAAGCAATGTTCTTCATTAGCACTCTTCAAGAAAAATCTTGATGAGTGGATGGGAAATAGGAAGTACACCCCAGGGATCACTTCTGTGTCTCTGCTCGACAGTGGCACAGGAAAATGACTTTCTTGGGTGGCATAAGCCAAGGAACCTTGTTGGCTAGGGTTATGTAGGCCCTTGGGCCGATAGCCTAGTACCTACCTATGAACCTGTGAACCTATGAACTGCACTACCACAACAGTAAAAATAGGTTGCATACCCTGTACTGGAATCCAGGACCATACGTACTCCAACCCTACACTTACATCTGCTGCCACAGGGCTAGTTACATGACATTTTCTAATTTCTTAAACATTCTTAAGGTTAACTGCTGCTCAGCTGTGCTTAGTGGGTTTGCACAGTGCCCAACAGAATTAATTGAATGTATCTGGTTTCAATTATTGGCTATTAATTAAATGTATTTGGTTTTAATTATTGGCTGAATCATGTATGCTGGTGTTCAATGGAGAACCTTGCTAATCCCCTGTGCAAAACTGCTAAGCACAGTTGGGTGATGAAACACAAAAATTACAACAATGTATTGTTTTTGACCTTTGCCTTTTTACAGATGCCCTGATTGTAGGTATTCTGCAGCTGTTCTGTCTGCTTCCTGGGTGGGCCACTAGTCCAGTTTGCACACTGACATGCTTCATGCAAACTAGATAAGTACAGCCAAACCTGACTATTAGCCCTATGGCCGATATAAGCCTAGCCAAAAAGGTACCCTGGCTTTCGCCACCCAAGAAAATTATTTTCCTGTGCCCCTGTCGGCAGAGCCACAGAAGTGATCCATTTTCTCCATTTCCTGCATTTCTGCTAAGCCATGCACCATGCAAACACTGCCCTCACCCAAAAAGGAAAAATAAATGGAAAAGTAGTTGAAATGAGGAAAATCATACACACTACAAAATGTTAGTACACATGAGACATTTCTATATAGGTCTGGATTTGAACTAGCACTACAAGGAACCTTCAGAATACAGTAAGGGAGGCCTTTCCCTCTTTGTCACAAAAACCTTTGCAGCAAGGAATTGAAATCATTCTGCATACAACCAACTGCAACATCATCTACAGTAATATGACACAATATAAGTGTTATTTATACATTTATTAATTTTGGACTAAGTGATCACACAACCAGTTATGAGTATTGCTTGCAAATATGCAGCTCTGTCTTATCTCTTTGTGCTTGTTGCTCATTCTTCTCGTATCTGACCAGTTTTCTGAGACATGCAGTCTGTAAGCCATTCTATATCATTGTCCTTAAAATATCTGAGGATATTAAATGGCATAATATAATATGCAGTTGCCAACAAATGAAGGGGAGGTTGGATGTTAACTGACAGAACCTGTGAATTGTGTACTGCTTACTTAAATTTCCAACCTTGACAAAATTACATCTAACACTTTGTAAGGCTAACCTGACACACCCACTGGATGTAGGACAGTCTGCATTGCTGTTCTGTTTTCCTTCTCCCTACAAGTAATCATTCACAGTTGCAATCCATTAAAAAACACTGAGTGAGTGTCTACACCATGTTTACATCTGAATCATGGAGCTAAGTATTTGGGATTCAGCAGATCTAATGAGTTCACACCTCATTTGCATCTTCACCATGCTGATAGCCCTGAATCTACACCATAAAAAGGCAACTGTGTAGCTAGGGAAACTGAAGGTGAGGAGACTTGTTTATGTGACGAGCACAGAAAAGATGTAACACATGATATCCACAGAGGCTTACTGAACTTGAGGAGGTATGCTTGCATTTTGTCAGCTATATACTGCATATGCTGAAATGTGATTATTAAAAATCTGCTTAATAGTTATATATATATATATATATATATATATATATATATATATATATATATATTGACTAGCAAACGCTTTACTCTTTTATTTATATGTACTAGTAAGAAGTGTACTGATGGAATGGGCATGTGTGTCAGAGCATTTCACAGGTATACATGATTGGCAATACCTTAACATGGACTGTTCTGTATTAAATCTGTAGACATGTCTCAGGTACAGTTCATTTGATAACATTTTTAGTATTTCAGAGATGGTTTGTTAGCAAAATGTGTCATTTGCCTGTTCTTTTGGGGGTGGGGAGCAAAGCTGTATTTCTGTTATGGCACAAACAAGGATATATTGCTACTGTTACTCTTGCATCCAACCTGTTGTTCATATTTCAAAAGACTGTTGTATGTTTTTCCAGTGGGTAGTACTGAAATACTACCTTTTCTGTTTTATCTGGGAACAGTTATTTTGTAGTTATGTAATACTTATGCGTATTATCCTTCTGTTGTTTTTAGGACACCTAGGACTATGGCACCCAAGATTCTCAATCCCCAAAAACCACCCTTCAGGTCATTGTGGAAGCTTTTAGGCAACATGGTACCTTTCTACTTGAGGGGTACGTGGAGATATGTCAGGCAGAATGCAAATTTAGCAGCACGTAGTTGCAGACATTAATGCAGTGGTTGGCTACAGCAGGACGTATAATCAGGTGTGCCATAAGGCCACTGACTTGATCTCATCTGCACATAGGAGAGCAACCAACTGCAGTAGCCCGTGATTCAATGGGTACAGAGGGGGCTGCTACAGATCCACCACTAACAGCAAACAAAGAGCTCCTGTCCACTGTCAGGGATCCAGACAGCTTCCAGGAAAGTGCAGAATGACATGTCCTTGACATTGGTGCTACTGTTTCAGGGACAGCAAGCATGTTCCAGGAAAAGCTTCCAGGTAGGCTTTCATATTTAAATTGATAAATACTGTTGTACAGTAGAACAATTTAAATCAATACGCTAGTTCTATTTCACAAGAATTTTTTTTTTGGGGGGGGGATTGAATATTGCTATGGTTAAGAACACATTCTAACTGATTACACATGGGCTTAGGTTGGACTTATCACCCAAGTTCTTGTTGAAAGTATAGTTAATGGACATATAAAGGGAATAAGGTATTACCTCCTGTGTTAGTGTTAATTGTGATGATATTGTCCTTACCTTTTGATTTATTTCTTCCAGGACCATCCAGCATACAGAGCATACTATCATGTGCACATGGTAAGCCAAACATTTTTATGTCGATACTGAGGAGTAATTCAAATAAATATTTTAGTGTGGGATGTTGATGTTAGGACTGTTGTGCGTATTGCTGCACTGTCTAATAGTAGCACTACTGTCATGTTGTTAGCATATACTGGATTATAGTAGTGTAGGTATTAATTGCTCCTGTGTTTATTGCTTATTATCACAGGTGACCCTAACAGAAGAGGTGTGGGACTTCTACCACCTGATGTCAGGGTATCAGCAGACTCCGATGATGATAGTGGTCAAACAGAGGCACAGTCAGGGAGTGCAGTGATTGAATCTGACACTGAGGTTGATATACAGCTATCCCTTGAAGTTCCATCAGACACAGCCAGTAGGCCTATGCCTACCTAGTCCAGTGGGTCCTCAGGATATTGGACAGGTGGAGGCCGAGATAATTGATCAGGTAAGTGTGGTTACTGCGGTTTAAGTGCCTGTTGACTTTGGCTGTAGCCAAAGTGTGGGTGAGGTACCATGCTGGAGGATTGTTATGGGTGCTTGGAGGAGGCCTGTTGTCCAAGTTTCACCTGATCCAGGTTTCTCTTCCCGTGCCACTCAAGGTATGTTCAGGGCCATTATGTTGGCACAAGCACATTCCCATAGGTCCTCCAGAGAAATACTTTGGATTATAGATGTGGCCTAGGCTGATGTGCTTGACTGCCTCCATCATATTGCCAATTCAATGGATCAGATGAATGACACATTGGAATAGGCAGTGTCTGTGAAGGAATATCTGCTGGGTGGGGGACAGCATTCTCATGGGCATAGGCCAGTCACGTCATCTGCTGGTAGCCAATGTGGCTGTGGATGATCATGGTCCCATAGTGGCAGTACTTCCACTGCTTCATTAGTGGTTGAGCTGTCCACACCCAAATGTGGCAGGCCATGGGGTCATGGTCCTGGGTGTCCTCTTGAGGGGAGCTCATCCAGAAGACATCAGTCACATTCAAGTAACAGCAGTGCATCTGACTATGGGCATAGACATATCAGTGCAACTTCTGGTAGAGCCAGTTCTTGTTATGAGGTACGACAGCGAACAACTGTCACCTCTACCATGCATGGCTCACACCTGTCTGACATACCAAGATGTAGAGTTAGCACAGAGCTTGGCTGTGTTCATGCAGACACTCACATACCAATTTCACCTGGTGGACTCATATAGATACACACACAACAGTTACATGGTTCAGCCATGAAGCTTAAAACTCATTTTGTTTCAATGGCCATTTGTTGCTTTATCCAAATGTCTGCCTGCTTCTCTTTCCTCCTCACACACGCTCACCGACCTTTTGTGTCAGCCTAGCCTTCCTGCCCCCCCAAGCAACATCATGTGCAAGTGAAGATAATCGTGCCATATCTCTGTTTTATATCTTTTGGATACAGAGATACATAAGCTTTGTGTCTGATGCTCAGGGTGCAAAGCTGACTTAGTGCTTAATATATCTGCATTTATGATGTTGAATTGGTAATTGTACCTTTGACTTATATTGGTCTTAGAAAGTTAGACAGTTGATAGCATTACATTTTTTTCCATCTTTATTGTTAATAATCTTGTGAGGGTTGTGACGTCTGAAACTGCAATGTGTATCATTACGTTCTAACTTTTCTCTTTAATAATTTTCCATTACAAATCTATGGTGCTAAACTGAGGGCATGCAGTGACCAACACTACTTTTGAGAGGTATGACTGTGTAAATCTTTGATGCCTGAAGCCTACTACCTAATAATGGACACATATAAGTCAAATAAGTCTCTACTGTCACATGTTAAGATAATTTCTGTACAAGTCTCCCACCTTTTACTTGCTTGCACTACCAAGTAACAACATGCAAGTATATGTCAGTCATTCATATTGCTACACAATACACTTACCTAATACACTCCAGGTTCAACACTTACCTTGTTGCAACAGTTTTAGTTCAGGGCTGATATTGTCTGAGACAAGGAGTACACAGCCAATACATGGGTAGGTAAAGGTTGTGAGAGTTGCCTGGCATCAATGTTACTATATATATGTGTGTAGGAGGAAAATTTTAGGCCCTTAAGTGGTGAGTGAGTGTGCTATACATTGTCTCTTAGCCAATGTGAGGGCATATTGAGCATGCCTATATCTGCCTACATCCACAGCAGCTGCTGTTTCCCCCTCTGACTCTTCACCTGCATGTGGCTGTGATGACATTGTCATTAGTGGTGGGATGTGTGCCCCTTCACTTTGCTTGATCCTGCTGAAGCTGAAGCTGTTTTCTCAGGATGAAGTTGTATAGCATGGTACATACTGTGAATATTTCAGTACATGTCCATGGATTGTACTGCAGAGCTCCTCCATATGTATCTGACTTCAGCAGCTCAAAAACATGCTCTATGATATTTCTGGTTTGAGTTATGGAGTTATGGAGTTGTTCAGCAGGTGTGTGTGCATTCCTGATGGGTGTCATCAGCCTTGGTTTCAGTGAATAACCTGTGTCCCTCAGTGAATGACCCTGTGGAATATCTCAAATAAACACAATAGGAGCATAATGCAATTACTAGAGCACAAATTTATTTTAACACATCCAGTACCTTGGCATTTCACCTTCATAGGATAAATTGAAAACCAAAAAACAACTCCATTTAAACTTTATTCCCCCCTACTGATTGGCTAGAAAATTAAATCCTTAAATACATTGAATTAATATACATATTACAAATATTTACATCTTCCTTATAAACACGGAACAAATTTTCTCTCCTCATGCACTAATAAATACACCATAAATATACAGTAAATATGCATTTCAAATACAGATTTAAAAAAATATTCTGCAATATTATTTTACATTCATCAATAAATTTAAACAACAATCAAATATTCAAATTAACTTCAAGATTCAGACCCTTTGGAAATAGCATCCAAAAACTGAGAATGATTTTGCTTTCCAAATTCAACAACTTCATAACAAAATCACCCCGTCTTATCATACAGGGTTGACCCAGAACACAAAAAAACAAAGTTTCATCAGAACCACCATGGACAGTGTGAAAGTGTGGGATATCTCCCCTAGTGAACGTCTGATACAGTTGAGAGATGTGCCAGATATGTGAGTTGTGGTAACCACCTGGGGTGCCAGCACACATATTCAAGATGATTCCCTTGGCATTGCACATGACTTGGCAGTTAATAGAGTGGAAGCCCTTTCTATTAATGTAGAGCCTTCATTGTTCCACATGTGGTGCCTTAATTTCTACATGTGTGCAATCTGTGGCACCCAGTACTTCCAGGTAATGTGTTACAGAGTAAAGCTCCTGAGTATTTCTGGCCCTATCCTCAGGAGTATGGGGGAAATATGTGTGGTCACTAGCAGGTTGTAGCATAGCATTCAGGAACTGATGGAGGATCCTGGATGTTGATATCCCCTGTTGGTCTTTGAAAGGTACCTGTAGCTAAAATTCTAAGTGCTACACATACGTTTGTCTCCACTGGGATGGGTTTCCCTCTGTTTACCCTGGTTCTGAGTTGAGGATTACAGAGGTCTCAGAGTTCCTGTAGTGTGTCTCTATCCATCCTGTGGAGCTCTACAATTTCTACATCATGTAGGTTGTGTCTTCTCCTTCTTGGCCTTTGTCTATTAGCAGCAGCAGCATATACTTCAGCATGTTGCACATACACATGCATTAAGGCAACAGCAGCCCCTGTTTCTGTGTACACTCCTTTCCATGGCTGTATTTCAATAGGTTTGGGAATTCACAAGGAAAACCAGCACTTAGTCTTCACAGTTGTTTTATAGCTTATTGAATAGCTCCTCCATATTGGATTGGTTGATTAGCATTAAATTCAGTTGCTTATGCAGTAATTTACATTTCATGATGTTTACCTTGTTTACATGGATGTGCGTGGCTCTACACACCATGTAGAGCCACTTCCTGAATCAAAAACAGTGCACTACCATGTGTGCATCATGGTATGACTCTCACATGGTGGAAACAGAACATGTAGGCTTTACTGAATTTTGCTGATGATATGTCTGCTAAAGATGATGTAGAGTGGTAGACTAAAAATACTTCTCTGACTTGCATTCAGACCCAATGCATGCTTACGCTCCTCCTCTCTGAAGCAAATTAGTTTCTCCTGATGTGTCTCACAGTTTTCTGCTGTCTCTTCTACAGTTGTACCGTAAAGAAAAGTATATATATATATATATATATATATATATATATATATATATATATATATACATATGTGTGTATATATATATATATATACATATGTGTGTATATATATATATATATATATATATATATATATATATATATATATATATATATATATTGTTGTATCTTTCAGCTTTTTCCCAGTTAGGGGTCGCCACAGCGGAACTCCGGTCTGCTAATGATTGGCAGCAGATTTTTACATACCGAGTTGCCAGCCCTGATGTACAAACTTTAATGAAGGTACGCCCATTCACGCATGTCTCCACACAGAAGATGCTTTAGCTGAGAATTGAACAGGACAACGTCTTACTGTGAGGCGACAAATATATATATATATATATATATATATATATATATATATATATATATATATATATATATATATATATATATGTATGAAAGTATAATTACTAACTGCATTGGCTGGCTAATTAATGCCATATCATAGACAGGTGATGGGTCAGTATAAGTACACATCTGAGATATGTTTGGAATCTAAACTTATCCTCCTATCAACTCAGGAGGACCTGCTTATGCCTTTTGATGTCACTGTAGTGGTAATGACATTTTTCCCAGTGCATGGGATTCCAGCTGCACTGGAGACAGCCTTGGCCAAGCTATTCCAAGTCTCAGCCTTATACTGAGACCCAGTATAATACCCATGAAGCAGCTTCAGGCTGTATTGCTTCATGAGGAGTGCCACACAAATCCTGCAGTCCTCAATATTTCAACTTTTTGCACTAAATGGAACACCACCCCTACCTTAGCCAGCCATGTCTGCAGAAGTCAAGCTAGAAATATGTATCTGAATTGGCAATCAATTCAGATCTCATGTGTAATAGCATGAGTACAGAGATGCACAGCTTTGCCAGTTGCATTTGCACATTAAAGGAACAGCAATGACCTGGCAGGCACATTGCCAGTGATTACATCAAAAAGCATGGAGAGTATGAACTATGGCAGTGAGATGTGGCCATGTGTGATTCTCAGACTACTGACATGTTCCAATGTTAAACACTGACATGTTTTATGGTGTTTGTTATAATCAGTTTTAGTTGGTGGAAACAATGTATGACTTCTGACATATTGGACTGTAAGGACTTACACACTAGTGCAATTGAGTGGTACTGCCTGGGAATCAAACCCATGGAAAAAAAGGATAAAATGTTAAACTTTATGCATTAATTGCCAGTGCCACATAAGATTTTACTTTGTAACATGCTAATTAGAGATATACTAATTTAAGAATTAATGGAGATATACTTAATATATGTCTGAATGTGTTTGAGTTTAATTATTCATAGGACTGCATTTCTATGTAAAAGGCAGTATTTGTGTTTCTTAGTCATTTCAGATGCATGCAGTTGTATGACCTGAACAATACATGGTGGTTTATGTTACATACATACATTACAAGACATGTTGTCCCAAATACACACTTCTGATATATGATAACTCATAATAATTATAAAAAAATGTTATGCAAATCATACCTATGCAAATGCATTCTAATTTAAACATCATCATCATTGTCATGTTTAACATAATAAACAGACATTATATTGAGCTTCTATATCAAGCCTTAGTTATACATTTATTGCAATAAACATAATTATGACAATCATTTGTATTTAGTGTTACATTCCTCATGAAAATGTTGTAACAAATAGCATTCTTACCACCTATTTAAAATCATTTGTAAACTGCATTCAAGTACTGCATTATTGATTTTCTGTTTCTAATCTCATTGCATTCATGCCTTCAGCCACAGGGAAAGTTACCTAATGGGTGCATTTCTTTACTGAGTATTATCCAGAGTGATGATGGTCATGAACCAGTGCCAGGATTTTTTGAGGTGCAGAGGGCAGCCAAAATTAAATTTTTGACTGTTTGAATACTGTTGAGGGGGATCAGATGCAAAAGGCATTATATATAAAAAATGCAACGACATAGAAAACAATTAAAAGGAAAATGAAAACAATAAAAGGGTATATAGAGCAGTGACCACTGGAAGAAGTACATTACAGTGACACATTCATCCTTCTCACATCTCATTGCCACATCAGAACTTTAATGTCTGACAGACATTATCAGGACTTTAGGTAATGACAAATAATGGGAAAGGGGTCAGACAACAATTCCCATATTGTTAGCAATACTGAGACGAGTTGAGTTTCAAGCAACAAAGAATGCTATAACAAAATGTATGTTAAAATGTATTCATATACCCCCCTGTAAAATTATTTGTAAACAGGATTTGAACCCCCCATCAACTTTCCTCTGTCTCTATAAACTTACTGCACTTATACCTTCTGGCACAGAGAAATTTATTGGACAGGTGCATTTTCTTTACCGAGTAATATCTAGAGTACTGACAGCCATGCACCAGTGCCAGGATCATTTGCGCTACAGAATGCAGCCCAAATTAAATTTTTTTTCCCTTTGGTAATGAACACTGTTTGCACCCTGCTGTGTGAAGAACAAATGGAATAGTTAGTAAAAAAATATCTTTTATTGTTGACTAACACATTTAATGGATACACATAGCAAGGAACACTGCAGTTATAGCATTAGCATGACACACTCATTCTTTTCACATCTGCTTGCTATTTCACAACTATTGTTTGGGTTGCACATTATCAGGATTTCACATACTGGCAATTGTTCTAAACGGGGACACAAAGAACATGACAGGAGGTCATTCTTGTCACAGCGCATACAATTGCTCATGACATAAAAATTTACAATGTAATGTATTACTGTCATGATGAACAGTTGTGTGATATGGATAAGTTATCCAGCGTATATGACAGATATGTTCATATTTCTCATGTCATTGATTTTGCGTTATATTTTATAAAATGTCATCTGCAAGAACATCCATGGCAGATGTTATTAATAATGAGATAAGATGAATTTAGAACAGCACCTTTGTAAATCAATTCACAGGGACTACAGGTAAGATTTTTACCATTTCTCACATACATTAGCAAGTTTTCATATATATATATATATATATATATATATATATATATATATATATAGTGTCAATATTTACTCAGAATCCAGTCATAAAAATATTTGTAAACTGGATTTGAACCCTGCATTATGTATTCTTAGTCTCTATGCTCACTTAGCTAACACCATGTACCACAGAGACAGTTAGCTGCAAAGTGGAATTTCTTCATTCTGTACTGTCCAGAGTGCTGACAAAGTATACTGCTGCCAATCTCAGTTATGCTAATGATGGCATTCCAAATTAAATTTATCAGTTTTTACCATAGAAAGTAAATTTTTGTTTATTGTTAGGGACCGCACTGTGAATCAAGAGTGTGCAATGTGAAATGGCATGCAAAGGATGAAAGGAGAAAAGAACTGAAAACATTTAAATAAATATAGCATTATGAAACAAGTAGTTAAAATGTAAATTTATGAAGTTTCTTCAACTTTGTTATCTTGCAATATGAATAAATGCTGCTTGAACATAAATAGGTTCACACAAATAGCACCCTCTCTGGATCTGAACCCCATCAAACCAGGGTATTCACAACACACAATTGAGATCATTATTAGTATTTGCCACAGACACACATATATACTTTAAAGAACAAAAAGTAGATTACATACACTCAAGATGTGACATACAATTGATTTAGAGTGCAGGTTTAGCAGAACCAAGTTCTGAATGTTGACCTTTGTAATTTGCACATAGTTGTGTGGATGAATGGGATATTTGCAACAGTTAAGATAATCTTTCCTTGCACAATATAAAATAAACATTTGTAAAACAGCATCTCTTTTCTTCCCTTTACTCTGTGAGCATCATTCCCTTTTCTGTGCTTCTCTAACAAAACTAATATGTGATTTACATTGCTTTCGATATCTGTTTTAATGGGTAATATGCTTCCTTAGACATGCAGACAAATTTTACTCAGATACACAAAGTGTGGTCATTAACAATTCATATAAATGTTGGGAATGTTACTGTCCTAAGTCAGTCAATGTACTTACAGATTTTATTGTAAGTCTCTTCTCCCTAACACACCCTTGGTAAGTGTACATGAAAGAGGACTGTGAAATCCTGATTGTTTCTGTAGTCAGACTAATAATTCACACTTGCAAGCCCTTAGCAAGTAACACTTCTCAATGTGTGTCCTTCCAGTGCTAGGGCATGTGCATGCAATTATGTAGGTCCTTAAACCATGTTTATCTGACTTGCACCTAGCGCAGATTGGGGAATTCTTTAATCTCAATGTTTTCACACCTCATTTGAATATTCACATTGCTCAGAGGTCTTAATCTGCACTATATAAAGGTAATTGCGCAGGTCAGAAACTTGTATCGTAGTAGGGGAACCTATTTGGATTCAGAGAGCTTGCTACTAATATTTGCATTCAAAACTTGTTTTTAGCATAACAACTGACTTGCTGCAAAGGTATGTTGCTATTTTTTACAAATTGCTTTATTTTAACCTTACTGATGGATTCCATCATTAGCAGGGTTGGGGCATTGCATTATTAGCCCACAAAATCTTGTTAAGCCTGTGATGTATACCTGACTGTCCTCCATGAAAGTAGATATCCAAAAAGGTTTTATCTATTTTCCTTGAAAAGTGTACATTATTTCTATTAATACTGCGATGTAGTACAGAATTGCACAACTGTTGTCCTCTTGACATACTGTTAGCATTGTTTGTCATTTTTTTTTTTTTTTCCTTTGAGGGATTCTGTGTTAAGTTGTGTGTACTCATATGGAGCCTTACTTTTTCAAGTATTTTGTGCATAATGGACGGATACATTCATAGAGTTTTGTTTTGCTAACTGTCATCGATTACTTATGCAATTTTTGTTTCATTTATGTTTCCACTCATACAGGGCTATGTCCCCAAGGCATCTGCATTCTGTAAACTGCCATACAGTGATGCCAAAAATTAAGTGTTCATCCAGGCACTACATTGTGATGGGTCATTTATTTTAGAGAGAGGCAGAGGTGGCAACTCCTCCGGTGACGGTATGTGGGAGCAGATGATCAATGATGTAAATGTCATAGTTGACCATGGCTGTACATATGTAAAAATAAGACAAAGGGCCAGTGAGATGATCACACAGGCAAGGCATAGGGAGGTAGCAATCATCTGGGAATGCATGGTTATGTGGGGTGGGGGGGTTCTTGCTATGGAACAACCACTGACTGAAACAGAGGATTTCCTGCTTACTGTCAGAAATTCATAGAACTCAGCATAGGCTTCACACAGAATCAGTGATGTTGGGGCTGACATAGAAGGTAACCCAATTGTGCCTACTGCAGAACTTCCATGCATGTAATATAATTAAATAATTCTCATTGTAGATATAATATGTATATCTATATATATATATATATATATATATATATATATATATATATATATATATATAGAGAGAGAGAGAGAGAGAGAGAGAGACATTGAGAATGGTGGGCTAGAAGAGACACCAAGGGGGAGAGAGAAAGAATGGGAGGGGGAAGTCAACTGGACAGTACACTTTTGTATGAGATGTTTTTTATTTTGCAGCTAAGGGGATTGTTTTGAGATTCTTGTGTCATTTGTGTTGTGATGCTTATTAGCCATGTTTCATCTCCCTTTTTATATGTAGGCACATCTGGTTGTCAATTTGCATGACCACCTGCACATGGTAAGCACATTTTTGTATTCTTTTTAATGTATATAAGATAGATGTATATAGAGATGAAAGTCATTTTTTTCATTGCATTATCATCTGTTATTTTTAATACACATTTTGTATAACATAAGCTTGATCAGTTTGTATTTTGTCTCTTTATTGTAAAGATTACTTGTTATCACAGGTGATCAGGCAGTGGCACTGTGGATCTCCTACCACCTGATATCACAGTATCTGTAGCCTCTGATGATGATGGCAGTAATAAAGAGACACAGCTGGGGGAGCAGATGATCAGTCTATCACTGAGGTTATGCCTTCAAGATCTACCCCTATTTCAGACACCTTCAGTATGCCTATGCATAGCCATGACACATGGACCTCAGAAATAGGCCAGGTTGAGAGTGGCTCAGTTGATCAGTGTAGTATGGTTACTCCAGCTGCAGAACTGTTTGATTTTCTCCATAGCAACTGTGATTTTGAAGTGTGACACAGGCAGGTTGGTGGAGGTGCTGATACGAGGTCTGCTGTTCACACTCCTCCTGTTGTTGCTGTGTCAGTAGCTGCTACTTGATGTATGGTAGGACTTGCATGGAAGCACAGGCATGTTCCACCATGGCCTCAGGGGAGATAGACTGACTACTAAATGTTGTGCATTTTGATGTGTAAAATGGTCTGAACCATGTGGGTGACTCCTTAGACAAGATGAATGAAACACTGGATCAGGAGGTATCTGTAATGGAACATCTGCTGCAGGTGGGCTGGCATCAATTCAGCCAGACAGCTGGTATATCATCCTATGTTAGCTGATGTGACTGTAAAACATCCAACTCCCACAGTGGCACTAGATCCACTGTTCCATGAGTGATTATGCTGTACACACCCAGACTTGGTAGACCATGTGTTCATGGCAAGGACATAGTTGGGAAGAGCTCATCCAGCAGACATCATTCACATTCAAGTAGTATCCAGACTTCTATCCAGAGTCATGAAACTAGCAGTGCAACTCCTGGCAGAGGCATTTATTTCTCATGGTCAGGGTGCTGATGCTGAACTGATTAGTGTACCATGCATGACTCTCACCTATCTGAGATGCCAGGGCATGGTGCTTGCACAGTGCTTGATTGTGTTCATTCAGATGCACACATATTCAACAAAAACTTTCCGATACCACCTCACACACACACACACACACACACACACACACACACACACACACACACACACACACACATACACACACATACACATACACACACTATCTTAACACTACTGTTGATTGATAAACATATCTTGTTACTAACCCTGACAATTGGATAATTAAAAAATACATTTATGTTACTTGCACACATTCATTTCTTTGGTGTCAGACTTGCCATTCTGTACCCCATCCCATGTAAGTGATGATGACTGTGCCCTGCCCTTTACAGATTACTTTTTGATTTAGGGTTGCGTATATGATATATGTCTGATGCACAGATGAGATGGCAAATGTTTGCTTACTCAGAAGCTTGCACTAATGTAAATGTTTTGCAGAAGAAATGTTTTTATTGATTGTTCATACTCAGTTGTGAATAATTGGTTATATAATTGTTGACCCTTATTGTGTTTCTGTTAGTATTATTAGTAATGCAGTCAAAGTAGATTTAAGCCTTGTTTACTGTTATACTTCTGAAAATGATCTTACTATTGATCTGCTCACTGGTTTATATACATTGCTCAACTAAAATGCTTAATGCACAGTATTGGGTAGAATCCATAGCTGTATATTGCAGACATCAGTCATAAGCTATTACTGACATTACTGTACACTTGAGGCATGTTCCAGCTTAGGGACATGTAAGTATACTTCTTTTTTTCCATAAAGGGTATACACTTACATTGTTAATACTGCAGCTTGAAGATATACAGTATCTTTGGGGATTGCCAATATCTGGTGCTAACAGAATACAAACAGTAAATTGTTAAGTTAAGGTTGTGGACTTTTGCAGGCATCAGTTTAATATTCATATGTTCCTAGGCTCTTAGGTTTTCACATAGGTATTCAGTGTGTTTGCTGTCCTTTACTTCTTAGCCAGAGACATAATATATAGCTCATAGCTACATCTGCTGCCACAATCTGTGGCTGGTGATTCTCCCTCATACTTATTATCTGTATCTGCTGGAGTTTCCTGTGGCCCTGCCTGTGGTCCTGGAAACTGTGGTCCTACCCCTCAATGTCCTTGTTGAAGCTGTTTCCTGAAAATTATATTCTTCAACATGGCATAGACTGTGGGCACTTGGACAGAGGTTGCTTGGTCATTCTGCAGGGTAACTCCTGATGTGTCTAGACAATGGAACCTTGATTTGACCAAGCCAAATACATATTCTATGATATTCTTAGTTTAAGCATGGGCATTGTTGTATCCTTGCTCAGTGGGGTTGTGTGGATTTCATGAGTGTCATGAGCCAAGGTTCCAGTGTATAACCAGCATCCACTCACTAGATGCCCTTGTGGAAAGCTACCCTAGCAATCCTTGTCTACAGCTCACAGGTGTGCCATATATGTGAACCATGAGAATTGCCTGAGTAACCAGCAAGGACATTGTAGATGATCCCTTGAGTTTTACAGAAAACATGACATTTTATACAGTGGTATCCTTTCCTGTTAAAGTATATTTTTCCCCATTCACTGGGTGGAGGCTTTATTTCTATTTGTGTGAAATCTATGACCCCCAAAACTTCAGGAAAGTGTGATATTGTGTAAAAATTCTGCATTTATTTCTGTCTCCTCTGGGACACACGGGAAACAAATATACTTTGTTGCATGTTGTAACATTGCATTTAGAAAATAATGTAATATTTTAGAAGTTGAGGTCTGTGACACCCCTAATATATCCCCTGTAGATCTCTGGAAAGTACCTGTAGCTTACATATGTAATGCTACACATCCTTTTGTTTCCACTGGGATGGGTTATCCATGACTTCCCTGGGGCATCAGAAGAGGGTGGCAGAGGTTGCATATTTCAAATTCTAGTGTTTACCTGTCTGCCTAGTATTGCTCTACAATTTCCATGTCATGCAGTCCATGATAAGTCAAATGTGGTCGAAACACCCTTCTTCTTCTTGGCTGAGGTCTGGAAGCAACAGCAGCACATCATGAGTAAAAGCCTGATGCATATACAGGTTAATGATGACAGAAGCAACCCCTGACATTTTTTTTAAGTGTAATCATTGTTGTATTTTAAAGAGTTTTGGATTTCAGGGTGTGACAAACTGAAATGCTGCCAGCCCAGATAGCTGGAATTTTGTAAATAATTATATGTCAGTTGAAAATATTAATATGATTTATATAGAAATGTGACACTGCCAGCCCAGTTATCTGGAATTATGTAAATAATCATATGTCATTTGTGAATATTAATATGATCCATAGGCTTGTCTTACAAATGTAATAAGAGAACTATATATTATGTGGATATTAAACTACTGGTGCAGAAGTGTGTGTTGAACTGTATGTTATATACTGAGTTTCAACAATGTAATCACATTGTGTACCCTACTGGAAAAGAACATAAATATATTTAAACTTTATTAATGGTAGAAGTTGGAACATACAGAGTTAACTTGCAGAACTTCAGGAAAATAAGTTAAAGGTATTTTACAATGTGCTATAAAAGTTAGTTATGCAAAGAGACAGGATGTCTAGAACTAGAAGGTTTTTCTATTATCTTGAAACAGAAACAATTACTAGGTTTAAAATGTAAAAGTGTTTAACTGTTTTATGACTTCCAGTTCTAGGCAAACTTCTGAGAGATATGCACCTCTGACACAGAGGTGCTAAATGCTAAGTTTCTGTTAGCCTGGGAACTGAAAACAGGTGACAAAGAGTGATGTCATCCTGGCTAACCCAGCAGTAATGTATATTATTAATTTAAGAAATATCTCAGAGAGTGAGTCTGTGCATTTTATATTTGTCTTTGGATCTGACAACATCCTCTCATCAGTACTTGCCTTGCTAATAGTAAGTAACTAGATTACAGTGATTTCTCTTAGTGATAGATAGGAATATAGTAAGAACAGTTTAGATGTTTTCTGTATTTATTTGAGACTGTCTTGCAATGTTATTTTAAAATATTTCCTGTGATTCTGAACTCTGTAGTCACTGTAATGAGTTACTGAATATTGTCTTGTGCTTTTATTATTTATTATTAAATATATTTAAACCTTTTAATCATGGCTGGTTTGTTTAGAGATATTTAAGTTCTTAGAGTACTTGCATATGTATCTTGTGACACTGTATAGGTTACTCCCAAATAGCCTTGGCCTTGGTCACACTTACCATTTGGATAATAGTAACATCACACACCTTATAGTAACTGACAAAGAGCTGGCTGGTTTCAGTGACAACTACCTTTTGGTCTGGGCAGAAGGGAGCACAGATAGTCAACCTGTGCCAGCCTTTCTCAGGAGTGTGTGTGTTTGTATGTAAATCAAATTTCAAAGTGTGTGTGTCAGCTACTTGGGCAGGGACACGAACACTGGTTGGACAGAGAGGGTGCTAGAGGTTTTGGCTTGACCGCTTGGCTGAGATTTTAACCTTATAGTTGTGCTAGTCAGGAGTCTTATTGGGGATTTGGAGAAAGAGGGATAAACCAGCCCCAGACTGACTGTAATATCTGTGTACTCTAAAGGGAAATTGTGCTTTACTCTGTGTGCACTTGTCATCCTCCCAATGTGGACATTCCTCACTGGTTCTAGTGGTGAAGATTGAGGCTCCTTGATAACTGGGCCAGTGCAGGGGCTTCACACAGGACAAATGGCTACACTTAGCGTACACAATTACTCTATAGCTTCATGAATAACTCTACCATGTTAGGAAATATAACGTACAAGCAACCAGTAAATAAGAACCAGGAACAGGCCGCCTTCTTCACAAGTAAAACCGGTAATTTATTAACTTTAAGTGCGATTAATTACAGTACACTTTTCGTCGAGTATATATGCTCGACTTCTTCAGAAGTTTAAAACAGTGAACAACAGAGATTCAACAATTATATATACAAGATGAATTAATTAGTGGGCTGATACTTCACCTTGTTAGTAACTCTACCATGTTGGAATGGTTCATTAGCATGTCATACAGCTATATATGCTTTCATTAGCATATTTTGTCGTTTATCCTTGTTAGTCATTTAATAAATATGAAATACTGTGCTATCATGTGTGCAGCATACCATGACTTGTACACAATAGCAACAGTTATTGTAGGCATTCAGGAGTCTGCCCCATTCTTTGAATGAATATCTGTTATCCGTAATATAATGTATTTTCTGTCAATATATCCTTCCAGAAAATGGAGATATGTTTTGGCTTTTTATGGCACTGCTATAAATCATCATTGTAATGCAGTACAATAGCAACTCATTTGATGGCAATATGACACACTTATAGCACAGGCACCTATTGATATGTATTAGGCATCATTACTAAGACACACCTTTGAAGTTATAATGGAGTTGCTTTTCTCAGAAACTGACACCGATAAATGATCTTTGCTTGATGATGACCAGCAAACAAGGCCTGATGACCTGGCCAAGTTTCCTAGTACTAAAAATACCAGCTCATATTTCCACTGAACAGTCACTAGCTTTGTAAGCCAATAAAAAGTAAATAAATAAAAATAAACAAATGCAATAAAACAATCAGTACACAGTTAATCAATCAATCAACCAATCAATTAATCAGTGTAATCAATCAGTCAATAAACAGCAACACAGTTTAGGTAGTGCACTGCATATCTTGTAAATACTACATAATGGGTCATACTGCAGGATTATTTAGAATAGTGTTCTTTTGGGTTTATTTTTATCTGCTCTAGGTCCATTTACTTGAGTCATTTAACTTTTGTGTGGATCCTTGGGCATGCATTTTGTTGTTTCATGTTTAATTCCTAGATCTTGTGGGATTTGGTTTTCCTTGTAGTGGCATCTGTTCTGTCTCTGAAGTTGTCTTAACTCAGAGAAACAGTGAAATTCCTAGTCCTAGTGTGATTTGCTTTTCCTTTTAGTGGTGTCTGTTCTGTCTCTGAAATTGTCTTGACTCAGAGAAACAGTAAGACAGTTTTTTTTAATGTTAATCTTTTCCTCACTCTCTCCATTCAGGGTGAGAAAGATAATATGGGCTTAGAGCATAAAATAAAAATTGTCCACAGGTGTATGCTAGTGTAGTTTACATGGAATAAGTTCAGACACATAGCAGATAAATAAATACACAGCACAGTCTTTGATTTGTAGATGTTCGAGCGTCAGTTTATGTTGTGGAATAGGAACAGGGACTTATGGGTATACATTTGTAGAAATGGTGATGTGTTATTCAGTATAACATAGATGAACAGTAGTATTGCCATTACTTGAACAGGTACTATGCATACCAATTAGAGTTTAAAATGAGATGCAATGCCACACCTAGCTAACCTTTATAACAGTGATGTAGCTGATCACTGCTTACCATGAACAGCTGCAGTAACTTTCCTTTATAAGCACAGCATGCCAATATAACTGCAACTCAACAGTCATGGCAACATCAGTGGAATGTTTTATGAATCAGTCCTGGCTAAGACTGTAGAGCTCTGTGGACCATAAGATTACTACTGCTCAATACCTGTGTTGTTTGGCTTCTGCTACATACCTACAATCAACTGCATTACTAGATGAGTTAAATACAAACTTGCAGTGTTAAAGATTGCACTGCATTTCATTTTTCTATTTAATTGTTTCATTTAATATTCTGTCTGTGTCTCTCTGTAGTTATTTATTTTTCTATTTAATTGTTTCATAGAATACTGTGGTCTTTGTCTCTGCAGTAGTGGGGGCTATTGTGTTTCACTTCTTTGATATTCAGTGCTAAACTCTTAGCCTAGAGGGTTTCTCTGTATTTATAAGTCAGTCACATATCTTTGAATTTACTACTACTCAATACCTGTGTTGTTTGGCTTCTGCTACATACCTACAATCAACTGCATTACTAGCCGAGTTAAGTACAAACTTGCAGTGTTAAAGGTTGTACTGCATTTCATTTTTCTGTCTATTTAATTTTTTCATTGAATATTGTGTGTGTGTCTTTCTGTAGTTATTTATTTTTCTATTTAATTGTTTCATAGAATACTGTGGTCTCCCACATTCTCTGCAGTAGTGGGGGCTATTGTGTTTTACTTCACTGATTGTGCTAAACTCTTAGCCTAGAGGGTTTCTCTGTATTTATAAGTGAGTCATATATCTTTGAATTTGCTACTGTTCAATACCTGTGTTGTTTGGCTTCTGCTACATACCTACACTCAACTGCATTACTAGCTGAGTTAAGTACAAACTTGCAGTGTTAAAGATTGTACTGCATTTCATTTTTCTGTCTAATTGTTTCATTGAATATTGTGTCTGTGTCTCTCTGTAGTTATTTATTTTTCTATTTAATTGTTTCATAGAATACTGTGGTCTCTCTCTGTCCCTGCAGTTAGTTTCCCACCCACCCTCCCTGTTCTTGTTTTGGTATTAATCTTGGTGACTTTGGAATTGCCCACCCCTCCAGTAAATTTGTGTTTGAGCACTCCTCCTCAATCTATCTCATTTGCTCACTCAACCGAGTACAGTGAGATCATATTTTGACTTCAGACACTCCTACCAGTCCCATTTGTTCAGCTCTATCCCAGCTCTATTCCAGTCTAGTGTCACTAGCTCACTCTACCTAATAGAGAGAGGACATTTGTGAAGGGCAAGCCACTTAGGTCCTTAATTTTGAATTATCTTCTGCCACTTAGGTCCTTAATTTTGAATTATCTTCAATGTTTCCTTTCTCCCTTTCTACTCTCCAAAAAAAATCTAAGCTTATTTCCTGTCTTTCCTGTGATTAGTCTAGTCCAGATACAGATTTGCTGTAACCAGGACTGTGTCTAAGCTTCTGAGCCTCCAAAGCCTTTCTGTGCTGGAGAGAAGCCTTCTAGTTTATCAGTGGTAGTGGTAAACACTAGGTAGCCTATCTACAACAAGAGTGGTTTCTGGCCTAGAAATTGTAGTTTATTGGCTGTTTAGTCAGTTGTTCCATCTCTTTCAACTTTTTAGTTTAAAACCCTGTGTTTGCGCTTATTTCCCACCTTTCCTGTAACTTGTCTAGTCCAGATACAGATTTGCTCTATCCAGGACTGTTTGTAAGCTTCTGAGACCATAAAGCCTTTCTGTGTTGGAGGAAAGCCTTCTAGCTTATCAGTGGGAGTGGTAAGCACTAGGTAGCCTATCTACCACAAGAGTGGTTTCTGGCCCAGAAATTGTAGTTTATTGGCCGTTTGGCAGTTTTTCCATCTTTTTCAACTTACTAGTTTAAAAGCCCGCATTTGCACTTGTTTCCCATCTTTCCTGAAACTAGTCTAGTCCAGATACAGATTTGCTATATCCAGGACTATTTGTAAGCTTCTGAGCCCCCCAAGCCTTTCTGTGTTGGAAGGAAGCCTTCTAGCTTATCAGTGGGAGTGGTAAGCACTAGGTAACCTATCTACCACAAGAGTAGTTTCTGGCCCAGAAATTGTAGTTTATTGGCTGTTTGGACAGTTTTTCCATCTCTTTCGACTTTCTGGTTTAAAAGTCCATGTTTCCACTTGTTTCCCACCTTTCCTGTAACTAATCTAGTCCAGATACAGATTTGCTGTATCCAGGACTGTTTGTAAGCTTCTGACCCCCCAAGCCTTTCTGTGTTGGAGGGAAGCATTCTAGCTTATCAGTGGGAGTGATAAGCACTAGGTAGCCTATCTACCACATGATCCAGGTACAGATTCTTAGTTTTAGCACTTGAATTTGTTTATTTGTGCTCAGCACTTGTTCAGAACTTGTTGTTAGCACTAAATAAGCTACAAATTACTACAACACTCAACCTTCATCTTTTCAGCAGTTCTTGCACTTACTTTCCTCACTTGCTTAGAGAAAAACAGCTCTTATACTCACTTTCCTCACTTTTCTAGAGGAAAGTAGTTTTTGTCCAGGCATGTCCAAGGGTCAGCTCCCAGTGTTCTCTCCTGTCTATCTGATGAATCTGGGTATCTTGGGGCAATGTAGCAATTACCTAATGTACACAGACAACCCTCTCGTCCTACCACCCAACACCCCAACCTGTGAGAGATGCACTTATATAACCAAACTGGAGGTAAAGCTCTCTCCAACTAAGACTGAACTTGACAGTCAAGAGGAGAAGGTAAACACTTGCACCACACAACACTCATCACATAGTCCCACTAAACTAACACCACCAAAATCCACACATAGAAGCACAAAAACATCCATGGAGGCTCTCAATAATAATCTGCTCAAGCAACAGAGACCTCCAAAGCAGAAACGCAAGCAACCTCCACCCCCCAACACAACCCAAATGACACATAGCCCACAGACTCAGTGTGCCACTTAACCACATCCCATAAGGCAAAACAATGTACCCAACACACTAGTCATAGGTGACTCTATAGTCAGGCACAGTGATGTCCCACCACCAGGCTAAACAAGGAGAAGGTTACTGTCAGCTGCCTGTCAGGTGCCAGGATCTGCCACATAACCCATGCACTCAGGTCACTCCACAACAAGTACAAATATGACACTGTCATTGTCCATGTTGGTGTGAATGACCTAAGATGTACCTCCCTGAACTGCATGGAAAGAGACATGGAAGAGCTCTCTGATCTTGTGGTCCAGGCAAGTATGACCCTAACCCTGAGTAGCATTCTGCCAATGCCCAGAATGATACTGCAGTACAAGGACAAAATGATTGACTTCAACAATTGGATAAGCTTCTGGTGTCATTCTAAGGGGTCCAGTATCTGTCTGTCTGGGACAACATGGTCGATAGACCACGATGCTTTGCCAGAGATGGCCTGCACCTGTCACCCCTGGGATTCCAGATACTGGCAAAGGCTCTTCCTGCCCCTAGAGTGCCTTTTTTAGGCAAAGTTCAAATGACAAATTCACCACCGTAACAGGAACAGGCAAGCAAAAACTGAGGGTAATGCTACTCATTGCTAGAAGTCTAAATCTCAAAATGCACTCCCTTGAGGCACTCCTTAAAATGGAGAACATTTATATCTGTGCAGTGACTGAGACCTGGTTCAAGGCTCCAGAGAGCACCCCTACATTAGCAGGCTATAACTCATACCACACTTTTCGGCCATCTAACCTGGACCAAAACACTAAAGGTGGAGGTGTGTTAATATCCATTAAGGATATCTACACATCCAGGCTAGTTGTTCAGCATAATGCATCTGAGGTTATCCAAGTGCAACTAACTCTGGGCAAAACTGCAATCCAAATTGTAGCTTGTTACAGATCCCCCACATGCCTCAGGATTCCCACTCCTCTTTTCTTGATATAATGGAAAATATTAGGGTTCAACCAAGCACCCTAATAATGGGCAATTTCAACTACCCCACCATTAACTGGGAAAACTACTCATGTACCAACTCCTTTGTTTAACGCTTTCTGGAATTCATAAATTCCAATGCCTTGGATTAACTTATCCACACCCCCACCAGGAGCAACAGTATCCTAGACCTAGTCATTACCAACATGAGTGAATGGTGTTCCACACCTGAATTCAACTCCTAATTGGTCAGATCTGACCATAAGCTAATCACCCTAAATATCCACATCCCGCCCCCAACCCCCTTAAGGAAATCACTGTAAACAATTTCTCCAAAGCCAACTTCATGCTTCTTAAGACAGAAGTGGCGAACTTCATGACACCCATGCAGATGGACAATAAAGTTACGTCTGAGAATACTACACAGATGCACTCTCTAAGCACTTGCACAAGTGCATGGATCATGCTATCCCAAACAGAACCAAGATGCTATCCTCCAAAAAAAGGAAGCCAATCTGGTGGTGCCCTGCCATAAATAAACTCTACAACAGAAGGAAGAAACTGTTGCAAAAGAGAGCAAAATCCCATGAGTGGAGGAGGAAAAAAAATTTAAGTCCCTGTAATCACAACTATGCAGGTAAAAGCTGCACTCTCTAAAGCCAAAAACACAGCATCCATGGGACTGGGCAACATGCCAGGCTGCGTTTTACACAAACATCAGAACTGGCTCCCCACCTAAGCACTATGTTCAGTCATAGTCTCATATCAGGCTTTGTGCCCACTGAATGGCACACATCAGCAGTTATCCCACTCCACAAAGGGAAAGCCACCATTGATCCCAGGAACTATCGCGCTATTAGCCTGACGAGCCTGGTCTTTAAGGCCATGGAACGTATCATCATGGAACTCATAAACAAAGACATTGGTAACCTCTAAACTCTGGACCCCACCCAGTTTGGGTTTATGAAAGGCAGATCATGCCTTCTGCACTTTGAGGCAGTCACCAAAGCTGTAGATGAGGGTAAGGTGGTTTACACAGCCTATCTTGACCTCACCAAGGCTTTTGACACCATCCCCCATTCTGGAATTATAGTTAAACTCACTAAACTAGGTATAAATCCCTACGTCACAAGATGGGTTGCCAATTGGCTCACTGACAGAACCCACACTGTAAAAGTTGCAGACTCCAAATCTGACTTCAAATCAGTGACAAGTGGAGTACCACAGGGTTATCCCTGGGACCTCTCCTGTTTGATATCTACTTCTCTGAAGTACACGCTAACACAGAAGGCCTTTCGCTAATGGAGTTCGCAGATGACTGCAAACTAGGAGCCATAGTTGAGTCCCCAAATGATGTTTACATCCTACATAAGGGCCTCATTAAGACAGATGCCTGGTGTCAGAGCCATGGCCTCAAGCTCAGTGCCAAAAAGTGCATTGTCATCCCCTTTGGTAAAAACTCTGAACCCATGAACTACCACATAGGCAGCAGTCTACTTAATGCTGAATGTGTGATAAGAGACCTGGGGACCCAGGTGGACAGTAGTCTCTCCTTTGATAATCACATCGCCACAGTAGTCAGGAAATCTTTCTATGTGGCACACCTTATCACAAAAGGGTTCTCAGCTAGGAAAAAAGAGGTCATTGTCCGCCTCTACTCATCACTCATTAGACCCATTATAGAGTACAATGCCCCTTTTGGAATGTACCTCACAAGACATCTACAGCAGCTGGAAAGGCCACATAAGTACCTCACAAAGAGGATTACTGGCCTCAAACAGATGCTCTACACTGACCATCTGAAAAAAACCCTAGCTGTACTCCATAGCATATTCCCTGCTCCGAGGTGATCTCTGCCTAACATATAAAGCAATGTCAAATGCAAAGCTGTTGGACATGCTACACCTAATGGAATCCCAATCCCTCTGAGCTACGTGCTCTAGGGACCTATACCTTGTTACCACAATAAACAGGACATGCTGGAGGGATTGATTCCTGTCCCAGAGACTTCCCATACTCTGGAACAAGCTACCCATCTATGTCAAGCAAAGTTCCTCTTTAGCACTCTTCAAGAAAAATCTTGATAAGTGGGAAATAGGAAATACACCCCAGGGATCACTTCTGTGGCTTTGCTCAACAGGGTCACAGGAAAATAACTTTCTTGGGTGGCGTAAGCCAGGGAACCTTGTTGGCTAGGCTTACTTAGACCCTTGGGCCAATAGCCTAGTACCTACCTATGAACCTAAGTGCACCACCAAATACAAGACCAGACAGGTAGTGTGAGCATAACAGTATTCCCTCACATGCAATGTGTTTGTCCCAGTGTCCCTGTATTCCTTAGAATTACATCATAGCACTAACTGCACTATCAACATGTGTACAGATGCAACAGGAATGAGTCCGGCAGGCCAGGAGGTTGCTGTTACACATTTCCTGTCCACCATGTGTGGCTTATGCAAAGTTTAACATTGGGGTGATTCTACTGTATGAAATGCCTTAATGCCATGATCATGTACATATAAATGTGCACATCCCATTTAGAGCACTGTACACACTATTTATAAGTCCTTTGGAAAGTAATGGGGTGCAGAAAGTTTGATTCCTTTTAAAAATTTGTTTTACTATGTGGATTTTTAGATTCCTTGATATACAATTTCCATGTGAGTGCAAGTATTTTGATTATCATAAGATCAGGGGAATAGTTCCATGGAATTAGGACCAAACAATTGGGCCTAAATGAACTTCACTTCTGGTTATTACAAAGGAAGCCTTCTTCTGGCCTTTATCATTCATCCCTGTGATGCAGCCATTTGTCATACAAAAACTATGAGATAGCCAGTGTTAAATTCAAAATCCATTAAAGTGTAAGTATACCATGCATGGAATAGTAAAGGTCTTCTCTCTTGTGAAAATGTGATCATTATAGTGAATGCACCTATACAAAGCTTATTTGAGAAGCTATAACCTGTTTAAAA
Source organism: Protopterus annectens (assembly GCF_019279795.1). Taxonomy (NCBI): domain Eukaryota; kingdom Metazoa; phylum Chordata; order Ceratodontiformes; family Protopteridae; genus Protopterus; species Protopterus annectens. The sequence continues at coordinate 755,854,503 of NC_056744.1, forward strand.
TATGGTAGCTTAGACTGGCGAGAGAAAAGTACCTTATACTTGGAATGCTTTGTAGAAAGTGAAAAAGAAGAGTTCTGTTTGCAGTATCCTTTTCTTCTGACATTATTTGATTTATGGCATAGAATAGCATTGTCACCATCAGTGGACAGAGAAGTATCACTGGTGCACCCCTTTCACAAAAGAAAAGGAATAAGTGCATTTGGTATGCTGCTGCTTGTCCATAGCTTTTTGTACCAAATAATAATGGACAGCTTCTAGATATTATATATCTATAATAAACAATCTGTCTCACTCTTTTATTTACTGTTCAACATCTATGATGGCAGTACCTGTTGTATGAACCATTGTAAAGTGGATGTGAATATATATGTTCTTTGGAATTTTCTGACATAGGATTACTGTTGGAGTGGTACATCTTATGTATGTAATTTTTCACAGCTATTCAACTCAGGATTTTTCCTGGTGAACCTGTATGCAATCTATGAGCGCCTCTATCATGAATGATAGGAAGCTGAGCAGATGCTATCTGTACAGCAGAAAACAATGTACATAACCTTGTGTTGGTAGCCTAGATGTGTTTATTTTTCTGATATGGTGTCTCAGACAGTGGTGCACCCACTGTATGCTCTGCTAAGCATTTTGTCTTCCCTGCAGCTGACTATCAGCTGCCACCAACTCCTCATTTATTCACAGGGTCACATGAACTTGCTTTAGCCTACCCCAGGCTCCACCCAACCCACACTTGGGGATGGTGTAAAATTTGTGGATGCTGGACAATGTGCCCTAACTCTTCAACCACACTGCAGCCTTGTGAGCTCTGCAATTGCTATTCTCAGGAGGTACATGCATGCTTCCTTGCATGTGAAATGTTTTAACTAAGCATCACTCTGCTTATGCAGCAGGAAGCTCATCAGGCTTATAATGTTGTTTTATTGCAATGAGCCTAGGCTGCCTCCCACCCCCAAAATGGGTAAGTTCACTCCCATTTCCCTCTCTGAAGTCATCCAGTAACCATGCCACTGACTGCACACTGCTCATCTGGAGGCAATAGTTCTACCAAGTAATTTGGCATTTTCCAAGACCTGCACACAGCCACATGTTACAATAGCATACTGTGTACTCCATCATGACATGCAAACATGTTATACTAGTTGAGAATGGTTCTGCTCCATGGTGTCACAAATGCACATCCCTTTCTATAGCTCCCATTTGTCATTATCTGGCCTTGTTTCAACATATTTTGTTTAGGAATTTATTAACTGTTTATAAACTTTGTGCCTTTTGTGCCTATCATTTCATTTTCTTAGTACATATGGGAAGTTTGCTGTGGTACCTCTGTATTGTGTTACCTCAACAGCACTATGTGTATGACTACTTTTTTGGCTGACCTGTAGGAAAGGCACAGGTTACATGCACTGCTGCTTTGCATCCATTTCTGTTGCATCATATTTTGCATCTTTTTGTTCAGATGATGATGATGTGTTATGTTACATACGAATAATCTCCCAATATTTAGAAACTAGTGACATGATGTGCCATAGATGTGGGAAGCATTTATACATATTTGTCCATTAAGTTTCATTATATAAGTTGCTGGACATGCTCAGCTGTGCATTCTGTGCCACCATCCATACCATTTCCAGCTGCGACTGCTTTAATTTCACACTGGCTTCATAGCATCCTGCCTCACCTGCTGCCCAGATGGATGCTGCAGATGGTAGAACACTCATGTGTGTAGCTTTACATTAAATGCATTTGTATATGCATTCGTTATTTGACATGATTCCATGGAATTGTAGGGGAGAATATCTCAACAACTGCAGCTGATGTCCAGTAAGTAGGCCATGTGAATCGTGTTTCAAGTTCTTCTGAGAACCCTTAGTAGTTTATTGCATAGTGTAATGTGGTCATCTAGCTTATTCTGCTGGATAAAAAAATCTAGTTTGTGCTACAAATCCAAGGTCAGTTGGTCATCTTTTTAATTTCTTTGTCACTTACTGAATCAGGATGTTAATAATTAGAGTTCATGTTTAATATCATGAGTAAAATAAGCTTCATATTTCTCATAACTGTTCATGAACTGTCTAACCCATCAGTGTTAGTGCAACTATCTTTCTGCAAGTTACCAAGCTATTTAGGAGTACAGTGATTTTGTGCTTGTAAACTGCACAGCATTGGCTCCAAGCACCAGATTGTGCTCCTTAATACAGCTACATCACAGAACCTAGAAACATTACTGGTTCCACCAAAAGACTTTCTATAATTCCTCAGAATGGATCAAACTTCTGTTTTCTGCAAGTTTTGAGTTACTGATTCAAAAACAAAGCAAAACACAAACAAAACAAGTATATATTAAAAAAAAATAAGCATGCATTAGTCTGTCATTAAGATTTAAGAAATCAGGGCAATCACAGTAATTCCTGATAATTGCACCTTCAAGCACTCATCTAAAATCATTGTTTTTCTGAAAACGCTAGTGTTAGATATTGAGTGATCAATATGGCAAGTGTGAATGTGTACGTGTGTGTGTGTGTGTGTGTGTGTGTGTGTGTGTGTGTGTGTGTGTGTGTGTGTGTGTTCATTTATGTGTAGGTATTGCGTGTATATTTGAGATATATGAGTAGCATGTGTGCAGTTGTGTATGTGTGTATGTGCACTTACATGTGAGCATGTGTGTTTTTCTAGTTGTATGAGGGCACGTATGTGCATGTTTCCATCTGTTTGTGTGTGCACGCACTTATGTGCATGTGTGTATATGATGTGTGTGTGCTTATATGATAGGTCATTTGTTTGGTGTATGTGTTCATGTGCATGTGTGTCTGTATGAGAGAGAATGTAAGTATTTTTATGTATGTGTATGCATATGTGTTTGCAGGTACATATTACTTTGAGTTCAAATTCATTGGCAATAAAGATGTTGCACTTGTATTAATCACCTTTATTATTTATCACTTTTTCTGGCACTCCATAACTTGAATACATGGGCAGCCATGTGTGTTGTATCTGAATGGCAGTCCTCCACTTTCCAACATAAACATGTGCTTCTGAGAAGACCTGAATTTTAATAGATTCCAATTAACAAAGAATGAGAGGTTTGGAAACACAGCTGCAGTTGCTGCTGTTTGACAGATTAAGAAAGCAGGTTGTTGTAAGGAGCTGTACACTGACAAATCTGCAGTGCAAGTTATACTATTGATCACTGAATTCAATACAAGATTAGGCTTGACATTAAGCTGGCCTGTTAGTGCTTTAAGCAAATTATTGATCCTCTCTTTAAACATTTCCAAGCCACTGGCAACATGAACTGAATCAGAAAACCACTACCAAAATATAACTAAATGCAATTTTATGTAACTTAGTTAGTGCTATACAAAGTTTCCATTCTATTTGTCACAAATAATATGTTAAATCTGGGAGACTCGAAAATGAACTTATATTTCAGAAAATCACAAACCAGAAGTAACCAACATACATTAATTTTGTCAATTTTATTATCATATGGGATTAATATCAGTGAAAACATGACAGGCTTATTTACCAAGGATCTGTATAATGCCAAAGTAAGGATGAATAATAGACTGACACAGAATACTATAAACATTGCCGAGAACAGGCAAGGAAAAGTGGCATTGTCATTAAATGCTTACAATACCACATGCACATGCACATAGAACATTAATCTATATCTGTCTGTTACACTCTGAAGATATTTTTTTATCTACATGCTTGGTACATCAGCAACAGTTTATCTACATTAATGGTGCTTCATTGAAGCTACTGAAGTTCCCCTAAAGCCACCATATTTATACTACAGTTTAATAGCTAACGTAAAAGCGCCCACACTGCACCCAAGCCACACCACAATGGACAGCCTAAAACAGCCACCATCTAAATCTATGCATATATAAAATAATAAAAAACAAGAGAAAACATAATGAAAAAATGAAACACATACTAACTTCAACATAAAAAATTACTCCAGATATTACACACATTAAGTTACACAAATTAACCCTCCAAAAACAATACCGTTCACCTAAATTAACTTTCAAGGAAATTAAATTCATAATTTTTATATTGAAAACTTCAAAAAAAATACATACTGTATATATATATATATATATATATATATATATATATATATATATATACACACACATTCACACACACACACACATATATGTATATATATATGTGTGTGTGTGTATATATATATATATATATATATATATATATATATATATATATATATATATATATATATATATATATATATATATATATATATATATATATATATATATATATATATAGATATATAAATATATATATATATATATATATATATATATATATATATATATATATATATATATATATATATATATATATATATATATATATATATATATACATACTATATATATTTATACATACACACATATATGGATATAGATATAAATATTTAACCTGTGGCAGGGCTAGCCACCCCGGCAGTGTAAACCTTGCCCCTAAGTGATTGTCATTGTTGAAGTGACACCCTGACCTCATGTGCAAAAATGGGAAAAGGGATTGAGGATGGATATATAGGGTCTATGTTAAATGTTCAAACATCCAAAATGTCGAACATTACATGGTCGAGACCAAATGTTCAACATTTGGATGTTCCAACATAAAAAAAAAGAAAACACAGAAAAAAACACTTTAACAGTGTAGGCAGGCAAGCCCCTCTGTGCCCCCCCACACTCCCCACTTAAATATACCAACTCCGAGACCGCACTTTAGTGCAGAAAAGGGAAATTCTCCCTATCTGCATCGTATGGTGCCACTGAAAGTCTATCTTCGAGCACTCAAAATTTCAAACGTTTGGTCTCGACAATGTAACTTTCGAAATTTTGAGCGTTCGAAGATTTGACAGGTACCCGATATATACATATCTGACATTGAAAGTAGCCAATCAGATAAAGGCTGGAAGATTGAAGTAAACAAAAAGTAAAATAATTAAACTCTAATCCAGAAAATCCTAATATATTATTAATTATCCTTTTAGAATACATATAAAGATGTTTAATGTTCAGTATACGTACACATATATTAAGGGAGAGAGACACACAAACATACATCTCTCTTTTTTCTCAATATGTATGCATGTATATATCTATATCTATATTTATATATGTATCTATCCTTATGTAAAACCTCAAAAGTAGGAGTTGTATACAGCCTAATCAGAAGTTTAGTAAAAAAGCAATAAGCACTGTAGAACAGTTGCACACAAAGAAGCAGAGCCAGTAAATAAATACAAAACTGAGTGAACTGTGAACATGTAACTACCACAATATGCCGTTATACATGATGTATAGGGTAGACATGTAAATGAAGAGAATCAGAATCATACACATTTCACAAATGTATGCAATTTACAGCATGGGCAGATGACAAAGGTAGGAAAATATGTTACTCCTAGGTAACACATTAATTAATTGGGTAGTGTTACACTGTGCCCCAAACCTTCAAGAGAAAGATCTCATTCAGTATAGCAGAGTTGGATTTATTGTTCATGCTGTGTTTCGGTTTCACTTGACTTTGTGAACAGAGGAAAGGCATTTTTACTTTGTTTTACACTTTTTCCCTTTCCTCTGCGTTTGTACAACCTCAGAGTATATATATATATATATATATATATATATATATATATATAGAGAGAGAGAGAGAGAGAGAGAGATCAGGGGTATTGAAATAGAGCCTCAACATCAGGAGGGTGAGAACACAGAGTACTCCTACCTAATATCTATAGCATACATATCATTAAGGTTAATATTTACAAGGAAATGTGATAATAAACTGATGCTTTTGGCAATGGGACAATTATCCCTTCCACCCCCAATGAGATGGCTGAACTCCTACCCTCTCTTAACTAAACATACCATCTTAACTAAATGTCCTAACTCTGAAGTCATACTACCATGTAGTTAGTATATCTAGTTTGTTAGTACTGAGAGTGGAGGGACTTCCTTGAAGAAGTAAACCATGTATTTTGTAAGTTGACTGGATATTTTAATATATTATCTTTCTAAACTTTACTGTGATGATCACAAAACTGTTAGCCAAGTTTGTGATAATAAACTAACAGTCATTTGCTCCTCTGAGGATATCTGCAGTAATGACCTTCTTAGCATATCGGGTATGCTTTTGAGGAAGGATAACATACCTTAATTTGAGTGACCTACCTATCTTTATGTGTAAACTGATGGACTGTGGTCAGCTAGATGAAATGTTCATTATGGCTTAATGACTTTTAAAAATATGATTCCAGATAATTAAAACTGACAAAATGAAAACATATGTTAATGTCTGATAACTAAATTCTGAAATGGGCAACCACCACCTTCCAAAGAGAGAACTCATCAATGTAACTATTAATGTGTTTCAGTTCTTCAAGCTAAAATGAACCTAATGTCTGCATCTCAGAAAAGTCCCTCACTTCATCTCACTCCTATGCAAGACATTAGCATCAGTTCCTATATATTTTTTCTGCATCACAGCACTCTGTAAGCACACCAATTGTCTATAAGAAAACAGTACAGAATATTTGCAAGAAATCAAATATTCTGTTAGCCACCCTTTTTACAATGTACATAACACACAACTAAATGCTGATTCACTGTTTTGTTTTCCTTCTTACAGATGTTCTCAGTTATTTGAAATCACCTGCTGAAAATGTGTGAAGAACATGTTCTTGTGTTTGTACTTATTCATATGAAAGATGTATTAAATGCTGACTTTGAATGTATACTATTAATTATACAATGACTGGCAAGTAACATTCGAAAACATGCATGCTGATTGGCCAGCCCAACCAGTGTGCCCATTGTAAATCCGGCATATACTAATGGAGAAAGGTCCGGTCGCCCAGACATTTTCCATTAGTATATGTCCTGATTTTTTTTATCTGTGTGAGCACAGGTAGCAACGGAGAAAGGAAGATCTCCATTGCTTTAATTTCGCTATATGTTTAACATAGCAAGATAGAAAATATCTCGCTATGTTAAACTCATTTGACATCGTGAGATATCTTTAAAAAAGCAACAGAGATCTTATTTTCTCCATTGCTTCCTCTACACAGCTCTGATCTACTGCGTAAGTGTGGGAACACAAGTTCCAAACGCATGCACAGTACATCAGAAAAAGCCCCAAGATAGTGCAAAACCACAGAAGGGCACCGCAGAGGTATTTTACAAACACATTATTTAAGAAAAGTAAGTATTATTTTTCTTAAATAATGTCATTGTATAATAGCAATAATCCATGTCTGGTTGTGGTTAATGCTAGATTTACCCACGGTTGTCTTTTTTTGGTCACTTGGGCTTCGCCCTCGTATCCAAACCACACCAACCATGGGTAAATCTAGCATTGCCCACACCCAGACATGGGTTATTGCTTAAATATCCTATCATATTTAATATTTATCTATCATCAAGTATTTCTAGTTTAGTATTATTATTTTGCCTGAAATGTTTTCTTGTGAACTGCATTCTCACTTGGTTAGTAAATATTAGCAAACAATAAGGTAAACAGAGATAAGCTTTGTGCACCAGGCAGGCCTGGGCAGCTCAATATCTCCCAACTTAGATAATCTTGCAAAACAGAAACATTTTTTCAAATGACCCATAAAGCTGACATAAAAGATGATAGACACTGTGTAACAGATATTGCTTTTCTTCAAATCTGTTAGGAGAAAATGAGAAATGCAGAAATCAAAGTGATGTTTCCATGGTTACATAAAATCTTGTGTTTTTGGAGGTACTTCAGACTCCAGCACCTAATTGTTGCCAGATGGACTACCTCAGAAGCACCTAATAGAGAGAGACCTTTGTTTGTGAGCCTTTGAGTCATGCCTATCATGGCAAATGAGTAACACAAAGATCAAAAGACCATAAACAATGCAAGAGAAGAACAAAGTACAGCCTAGTAGAATGGCTAATGCAAATGCAGTAGCCTGAAAGGTATAGTGGATGTACTGTTTGAAAATGTAACAATTACTAATTATTTCTGGCTAGACATTTATGTTGATGATGGCATACTACAAAAATATGACCATAAAATGAAATCAATCTAGTTATCAAAGCCTTTCTCATGTCATGAATGTGCTGGGATTTTAAACCACTTTAGACTAAAGAATTTGCTCGGAAATCATTGTTGATTAGTCGGGTAAATGGGAAATTAGCAAGGGCATCTATTTGTGATGTATTGTAGGCATTTCCTGGGGCCAGTGAAGGTAAACCCATGGGAGCATCATACTAGAAATATACAAACACCACTGTCAGCAAAAGATCAATAAGAAAGACTTGACACTGATTTTAATGGCTTGTATGTCTAGTGGGTCCAAGAAATACAGCATGAAATTGCAGGGAGTGAGGAGCCAGGGATTTTGTAACTGATCTTAAATGCTAGACAAATTGTTATTATTTATAATAATTCATACCTCTCAACTGTCCAGATTTTCACAGAATGTCCAGATTTGTGGCTTATATTTTTGGTCTGTTCCTCATAAAATTTGTGGTTTTCTGGCAAATCACTGGGATGATCTGAGGACTGAAGTTACTGAATAATGGCATACATTTGAGTTTCAGACTTCAAATCCTTCAGAAAATATATGTTAAAAAAATGTTACTCTAGCAACTTTCTAAGTTTATAACAGCAATATTTAAAATATGTTCCTATTTTTGGGCCTTTGTCCCCACATTTTGTTGGGCTTTGTCCAGATTTCTTGCACTAAGAGGTTGAGCGGTATGATAACAATAATAAAAAATAACAACATAAGCTGCTGAGTAGAACAGCACTCCTTTTCTCTCAAAGCAGCCCTTGACAGAGCTACAATAACTGAGTGTGAGTATACAAACCTTTTTCTGGCTTTATGATTTAGTTAGGGATTAGACGTGGAATGTGCTATGACAGCTTATTACGATTACTAGGTCTTCGAACAAAACAAGTTCTTTCCTTTTAAGATATGTGTCAATCTGGAGTTCATCATATATTGTGAACTATGATAAATATGACAGGCTTTATAAAGCTAAACTGTAGTGTACTGAATTTGTGGAGTCCTACTGCTCTAACTGGATTTTGTTTGTATATTGCCCTTGTTTCACTCAGGTTCGGACTGGCTGCAAGCCTGCATTATATTGATTTTGTTGTTATTTGCTCTTATATCTTCTGGGTTTAGACCAGGCAGCAAATTCACTATTTCTGATCTTAAGCCTGGTGGTTGTATTTGCTTTTCCTAACGGGTTCTATCACTGCTTGCATAAACTGGCTGTTGTTTTGTTCTGAGTTATTTTTATTAATTGGTTGCTTGTTGTTTCCTTGTTACTGGCTGACACATTCCCCTTCTCTAATATATAAGGAGCTTAACTGTGTTGTCAGTGCTTTATAGTGATGAGCTGTTGCATATGAGCTCATTGGAGGTCTGCTGCATTAGTTGGGATTCTTTGCATATTGTTTTTGATTCACATGGGTCTGATCCCTCTGCACTAAGTGCAACAGCACACACCAAACTGTATTTTACTTTTAGTACCATGCTACTTAATTTCATAATCTTGGTATGGAATCACCTGCTGTGATTAAGGTTTTCTGATGTCTTTCAAGTTAAAATTGATTTTTGTGATCTGGTTCATTTACTTAATTGTAGAACATTTGATAACTTCTTCTTAATGCTTGCAGTAATTCACCAGTTAGGTAGTCATTAATATCTGGTCACACATTAGTTTCTGTCAACATGGTTTTGCAGTTTGCACTGTCCACTTCTTTGGACAGAACCCTCAGTTAGGAATTCAAAGATTGTGAAACAACTGCTTTATGCTTATTTGCAGTAATTTATGTTTATCATCTATTGATGCTACTTGTGATAGGGGTAAATAATTATTACATTTGCAGCCTAACTTCTCAGATACAAGAAGATTAACACTGCATCACAGCTATCTAATAATAGGTCCACTTTTACCAAGTTTGTTAAGAAATAATTATGTAAGCCACAACGTCCTCTTTGAACAAACATTGGATACATAATACTGCTATTTATAACACATTGTCACTTAGATGCTTCTAAATAGACATAATGAATCAGTGTAGCTCATACCTACTCCCTTAGGAATTGCCAAGGTTAAAGCCATATGCAGTACAAATACATAGGGCAGAATAAAGGGGGTAGTTGCCTCAGGTGTAACCAGTTAAGTGATGTGACTCTTGTGAAACTGAGATGTTGATAAGGTGAGAGTGCAATATCAGCAGTCATTTTTTTTTCTTGCCTACAAGTTTAGGTTAAGGAGACACCAGACTGGGGAATGCTCAGGATCCCAACTGATTCTGATACAGCTGTGGAGACACAGTAATGTATTAATAATAGGTGACTCTATACTCAGGGACACTGATGCATCACTTATTGAGTTGTGCAGGAATAGATTAACCATCAACAGTCTCTCTGGTACCAAGATTCAGAGTGGGACAGTCTTTAGATTCCTTTGCCCAACGTATGACTACATTTTCATTGTCACCCACATTAGGATGAAAGTCCTTAGACAGTCAACCCTGGGGAGATGTAGAGACTGATAAAGCTGAGCTGTATATTAATGTGCCCTCAGCACATAAGACATTCCTCTTGAATAATGCTTTGCCTTCTCTGAGAATGGTGAAACAATTTCAAACTGAAATAATTGATTTCAACAATTTGCTTATTAGCTGGTGTCATTTCAGGGAGACCCAAAATGTCTCAATGCAAGAGGTGATGATTGATGAGATGACCTGCTTTGCTAAGGATGGCCTTCACTTTTTTTCAGGGTTTCCACATATTGGCTAAGACTTTTTCTGCACCCACATTGCCTTTTTAGGCCAATGTAATCTGTTGGGCATTCTAAGCAAGCAAATTCTAATCCAGACTACATTAAGATGGCCTTGATCAATTGCAGGACTTCTGATGAGTGAACACATTTATATATGTGTTGTACAAGAAACTTGGCATCAATGTTATCATAACCCTCTTACTGTAACTGAAAACAGTGACCATCAGTCTTTCACATAAATGGAATGGAATAGCTCTCTTTATGGCTCCTATGGCACTTCCTTCCATCCTTCTTAGCTGGTTTCTTCACAACCTTCTTTGAATCCTTCTTAGGGCAGCAGGCTTTGCTAGTTCAGGCATCCTCAACAAAAATGTTGCTAAATGACATAATACTAGCTGGGGATAGCAGGTAGAGTATCTGCTTTTATCTTCTCAAATATTAACATGCAGCAGGTATTTCAACATTCTGAATTAGAGTTCCTTGACATTTCAGTCACAATTGATGTAAACTAGCACATCATTATCAACTATGCAGCATCTTCAAGATAACCTCAGATTAGAAAAGGTACCTTGACTTGCTGGATTCCATATCTATCAACATCGATATCCCCGTTCTACATATATTTAATTATCCATCAAATGGAAGTCTGATAGAACTTACATTAAATGCACACAGACTTTCTTAGATTCCAATAAAAGCAAATCCCTATATCAAATATTCCAGATTAAAACTTAATTTTGTCCTTATGAAATTTGACTTTTTCTATAAAAATATTAAGGTTACCTCTCCTTAATCAGATTTGGCAGACTGTCATCTTTTCCCTCAAAATTAGTATCAATTGTCCAGTAAATTCTGCTATATTTTCTGAGTATGCCTGCTGACCTGATCTCTAAATTTGCAGTATTTACTCATGTTTTTACAGCCATCACAACCAATGTATCTACAGACAAGATGGAACCTATTAGGCATAAATATGATGGAAAATTCAGGGGTAAACTTCTATTGTGGAACTGTCAGATAAACTTTAACCTAGGAGGAGAAAATTAAATAATTAATATAAATAGTTTTCTACTTTCACTGAAAAGAAGGAATATTATCATCTACAGGGACATCAACTGCATTATCAGAAAAGGTAAGGTCCGAATGGAGAGATAATAAGTCAGCAAGCAAAGGAGAGTAATATTGCTAAAATTGAATTCATCCTCAAGTCTTGGTGAGCACCTTCATGAGGTGGACCTTGTTTTTCACAAAATCTCACCAAGGTGACACTGATATATAGACTGTATTTTATATAGCATATATCATGGACAGATGTAGGTCAAAAATAAAAAAGATAGCCGGGTGCACGGATAAAAAAGTGCCCAATCCTTGTAGGCTCACTGGTGCTGGGACTTGAAAAAATTACAGTGTAGAATCCTTAAAATAAAGAAACATTTCTACAGTGGGGCTAGGCCAGGCTCAGGGGGAGGATGGTTCCCCTGTTGTAGAAGGAAGTAGCAGTCTGCAAAAATCACAAAAACTGATAGGCCAAAGAAGAACCATGAAGATAACAGAGTGGACTATTGAGGATAAGAAAGAAATTATGTATTGTTATTATGCAAAAAGCCCTGATTTTCCAGACACAAGATATACAACAAGATTAAGAGAGAAATTAGAGGCAAAAAATACTTCCACAAGAAAAACTGTCAGAAGCTTCAAATAAAAAATTGTGTTCATTAATACAACAGATTTGTGAAAAACATTATATAGATCAAAAAACGGATCTGTTTGGAAAAAGAAGCATCTGAGGAAATACAAAAATATAAACAACAATATCTAGAGATTTTTGAAAAGCATAAAAAGGAAATATGGACATGGGAAAGAAAGAGAGATTTGATATGGTACAATATTTATGCAAAGTCGAAAGCCAAATTAATCAATATAAAAAGGCAGCTCCAAAGATATTAGAAGAGAAGTACAGGCAAAGGCATCCATATATGGAAAATTTCACAATAAAGAAAAATAATATCACAAACAGGAAATGTAGAAAAGATTAGTAAAGTAGAAGTAAAAAATATAGAAGCTGAAGTTATAGAATGCCTGTGAAGTGAAGGATTTGGTGTAGAAGGTCTTATACAGGTTACATCACAGCATGATGGAACGAGTCCCCAAAGTAAGAAGAAACAGAAAGATCAGGAGACATCTGAAGAAGAAATATGGACATGGAAAAGAAAAAGAGATTTAATATGGTGTAATATTTATGCAAAGGAAAAATCAAAGTTAATCAGTACAAAAAAAGCAGCACCAAAGATATTTGAAGAGAAATACAGGCAAAGGAATCTGGACATGCAAAACTTTACAATACAAAAAATAAGAAGATGAAGAGGAAAAGTAGAAATGAAGATTAGTAATGGAGAATTTAAATTAACAGAAACTGAGGTTATGGAGTACCTGTGAAGTGAAGGATTCAGTGTAGAAAATCTAATTCAGAAAGCACCACAGCAGGCTAGAACAATAGACATCCAAATTAAGGAGAAACCAGTGGAACAGGAAACAACTGAGCAGTTGCCATATGATAATATTTTGGAGTCTTCCACAGGAAATCAGTATAAATGTTCATTTGAAGCTGAACAGCAAGGGAAGGAATAGGAAACTGTGGCAGATCTGACACAGTCAATGGTGAGGAGTGATAGGCCAGTGTGTTCCCATATGGCAGAACAATGGATGACACAGGATGAATTTGAAGAGTGTGACACAGGAAGATGCTATAGAACTCTCTACAGAATGCCCATAGGAAATTGAGAATGAAGAATGTGCCCTTAGTTTAGAAGAAAATGAGCTAAGAGAAGAGTTTCTTAATTTAATAATGATAGATAGACATATTAAGATCAATGAGAGAAATAGACTGCAGAAGATCAATAAAACCCAAAAAGTCAGAAGTTTTATAAAACAAATGAACACAATAATTATGACTGTCCATAGAGATTCATGCGATATTACAGAAGTAAACAGGATATATTACTGTGCAGCTAAATTAATAACAGATAAAATTCTACCACAGAAACACAAGGTAGTAAAGGAAAAGAAGGGGAGAAATTGAATACCATCATGGAATTATCGAATAGAGAAAACTATAAAGCAATTAAAACAAGAAGTGTCACTGTTAGAAGAGTATAGAATAGATAACAGATAAAAAAATACTCTGAAATATTGATGTGATAAAAGCAATGTGCAGTATTATAATGGATCAGGATCTGTCTTGCACAATTGCAAATAATAAACTAAAACTCTCAGCATGGGAAGAAAAAGTAGAAGATACACATATAAATATAAAGGAAAAGTATAAAATAAGCAATTTATTGATGACCCCAAAAAGTTCTATACAGAATTGGGAAACAAGGCAAGAGAAATTGAAAGTCCACCCAAAAAAAGAAGAAATAGATACATTTTGGAGAAATATCTATGAAGATCCTGTGAAACATAACAAAGATGCTAAATGGACAGAAGAAGTAAAAGAAAGAATAAGAAGTTCAAAGGTACAGGATATGAAATCGGATGAGGTAACAGCCAGAGAGATTGAGATAAAGTTAAGAAAAGCCTCCAACTGGAAAATCCCAGGCCCAGATGTAGTACCTAACTTCTATCTAAAAGTATTAAGATCTTTGCATGAAGATTTAGCCATGAGTAAGAATTGTTTATATGCACAACCTGAACAGATAACCTGGTTAACAACAAGAAAAACAATGCTCTTACTTAAGAGTGAACCTGCAAGTTATCCTAAAAATTGTAGACCAATTGCCTTTTGACAATGTATAAACTATATACTGGAATTGATTCCGACAGAGTTTATAGCCATTTAGAAGAAAATTCAAACATGGCAATAGAACGAAAGGGTAATAAAAGAAAGTCATATGGAACAAAGGATCATCTGTTACTAAATAAAGTCATGATGGAGAACTGTAAAAATGGGAAGAATCTAAGTATGGCATGGATTGATTGCAAAAAAGCATTTGATAGTATCCCACATTCATGGATAAAAGAGTGCTTAAAAATGTATAAGATACATCCTACACTGATCAACTACATTACAGCGACCATGAAACAGTTGCAGACCACTGTGGAATTAAGCCATAATAAAGGTCAAATTATTATTCCAGGGATAAAAAATGAAAGGGAGATATTCCAGGGTGAATCCCTGTCATTGTTGCTATTCTGTCTTGCCCTTAACATTTTAAGCTGTCTAATTAAAATATTAGGCCATGGCTATAATTTGGCTTCTAGAAAACAACAAAGTATAAAGACCTCACATCTTATCTTTGCTGATGACTTTAAATAATATAGCTCATGAGATGAGGAACTGAAAGCACAACTTCAAGTAGTCAAAACTTTGTCAGATGATATAAGAATGTCATTTGGTCTTGATAAATGTACAAAAGCAAGTTTAATGCAGGAAAGCTGCAGCATCGAGAAAAAAAATCAGTTTGGGACAAGAATCTGATATAAAAGAACTTGACCAAGAGGGAGTGTATAAATATTTGGGAATTAATGAAGGATCAACAATAAAACATGAACAAATGCCAATAAACTTAGTAAGGAATATTTTAGAAGACTTAAATTAATCCTGAAAACAGTGTTGACATCTAGGAACAAAATTCAAGCTATAAACCAATTTGCCCTTCCTGTCTTAGCTTACAGTTTAGGAGTGACTGACTGGCCCCAAAACATGTTGGATAGATTAGACTGAAAAACAAGAAGGATGCTTCATGCTAAATGATTTATAAAAATCAATGCATACCAAGATTATATATTCCCCATTCCGAAGGAGGTATGAACCTCCTTGAAATTGATTACATGTATAGATCTGCACACATATCTGCTAATACCATGACAGGAAGTTTTGAAGCATGAGGAGAATAAACCTAAGATAACTTCCCTGCTTAGTCTAGCAGAACCATATTGGCATCAAGCAGGAATGGAAATCAAACCAGTCGTAGATAAAAATCAGGCAACAACTGAATGTGCCAAGAAAGCAAAAGAAAGAATATAAAGTGAAGGATCAGATGAGAAGGCAAGAAATGTGGAAAATGCATAAATGTAGTTGCAAGTATAGAAAAATTTTGGAAGAACCTCATGTTGATCAGAATCGAATGGTTAAGGAGAGGCGAAATCAAACGAAAAAATGAAAGGTTAATATTGGCAGCCCAAGATAGTCGGCTACGTACTCGTTGGTTTATAAAGTACATTAAACACATGGGAAAAAAGACAAATGTAGATTTTGTAAAACAGAACTGGAAACAGTCACATACCTCACTGCTGGATGTGACATACTAATGGCAGAAGGATTGTATACTGAAAGGCATAGTAATGTAGTAAGACTGTTGCACTGGGGATTGGCAAACATTATGGCATTGAAGTGGCTGAAAAATTCTGGAAATATGAGCCACAAAGCATCACTGAAAATGATGAAGTCTATATCACATAGGAAAATCCATTACCAACAGTTCAAAAGATAGAGGCAAGAAAACCAGATATAGTGGTCCATAAAAAGTAGACAAAAGTAGCATTGCTTATTGAAATTGCTACACCCAGTGACTACAGTGTCTTGTGTACAGAGAGACACAAAGTCATAAAATATCAAGATTTGCAGGCAGAAACAAGAGCAATGTGAAAGAAAGATAACTAGAGAGTTTCAATAGTAGTAGGAGCAATGGGCCTTATAAAAAAGAATCTACAATCATATTTAAATATGTTACCAATACATGTAACTCCATACAAATTGTAGAAGGAGTCATTACTGGGCACATTGTGAATGCTGCAAAGAGCAATTTTAGCTAACATCAAAGAATGAAACAATACTAATTTTATGAACTTTAATCATACTTTGGCTTAGGAATGGGGTCCATTCCTGTCATGGTATTAGAAACCACAAAGATTTGGAGAAATGAAAATGGTAGGGTTAAATATGAACTGAAGGTAAAAAACTCTTTGGGGGATAATCATGGTGATTTGCTTAGCTGTAGTAGCAGTAGTATTAGAAGTAGTACCAAATACTATACAGGTTCAACCAGTTCTGATACCAGAACTATAGCACATGTCCTGGCTAACACATTTTGCTCACAGTTTTCCCATTCCTCACACACTGCCATGTCCCTTCCCTAATGTTTTTGATAACGGTACTCACATTATCACTATGGATCAGATCCTAGAATCTATTACAAAAGCAAAACAATAACAACTCCATGGGCCTGGATAATCCACCAGGCTCCATTGTTGCAGACCATTACAAAAACTAGCCTAATATACTCATATACAAAATTCTCTCCACCATTAAGGAGGGCAACACACAATAGACTGGAGAATTTAAGTATGAATATGTTGTTAACCACACCTGGGTTTTGATGGATTGTTCATTTGCCTTCTTCTTCTTGTCAGAGGATTAAAAATGTTTTGCATGCTTTGGATGTATACTTTCTTGGACTTTTTTGCATTTTGCAGGAAAACCTTAACTTGGTCTACATTCTGATGTATCATATTTGGCAAGTGTGATGTAGTGGCTGCTGAATGGCTGGAGTGAAGGAAGTCATTCATTTTCCTTTAAGAGAGGTAGCTGAGAAAACTACTTCATAGAGAGAAAGACAGAGAGAGAGTGAGAGAGAAAAGCAGGCTGAGGTCTTCTAGGTAATTAATTAGAAGAAAGCATGCAGTAAGCTGCATATTAAAAATATTAATAGTGCAGAGAGTTAAATACAGATTCCAGTAGAGTGGACCAGAACAGATTCAACCAAAATTAGGGGTTGGCATAATGGTTAAGTGTGGAGTGGAACAAAAGAGAGTCAACCAAAAGTAGGAGTTGGCATAATGGTTAAGGTATTTACCTCACAAATACAATTTACAGGGTTTGATTCTGACCTCTAGCTGTTGACTGGGCTTGTAATAGTCTCAGACTTATAGCCTAGCCTACGAACCTATGAAAATACCCAGATGGAGAAATCTAACTACATAAGGGAAAAGGTGTTTTCTAGCCGAAAGAAAGAAGCCTGTAACCATACATTTAGGGAAACTGGAAGGAGGTTCTTCTACAGTATGCTAGTAGGATACTGCTTCTAAGCTGAAAGACTGTGGGACTGTCATACTGTGCAACCTGTTATCGTCTTGTAAGTATTGTTTTGTTCTTTTGAACTGCATGCTGAAATACACTGAAGGCAAGAAGTGAATCTAGCAGTGAAGGCGAATTGTAATTTTGTTATGGTTTATCCACTCTCCAAGTCTAAAAGTGGAGAATTTCTTCTATTTTGTTAAATTTGTAAAACAAACACAATCTTAGCCATAAGGATTGTTTTGAAATACTGCTGTTATTGTGAATACCAGGCCACTTTTCTCCCACTGGTGGAGAACACAGACAAACAGAAAATATGTGTTTGTTCACCCCCCTACATAGGTTCATAGGTGTATGCTAGGCTATTGACCACTACGGCCCTTAAAATCTTAGCTGTACAATCTAAATGTGATACACACATTTGATTTCTATTTGATTTATATGGTGTAAATTACTGACTGCCTCTGTTCATCAGAGACACAGAAACCAGACCAGAGTTGAATTTCTGATTACCCATCTGTAGGTCCAAATTGAGCTTAAACAGGAATAGGGAGGAACTCTGCGTCACATGGATGGGGAACCTCTTCCAGAGAATGGGAATTATTTGAGAAACATACCTGTCTTTCCAACATGTCCTATTTATGTTGCAAGCAAAATTTAGAACTTTTAATGTAGTAGTTCTGCTGCTGTTTGTTTTGCAGATGTGTAAAAGATTCATCAGAACAGGGTCCAGGAATGTCTTGTATACGAAGCAAAGATCACCACTCAGAAGTCTGTATGATACCACATAAAGAGACAAGGCTTTGAGATGACTATCTTAGGACATTGTATTTACTGTCTGTATTCCTTTTTAAGGAATCTTTGTGGACATTTCAGTTGCTGAATATGGTCAGGTATATGTCAAAGGGGGGCATTTTACTTTATGATGGGCCTTGTGAGGGCTGAATACAGTGGTATGATGACCTCTCTGGACCTAGATGCCATGCCCTTGCTTAAGGTTGGACAACATAGAAGGATTTTATTATTAACATGGACACATGTTGGTTGAGGGTTAAGTTAGTATCTGCATGAGTTCCCAGATCCCTGAGTATTGAATCAGCTTAAAAGATGTTTTATTGATGATCTAGTTATCTGGGGTGGCACAATTCCCAAAAGGTACTATAATGCATTTTTTGGTATTGAGTTTTGGCTTTGGCATTAAGAGTTTGTCTGAATTAGACCTTCCTGAAGGGTGTTCTCATCTTGGGGGGATTCAATGACTGCTATCAGTTTGCAATCATCTGCAAACTTGGTTAGCCAGAGATCTTTGACATTGGCTTTGACATCCAAGAATTAGAAGCCAAAGAGAGGTGGGCATAGCACAGAGCCCTGGGGGAGTCCACTGATGATTGGCCTCTTTGTGGAGGTAGCCTCACTCATTCTAACCTTCTGGGTCCTGCCAGTAAGCCAGCTAGCTATCCAGCATATTATAGAGGGATTTATGCATAGTTCTGTAAGTTTGTTGACAATGCCCGAGTGGGGTATTCTATCAAACACCTTACCAGATCTAGGTAGGCAGTATACATAGTTTCTACCTCATCTATTGCCTTAGTGACCTTTTTAAATCAGTCGACCAGATTCAGTAAGCATGACCTTCCTTTGGCAAAGCCAAACTGGGATGGATCCAGTGTCTGGAGGTTTCCTATGTCCTTATTGATAATTTCCATGATAATTCTTTCTATGGCTTTACAAATAAGACTAGTCAGGCTAATGGGTTTTTAGTTTCTACAGAGAACTTTCTAAGTAAATTTCTTAGAATTTTAAATAGTTTAGCCCCACCTTGACTAAAAAGAGTAAAAGCTAAACAGGCAACCTGGCTTACCAAACACACAAAGCAAATTACGTCTGCTAGGGATAAAGCTTGGAAAACCTGGTAAAAAAATAAAAATCCTAACAACCTCATTCAATATAAACAATTACGCAAGCAGGCAAAATGACTAGTGATTAAAAATAAAAAGAACACTTCCTAAGCCTTCATGGCCTATACAAACTAAACTCAAAGAAATTTTGGAGCACAATCAATTCCCTACTCCGTCTAGGTAAAATAACAATCCTTGCCCTAATCCAGATAAAACTCCCACTGAGATAGCCTCACTCTTCAATTCATATTTTTTGACATCATAGCTAAACTCACCACTACCTTCCCACCTATAGACCCCTGCCACCTGAACCTCCCACTTCACGCTCCTCTACTACTCCTTTATTCTCATTCTCACCTATATCAACTTCCACTATAAAAAAATACTTCATAAACTCAAACCTTGTACCAACACATCAGACAATTTACCTGCTGAACTTCTACAACTATCTGCAAACTCCATTGCCTATCCTATCAGCATACTCCTCAATAGATCTATTCAGGAGTCCAGTATAACAAACATATGGAAGAAAGCATTTGTTCTTACACTCCATAAAGGTGGCGACAACTCTGATATCTCTAAGTTCCGACCCGTTGCTATCCTCTCTCCCACCTCTAAAATATTAGAAAAATGTATTCACACTCAACTTCTTAACTATCTTGTTCAAAACCAGATACATTCCCCCACACAGCATGGCTTCAGGCCAGGTCACAGTACCTGCACTGCTCTCATATCCTTTATGGACACAGTAAATAGGGCTCACAATGCCAGTTACATAGTCTCCTCACTGTTCCTAGATCTCTCTAAGGCCTTTGACATGGTTTCACATCCTCTTCTGCTCACAAAACTCATCAACTTAGGTCTCTCACCCCATACCTTAAACTTGTTCTCAAACTATCTCACCAATAGGCAATAATCCACCAAATGGCAACACTCCTTTTCACCTTTTCTCAACACAACCACAGGTGTACCCTTACCCATGGCACAGTTATCCAATATGCAGATGATTCTACAATCATCTGTACTGCCAAATCTATATCCGAGTTACATCTTACCCAAAATGCTTTCACTTCAACTTGGATGTAAAACAACCGTCTCACTCTCAATCCCAGTAAAACCAACCTTCTAATACCCCCCCCCCAAAAAAAAAACTACTGCTCTGGAAAACAATGATTTTTTTGTCTAATCCCATACTAATACCCTCATTGAAGTCGTTCCAAGTACCAAACTGCTAGGAGTTATTATTATTGATAAAAATCTAACATTCGACCTCCATAGCCATGGCAACATCAAAAAAACAGAAACAATTAGGCAGCCTCTATAGGCACAAATACTACCTTAATATTGCTGTTAAAAAAGGTGTAGCATCATCCTTCATGCTACCATCTCTACTATATAGTACCCCAATCCTGACCAATATCCAGTCCTCCCTGAAAACCAAATTGGACTCTTGTTACAACAAGATTGCCAAATTTGTAACAAATTAAAAAAAACTCAGCACACCACTGCTTATCTCTACAACAGCTAGACTGGTTCAAACTCCCACGCTACCTCATTAATTCACAATTAACCACTGCACATAAACTCATATACAAGCCTTCAACTTGCCCCTCCCTCTCCTCCTTATTAACTACGTACCACCCTAACAGGCCACTAATTTCCAAAAACACAATGAAGCTGAAAGATGAAAAACCTAACCTTCCAGTTGGTCAAATGTCAAAAATATCCTTGTTTCCCACCTTTCCTGAGCTAGAATAGTCCCTAATACAGGTTTTATAGCTTCATAGTTTCATAGTATAGTACTAGGCTATCTGCCCTGGGGCATTTGTAAGCCTAGTCATAGTGATGTGGCTTTTGCCACCCCATGAAATGGTACAAAAAATGTACAGAATAAATTTAGAATACTGTGCCTCTGTCTAGTAGTGACACAATGAAGGTCCCCTTATATAATAGAATTAGTTTACTGTGCCCCTGTCTAGCAGTGACACAGATGTGACCCCTGGGATAAACTTACGATCTCCCATCCACTCATCAAGATCTCTCTTGAAGAGAGTCAGTGAGGGGCTCTGCCTAATACGAACTGGGATCTTGTTTGCTGTATTCTGGACTTTAGAGCAGTTCCTGTGTTGCCCATATCCTTACTTGGATAGGAGGAAGCTTCTCTGTTCACCAGTGGGAGTGGGGAGCTTTGAGCAGCCTATCTGTCCCTGGAGGAGTGGTCTCAGCCCAGAAACATGTTGTTTATTGGCTGTTTTGGGCTAATTCCTAGCTCTTTCAAGTCCCCTGCTTAAAAACCCACTTGCCACTGTTATTGCGCTTGTTCCGACTCAGCAAAGCTCCTCGTGGTCCTGCAGAGTGGTGCTAGCAGCAGAGAAATGAAAAAGAGTGACTGCTACCTGATTTAAGTATTTTTTTACTGCTTTTACCTTTGCAACTGTCTATTCTCACCGAAAAGCGAGTTGAAACTGCTCTTTTGCTTAAAATAAGCTTGTTCTGCAATTATTATTACCTGCACTTTGAAACTGTCTTTTTGTTTGAATTAACTGTTGAGGCTGCTCACTCAAGTGCGCTAGCCTGTGTAAAGTATTTACTGTGCTTTTTCTGCTATCTGCCTAAAAAGAAAAAAAAAAACAAAAAATATCCTTGTTTCCCACCTTTCCTGAGCTAGAATAGTCCCTAATACAGGTTTTGCTGTATTCTGGACTTTAGAGCAGTTCCTGTGTTGCCCATATCCTTACTTGGATAAAAGGAAGCTTCTCTGTTCACCAGTGGGAGTGGGGAGCTTTGAGCAGCCTATCTGTCCCTGGAGGATTGGTCTCAGCCCAGAAACGTGTTGTTTATTGGCCGTTTTGGGCTAATTCCTAGCTCTTTCAAGTCCCCTGCTTAAAAACCCACTTTGACGCAGTTTTTGCACTTGTTCCAACTCAGCAAAGCTCCTCGTGGTCCTGCAGAGTGGTGTTAGCAGCAGAGAGATGAAAAAGAGTGACTGCTACCTGATTTAAGTACCTTTTTACTGCTTTTACCTTTGCGACTGTCTATTCTCGCCGAAAAGCGAGTTGAAACTGCTCTTTTGCTTAAAATAAGCTTGTACTGCAATTATTATTACCTGCACTTTGAAATTGTCTTTTTGTTTGAATTAACTGTTGAGGCTGCTCACTCAAGTGTGCTAGCCTGTGTAAAGTATTTACTGTGCTTTTTCTGATATCTGCCTAAAAAAAGAAAAAAAAATATCCTTGTTTCCCACCTTTCCTGAGCTAGAATAGTCCCTAATACAGGTTTTGCTGTATTCTGGACTTTAGAGCAGTTCCTGTGTTGCCCATATCCTTACCTGGATAGGAGGAAACTTCTCTGTTCACCAGTGGGAGTGGGGAGCTTTGTGCAGCCTATCTGTCCCTGGAGGAGTGGTCTCAGCCCAGAAACGTGTTGTTTATTGGCCGTTTTGGGCTAATTCCTAGCTCTTTCAAGTCCCCTGCTTAAAAACACACTTTAGCTCGTTTTTGCGTGATTTTACACATAGAGCAGCACCGGGCAGCACCGCTTAAACAGGTTTAAACTATTACTGGCTCCACAGAGTCTGCTCTTCACTTTTTTCCTTGGAACTGATCTAAATCTCAAAGGAAGCACTCTATTTTCATTTTAAAGCCTTGCACTTGCTCTTATAAGTAATCTTATAAACAAAATACCAGCAAACTTAAGCACTAAACCACTCTTATACTCTTTTAAACACTTAACACCCTATTTGATCCTTTTTGATCAGTCAAAAAGTATTTCATCATAATATCCTGACATGTCCAAAGGTCAGTTTTGTGTATACTCTCCAGTCCAGCTGGTGAATATGGGAATTTTGAGGCAATGTTACAACTGCCTTATGTACACAGACAACCCTCTCCTCCTCCCAACAAACTCAAATATATGTGAGAGATGCAACTATATAGCCAAACTGGAGGCTGAGCTCTCTCAACCCATGACTGGCAGAGTCAATCAGGAGGAGAAGGTAACCACACACACCACAAATCCAGTCTCACATAGACCTATAGCAACAGCAAACCAAACACATAAACACACAAAAACATACTCGGAGGCTCTAAATAAAAATTTGCCTAAGTAGCAGTGACCTCCAAAGCAGACACCCAAACAACTGCTACCCCACAACAATACCCACATATCACATAGTTCACAAAGTCAGTGTGCCACACAGTCACAGCCCTTAAGGCTAAACAACACACCTAATATACTTGTCATAGGTGACTCTATTGTCAGACACACTGACGTCCCATTCACCAGGCTGAACAAGGATAAGGTCACTGTAAGCTGCCTGTCGGGTGCCAGGATCCGCCACATAACACAAGCACTCAGGTCACTCCAAAGCAAGTACAAATATGACTCTGTCATTGTCCATGCTGGTGTGAATGACCTGAGACGTACCTCCCTGAACTACATGAAAAGAGACATAGAGGAGCTCTCTGATCATGTAGCCCAGGCCGGTATGACCCTGACCTTGAGTAGCATTTTACCCTCACCAAGAATGATGCCACAGTATAAAGGCAAAATGGTCAATTTTAACAATTGGCTAAAGTATTGGTGTCATTCAAAGGGGATCCAGTGTCTGTCAGCCTGGGATGACATGCTCGACATGCCACGTTGCTTCACTAGGGACGGCTTGCATCTGTCACCCCTGGGCTTTCAAATACTGGCTAAGGCTCTTGCCACCCCCATGGTGCCTTTTTTAGGCAAGGTTCAAAAGACAAACCCACCTCCATAAACAACACAAGGAAAAAGAAACTAAGGGTAATGCTGCTCAATGCCAGAAGTCTAAACCTCAAGATGCATGCACTCGAGGCTCTCCTCAGTATGGAGAATATCGATATCTGTGCAGTAACAGAAACATGGTTCAAGGCTCCCGAGAGCACTGCAGCACTACCAGGTTATACCTCATACCATGCTTTTCGGCCCCAAAACTCAGACCGAACCACAAAAGGAGGGGGAGTATCCATATTCATCAAAGATACCCACATCTCCAGGTTAGTGGCACTGCACGAAGCAGCGGAGACCATCCATGTGCAACTAACAGTGGGAAAAACTGCATTTCAGTTTGTAGCTTGCTACAGACCACCCTCCCAAACTCAGGAACCCCACTCGGCTTTCCTAAGAACACTGGAAAATATGAAGGTCTCGCCAAACATCATCATATTGGGTGACTTCAACTACTCAAACATAGATTGGGAGCACTACTCAAGCCCCAACACCCTCGCCCAACGGTTCCTAGAATTTATAAACTCAAATGCCATGGAACAACTGGTCACCATTCCCATAAGAGGGGAAAATATATTGGACCTGATCATCGCCAACATGGGGACTCATTGTTCCACACCCGAGGTATACCCCTCATTGGTAAGATCTGACCATAAATTAATCTCACTGGACATCCTCATCCTGTCCCCACCCTCAGCCAAGGAAATCACGGTGAAGAACTTCTCAAAAGCAAACTTCACACTTCTCTAAACCAAGGTGGAATCCTTCAAAGCCCCCGGGCCAGTGGAAAATACAGCCCAAACCGCAGAATCCTTTACAAACACATTCTATGGACACCTACAGGAATGCATGGATCGTGCTATCCCAAATAAAACCAAAACTCACTCCTCCAAGGGCAGAAGACCTGTCTGGTGGACCCCAGCCATAAACAAGCTATACAAAAGAAGGAGGAAGCTACTACATGATAGAGCAAAATCCCAAAAAGGGAAAGCATCTCTGATCTGTACTAGCAAGAAACTATGATCCCACATAAAATCATCCAAGGCCATCTTCGAAAGAAGAATTGCACAAGACACTAAAGATAATCACAAGGCCTTCTTCAGTTATGTCAGGAACCTGGGTGGCAACTCCCAGATATGCTCTGAGTTAGTGCAAAATGACAAAAAATACACTGAACCCACAGACATTGCCAACATCCTGGCAGACAGATTCAGTGCACACTTCCCCCCTCCCCCCCAAAAGATCAAATGTCTATCCCAACAGAGTGTAGCCTCCCTGACATCACAGATGCACAGGTGAGAGCTGCCCTCTCCAAAGCAAAAAACACAGCATCAATGGGACCGGACGGTGTTCTGGGCTGCGTCTTACATGAGCTTCATGAAGAACTGAACCCTCATATAAAGTCACTGTTTAATCTCAGCCTCACTACAGGATATGTACCCAAGGAATGGCATACAGCAACAGTGGTCCCACTCCACAAATGTGCTGCCGCAACGGACCCCGGAAACTATGGCCTATAAGCCTGACTAGCCTGGTCTGCAAAGCTATGGAGCGTATCATCATGAAACTCATAAACAAAGACATTGGAAACCTCTAAACACTGGATCCCACCCAATTCGGCTTTGTCAAGGGCAGATCTTGCCTCTTGAACCTGGTCGACTTTTTTGAAACAGTCACCAAGGCAATACATGAAGGGAAGGTAGTCCACACAGCCTACCTGGATCTCGCAAAAGCCTTTGACACAATACCCCATTCGAGCATCATAAATAAGCTCACCAGCTTAAATATCAACCCCTATGTCACAAGATGGGTTGCAAACTGGCTCAGGGATAGAACCCACATGGTCAGAATTGCAGGTGTCATGTCAGACTCTAAACCAGTTACAAGTGGCATCCCACAAGGCTCAGTCCTGGGACCCCTCCTGTTCGGTATATATTTCTCAGAGGTACAGGCTAACACAGGAGGACTATGGCTGACCAAGTTTGCAGATGACTGCAAACTGGGTGCCATAATCGACTCACCAACTGACACAAGCATCCTCCAAAAGGATCTCACAGAGACAGATAACTGGTGCCAGAGCCATGGCCTAAAGCTAAATGCCAAAAAGTGCATAGTCATCCCCTTTGGGAAAAACAAAGTGCCACAAACTACGACATAGGTGGAAAACCATTAAATACGGAAGAAGTAATTAGGGATTTGGGGACCCAAGTAGATAGCAATCTCTCCTTTAACAATCACATTGCCAAAGTGGTTAGAAAGACCTTCTATATAGCCCACCTCATCACGAAAGAGTTCACATCTAGATCAAAAGAAGTCATTGTGCCCCTCTACTCATCACTCATCAGGCCCATAATTGAGTACAATGCCCCATTTGGGATGTACCTTACCCGACACCTGCAGCTACTGGAAAGACCCCAAAAGTACCTCACCAAGAAGATTGAGGGGCTCAAACAGATGCCCTACACAGTTAGGCTAAAGAAATTCCAGCTCCACTCAGTTGCTTACCGCCTACTCAGAGGCAATCTGTGCCTGACGTATAAAACCATGTCCAACCCAGATTTAATGGACATGCTCCACCTCAGGAAATCCAAATCCCTTAGAGATACATGCTCCAGAGACTTAAACCTCAGCACAGAAATAAATAGGACATGCTGGAGGGACAGATTCATATCCCAGAGGCTCTCCTCACTCTGGAACAAAATCCTAATCCATGTTAGGCAGAGCCCCTCAATGATCCTCTTCAAGAGAAATCTTGACGAGTGGATGGGAGATCATAGGTTTACCCCGGGGATCTCTCCTGTGTCCCTACTAGACAGAGGCACAGTAAACTAACCTTAAAAGGGCTATCTTCTGTGACCTACTATACAGAGGCACAGTTGAAAAATCTAAAAGGGTGGCGAAAGCCAAACACGCTTTGGCTAGGCTTATAAATGCCCTATGGCAGATAGCCTAGTATCAACCTATGAACCTATGAACTGTCTCAAAACTACGGAACGCCCTCCCACCTTCGATCAGAATAATCAGTAATCCTGCTCTCTTTAAGAAATCTCTCAGCTCACACCTCTTTTCTCTCTGACAATGTACTTGTGCCAAAATAGTACCTCCTAACACCTGATCCACTACTATATTCCTCTACAATATCACTACTTAGGGGCTCTCTCTGGCTTGCTGAATTCAACTGCTTATGCCTACGAAACACCAAGTAACAATCAGAACTGCTACCCTATCTGACTAATTCCATTCTCAGTGATCAAATTGTACACAATGTTGATGTGTAATGTTTGTAAATAACTTGTACCATTGTGTTTAATAATGATTTCCATGCATTGAGACTGTATATACACTGTATATTGTGCTTTTTCTTGTATATACTACTAATGTTATGTGGAGCTTTTCTCCTTGGGCCTCTATTGAAAATGGGCTCACTTAGGCCTAATAGAATTTCCCGGTTAACAAATGCAATAAATAAATAAATAAATACATGCACACATAAATAAATAAATAAATAAATAAATAAATAAATAAATAAATTAATTAATTAATTAATAAGTGTTTGCTACAGGGCACTGCTGACCCACTCAAACATGCAAAATTTATACCAGCACAGAAAACCTAACAATGAGCCATACTGCACTATAAGTCCTTTTGTGTATTTTCCAACTCAGATAGACCAAGCAAACATTTTCTGTCACAAGATGAATAAACCCAGTCCTCTTGTAAAACATAGCAGAAGAGACCCACAAGTGCTATGCTAACACAAACCACTTAAACAACTAGCTGAAAATCCCTTTGTGAAGGTAATTTCAGTAAAAACACACACACACACACACACACACACACACACACACACACACACACACACACACACACACGCACACACACACACACACATACACACACACTCGCTTGTGCGCACAAAGGAGCACACATGCACACACACGCACACACACAAAAAAAAAAAAAAAAAAAAAACAAGTAACTGATACAGTGCACCAATTCCCTCAGAATACATACTGATTTGTAGAAGACCAAAAAGATTCAACAAACATAAAAATGCATTAACAAACTGAGCACTTTTGTCCTGCTGTGCCAAAAAGGACTTAATCAGAGTTAAAGCCCCCACCACTTCATGTTTTTATAAATAATCTATCAAAATTAATTATCCAATCACACAGAAGAAACAATCGTTCCACTAATAATTGATCTGTTCATTATAAGCACTTTAAAAACTTGAAATAAACAACTTCGTTATTTTAAATCTCATTGGTCCTGATCTTAAGGACACTTAAAATGGGCAAGCTATCATTTATTCTTGGCTTCATACAGGCATTAAAACATATTTGTCAAATTAATTATTTCTATTCAAGTAGGTTATCGGTGTCACCACCCCTCTCATTAAAGATAACCTTATCTATTACAAAGAAGATGTCCTTCTTGAATAAGGGGCAACACACTGAATGCTAATACAAGGCATTACTGTGTTTACCTATTTTGATGTCATATGTATGTTCATAAATTTACTCCTTAAGCTTTTTTGTGGTCTTACCCACATAGACAGTGGAACAAAAAGCACATGTAGCTAAATACATTACCCTGGTAGAATTACAATTACATCTCCCCAAACACTTAAGACTTCTCTCCACAACTTCTACCATTACATGTAGCCTGTCATTGATCTATCTGTAGAATTTACAACAACCACATTTACTAATTTTTTAAACTAAGGTGTTGTTCAATTCAAGTGGAAAACATTCAAAATAGTTGTAATATTTCTCCCCCTAGTTTCTACAATCATAGGGGCCCCAACCAAAATGGACTTAAATTCTGCCAGAAATTCCTTGTTCCACAAATTGTTGAGAATACTCCATTAGTTTGGGGGCATCATTGTTATAAGGAATTGTCATAGGCCCATTCTTTTTGCTGTGATTGCTGGTAACCCTTGTGTTCCCAAAATTGACACCTATCATTGGTGTGTTTCTTCTGTCCTCCAAGGATGGGGCAAATCTATCACTTCTACCTTTCATAATTTTGTCTTTAATAATACCATTTAACAGCAGTTCAGGGTAGCATTTTTCTTTAAACATTTTTATTAAATTGTCTAATTCAACAAGAAACATTGTGTCAGACACCAGTCTTGAAAGGTGTGTCATTTGCCCCATAACAATATTTTTCTTCTGAAAAGGTGGGCAACAACTGTGGTAATGTAGAAAATAATTTGAATATTTTTTCTTATGGTAGATGTTAGACTGGAATCTTGCTTGCTGTGTGTCTTTAGCTATAGTAACATCCAATAAGTTAATAGTCTCTTTGTCATGAAAAAATGTGAATTTTTAAGAAGTTAGTTGCACTTTCCAAATAACTGATAAAATCTAATACAAAGGGGACATCGCCCTCCCATAAATTAAAGATGTTATCCAGAAATCTATATTAATAAAACAATTTGCTGTCAAACAGGGAGATAAACACAAACTGGTGTTCTCAACTGACTAACACCAAATTAGCATAAATCAGAGCACATTTGGTCCCCTTAGCAACTCCTGAAATTTGATGAAAAAATTGTCATTCAAAGTACACAGAACTGTTCCATAACACTAGATCTAAACATTGGAGATCAACAAACATTCATCTTCTCCAAACCTCTCATCTTTTCTCAAAATGTTAGAGAAATGCTCTAATCCTTCATTCGTAGCGTGTAACAAAAAGCAAATTCACAATGTCAGCAGTAATAAATAAAATCTGATTTTTAAACGGAGTGCCATCCAACAGTTGTAACAAGTGCTAGGAATCTCACAAAATATGTCTTTCTTTAGCTAATAAGTGCTTACAATAACAAATCAATACATGCAGCCAAAGGTTCATAGGTTCATAGATTCATAGGTTGGTACAAGGCTATCGGCCCTAGGGCCTATACAAGCCTAGCCACAACAATTCCCTGGCTATTTCTTCCCACAATATTCACTTACCTGGACCCCTGTCTAGCAGGGTGACTGATGTGATCCCCTGGGTGAATTTCCTATCTCCCATCTAATCATCAAGGTTTCTTTTGAAGAAGGCCAAAGTGGCGCTCTACTTGACATGTTTGGGCAGTCTATTCCAGAGTCTGGGGAGTCTCTGGGTCAGGAACCTTTCTCTCCAGCATGTTTTGTTCATTGTAATGACAAGGTTTAGATCCCTGGAGCATGTGGCACTGAGGGATTGGGATTTCTTTAAGTGTAGCATGTCCAATAGCTCAGGGTTTGACATGGGCTTGTATGTTAAGTAGAGATTGCCTCTGAGTAGACAATATGCGACAGAGTATAGCTGGAGTTTTTTTAGATGGTCAGCATAGGGCATCTGCTTTAGGCCTGTGATTTTTTTAGTGAGGTATTTCTGTGGCCTATCCAGTTGTTGCAGATGTCTTGAGAGGTACATACCAAACGGGGTGCTGTATTCTATAATGGGTCTAATGAGGGATGAGCACAGTGGGACAATGACCTCCTTTTTTCTGGATGAAAAGCCCTTAGTGAAGACGTGTGCCACATAGAAGGATTTCCTGACTGTTGTGGTGATGTGGTTATCGAAGGTGAGACCACTGTTCACCTGTGTCCCTAAGTCTCTTATCACACTTTCGGTGTTTAGTGTAATGCCACCTATGTGGTAATTCATGGGTACGTGTTTTTTCCCAAAGGAGGTAACTATAGATTTCTTGGTATTGAGCTTGAGCCCATGGCTTTGGCACCAAGCATCTGTTTCTGTAAGGCCCTTTTGTAGAGTATCCACATCATTTGGGGATTCAATAATGGCTCCTAGTTTGCAGTCACCTGTGAACTTTGTTATCCAGTGTCCCTTAGTGTTTGCCTGTACTTCAGAGAAGTAGATGCCAAACAAGAGCTGTCCCAGGACTGAACCCTGAGGTACTCCACGTGTCACTTGTCTGGAGCTGGATTTGCAGTTGGCTACTTTTACAGTGTGGGCTCTGTCAGTAAGCCAGTTGGCAACCCATCGAATGATGTAAGGATTAATGCCCAGCTTAGTAAGTTTATCTATGATTCCAGAGTGGGGGATGGTGTTGAAAGCCTTGGCGAGGTCCAGATAGGCTGTGTGGACTGTCTTATCCTCGTCCACAGCTCTGGAGACTGATTCAAAGAAGTCAGTCAGGTTCAGGAGACAAGATTGGCCCTTCACGAACTCAAACTGGGTGGGGTCCAGTGTTTGAAGGTTGCCAATGTCTTTGTTTATAAGTTCCATGATAATACGTTCCATGGCCTTGCAGATCAGGCTCGTCAGACTGATGGGGCGGTAGTTCTCAGGATCCAAGATGGATCCCCCCCCTTTTGGAGTGGGATAACTGTAGCTGTGTGCCACTCAGTGGGCAGAAAGCCTGAGGTGAGGTTATGATTAAACATGACACTTAGGTGATGTGCCAATTCATTTTGTAGTTCATGTAGTACACAGCCTGGGATGTCAGCTAGTCCCAAGGATGCTGTATTCTTAGCTTTGGAGAGTGCGGTTTTTACCTGTGTGGCCGTTATTACCAGAATTTGGCAATCTTTCGGTACTGAGATGAGCCCTTTAGGGGTGAGAGGGGGGTGAAGTTGGCACTGAATCGATCTGCCAAGATATTGGCAATATCCTTGGGATCAGTATATTTAATGCCATTCTGTTGTACCTTAGAGCAATTGTGAGCATTGCTATTTAGATTCTTGACATAGCTATAGAAAGCCTTGTGGATGTCTTTGGAATATTTGGCAATTTTATTTTCTTAACTAGCTTTGGAGGATTTTATGAGGGATCTCAGCTTCTTACTGAGGCTGGTAAGGGAGTTTTTTGCATCCTGGGATTTTCCTCTTTTCTGCAACAGTTTCTTCCTTTTGTTGTAAAGTTTGTTTATGGCAGGGGACCACCAGATTGGCTTCCTTTTTTTGGAGGAGAGCATCTTGGTTCTATTTGGGATGGCACAATTCATGTACAAGCATCGTTTAGCTGCCACTATATGCCTCATATGGGGGTCTAAAGCATTCTTGTGTATTTTGGAATACCAAAAATAGATGGAATTAGTGGTTTGACAATGTTCACAAAGTCAAACAAATCATTAGATATACTGCCTTGATATAACATGTCAAAAAGGCAATAATCAGTCCTAGTATAGCTAAAATACTTCATTTTTTGAAGCACTCATATAAGTATTCATACAAAATGTCCAGCATCTTACTGTTATAGTCCAAAAAATCCTTACGTACCATCCAACCCCCTTTGTCAGGTTTCATGACTCTGGTCTTTTTGTTGTTTCTCAAATGTCTCAGGGCTTTCCTCTGAACCGTGATCAGGCTGTCATCACCTAAATTAACCAAAAGGTTGATATAATGGTTAAAGTGTTTACCTTACAGAGACAAGGTGCAGGGTTTTATTCTTACATGGGGTAATTCTCTAGGATTAAAATGGCCCAGAAAGGCAGTTAGCCAAGTACTAATAGGTCTATATTAGATGATCAAACTTTAAAAAGTTCGAACATCATATGGTTAACACCATATGATTAAACTTTTAAAAGTTCGAAAATCTAATAAAAAAAATGACAGAAAAAAACTACCTGAACATTCTAAGCACGGGGGCAAGCCCCCCTGCACCCCCCCTCGCTATTTAAATATACCAATGCTGAGATCACACTACAGTGCAGGAAAGGGAAATCTTCCCATTCTGCACTGTATGGAGATCTCAGTTGAATTGTTCGAACTTTTAAAAGTTCGATCATATTGTGTCAACCATATGACGTTCAAACTTTTAAAAGTTGGATAATGTGATATAGACCCATACTAATCTATGAACCTATTAACAAAAGTGATCTAAATTGTTCTTCACAAACATACACAGATACAGAAACCATCAAATTTGGGGGTGAAACAAAGGCACACTTTTTCTTAAGAACAAAATTGGTGTTTTCATTTGTTTTATCTTTGAAGAATATCTTCATATTCAATTGTCTGGTGTATAACTTTAACTGAATCAATAATTTAGTCAAATTTCTTTTACAATTAAGTATAAACAGAAAAAAACTTTAAAAACAAAGAATGATAATCATCTTAAAAAATGACATATTAAAAATTCTAAAGCTAAAACCCTCAGTATCATTGTCCAAAAACAATGTTTCATATTAATCATAAGAATTTGCTATTGTAGGAATGTCTAATACCTTTTCCTGCTCTTCCCTTTTCTCCTTCTCATCGGGTAACTGGAGGTTCTTGTCCAGGTATCCCAGGGATGGAAATCCCAGTTCATCAGTCTTTTGAATAACCTGAGATTCATTGTTTCAAAAAAAAATTCTCATCCTCATCACATGAAACACCTGTATTAGTGATAAGTACAGAAGCCCCTGTATCCTGTAAAGCACATACCATATTGCTCCTCATGAACACTCCTTCCTGTGCAGATACCCTGGGTCTAGGATAAGCCCTGTTCTGCTCATATTCAACCTTACTCCTTTTCAGCTTCTTTTGCTTGCATTATCTATTTGAGTATCAGCATTATCAGCCTTTTTAAAAGCATAATAATAATCACTAACAATAGAAGGAAATAATACATAATTCTCAATGCCGCTACTCAGTGATCTAATCTCTTCATCTAAAGCATGCAATTTCCAGTCATTGTCAAGCATAATAAACTTCATAATTTCCACACCAGTGCAGATAAACAGTTCCACTAATCCCTGGTGCAACAAAATTTTCTGCCATCCCTGCAGGAAATTTCCAGCAGTGCAGCCCTTAAGAGACTTGGTTTGCCCTGGTACATGCTGCCAAATAATAATTATCAAGCTGTAAATTCTTATATTTAACAAGTTCACATTCAAGCAACTTCAGTTGAGATGATAACAACCCCCTCACCGTAGCCTAAGCATTTTGAAAATTGTAGCTAGGGTTAGCTAACCCAAAAAGCTAGTTAATAATTATTACAGTATCTTTGTTACTATTGGGAGACAAAACTGCAGTCTGCATGGAGTATACTGTAGGATGAAAAGATCATTCATTCTCTTCACATCCGTGGATGATGCCAGAAGTGGGTGGAACATATTTGTCTAGCTTTTGAATGAAAATGGTTAACTCTCCAGGTAAAGACTCTGCCTGGAATGCCATAGGATTGTAACTGCTATCACAATACAGGAACTCAGAATAAGGGGAGCTCAAAAACAAAAACTCGTAACTAATAAAAAAACACAAAAATGCCAAGGAAAATATTGATACAGAACTCCAATTTAAGGTAATTTTAAGAAAGTAGCAGTGAGAGGAAAAACATTTTTTACAAAAAATTCAGTGAAGCGGACACATAAAAGCAGAAGCAAAAGCAATCACTGAAAATAACAAGTGCAATTTAGCAATCAAATTGCTTTCCTATCAAAGAATCTCTGGTTCTTGTAATCCACTTGAGTAATTTCCCCCATCAGTACATAGACTCACTTGAGTAATTTCCCCCACCAGTACATGAACTGGGCTGTTACTGCTTAATAAGGGAGAGTTGTTGACCATGAGACCTATTTGTTGTTGTTGATCAGTGAAGTTGTGCAGTAAGACATTGCATACACTGAAGCTGAAACAATGTTTGAAGAAAAGTTAACTAAGTTTAGAAAGTTTTCACAAATTACAAGTGCAAACATAAATATAGTATCATTTCTACATTATTCTAGTTGTCATTTATCTGTACAAGAAACTCTTTTGGCAGGGAAAGGATGATGCACTAGTAAGAAAAGTATATTTGGGGAAACTTTGTTGCATTTGCATGAACCATGTGTTTGAAAAGGAGGCCAATATTTTGCACTGAATGAAAAGTTGAGAAACATGTTGCAGAGTTCAAAGCTTGTAACTTTATAGGAAGAAGAGTGGAATTTTAACAAACTGCTAAAGATAATTCAGAGTACGGCACATTGGAGCATTGAAGAAAATACTGCTCACATGAGCCTGGAATAAATTTTCCTTATCAAATTAACATTCGGGAGTCCGAACTCACTCTAAAAACTACTTTAATGAAGCACCAACACAAATGCTGATAAGTTAAGTGCTTTTATCACAAAGTGATGTCATCAGAACCGATCTGATGATGTCACTTTGTGATGAAAGCACTTAACCTATCAGCATTTGTGTTGATGTTTCATAAAAGTAGCTTTTAGAGTAAGTTCAGACTCCCAAACATTTTTTTGTTTTCTTTTAAGGTTGTACGTTTGTTCCTTTAGGTTGCAATATACATTCAAATTGTCATGTGATTAAGCAGGTAGGAGAAGTTGCCAGAAATTTGTTGAATGCTTTCTGGGAAACTGAAAGAAAACTTTGATGGTTCTGAAATGCCATGTTTGGTACACCTGTGTTAATTGGGAGCTGAGTATGAAACAGTTGCCCAGTCTTTTGGAAAATTAAAGCAGAAGGGATGTACAATGTGTAAAGGAAATCACTTACAAGTTCTGAACTTTCCACAGTAGTATCTGAGGCTGATTTTGCCCAGAGAAAACCTAGAGGCCCTTGGGTAACTGAAGGGAAGTATCTGTATTTTCAGAAAAAACACATCACTCACATCAAATTTCCCATGATCCTAACTTTAAGCCCCTGTAGATGTTCCATCACCTTTAAGAAATCCAACTACTACTACTTCATTCCCAACTATAGATCCATATCAATATATTCTAAAGATTATAGGACTTACCTTAATGCCAATGATTAGTTAGATATAAACAAAATCCTTCTTGATAGGGAACTTCAATTACTCAAGCATTTATTGGTACAGTTGCACATGTAAAATGGATATGCTCAAGATTTTCTAGCCTTTCTTAATACCAGTGCACTGGGGCAAATTGTAAAACTACCCACAAGAGGCTCTAATGCACTTGACCAGTTACTTATCAAACCATCTCCCCATACTAAACTCCTAAATGTCTCAACCCAGGTTAAATCCAATCACATCAGTCACCTTCTGTATCAGGTCTACTGGTACCGCACTACCACTAAATGAGAGTATATTTAGGGACTTCTCCAGTGTAAACCTACTTCATCTTAGAGAAGACCCATGCAAATTCACAACAATCTCCCAAAAATGTACCTAGTATAGTGGAGTGCTACATTCACCTTTGATTTTTACTAACACTTAACTGCACAAAAAAGTTGGTACCTCTTTGTCTTAAGAATAAGGATAAATTCAAGAATAGCCTCTCTAGTGATCCTCACAAATTAATAACATGTTTAACAGAAGAAAAAAAAAATGCATTTTTGTAACAAGTCATCCTTCTAACTCAAAGTAACACTGAAACCTGCCAGCAAATAGCTTAAGAGCACTATTAGTAAAACAGTGTACAGTATTAAAGACGCTATATATACAAAAGCAAACTACAAACATTTCTTCGGATATGTCAGGAAATTAAGGAATAATGTTTAATAATGCACTGAGCTCATCTGTAATAATATCATTCATTCTAATGCCAAGCATAAAGCCAATATATTGGCAGTAAAATTCATTGCTAACTTTACTGTACCTACCCCTATTCTTGACCCTTATTCCTGAAATTTTAGTTTCCCCTAAAGTCACTCTGAAACACATCTTATAAATCCTGTTAAATACTAAAAATAATACTTTGGTGGGACCAGACAACATGCCAGGCTGCATTCTCATCAGTACCAGGCATGCATTATCTAAAATACTATTTAAACTATTCATCCTAAACCTTTACACCAAGTTTGCACTTGATGCCTGGAGAACAGCCAGTGTGATTCTCCTAGAGGCTTATTAGCCTCATTAGCCTTATATGCAAAGTCATGGAATATATCATAACAGAACTCATTTATGAAGCAATAGACAACTTTACTGATCTAGGCCCCAATCATTGTGGTTTTGTAAAGGGCAGGTCCTGTCTCCTAAAACTAGTAAGCTTTTTGAAAAGATTTCAGACACTGTAGACAATGATCAGTCTTTGCACACAGTCCACACATTATACAATTTTTAAAACTCTCTCTCATGGTGGTGTTAAGAAGAAGTAGACAAGATGAATGCTAACTGCTACATTTTCCACTGGATTACAAAGTGGATGTCCCACAGATCACAAGTTATGAAAGCTATTGGTACACTCCCTGAATGTAAAATTGTAACTAGTGGGGTGCCATTTAATTTGCAACTATCCAAGTTAAAATCTCAGCATTGTGGTTAACCAAGTTTGCTGATGATTGCAAGCTGGGCACTGCCATTTGCTCACCTACTGATACTAAACAATCCCAAAAAGGCTGGAATATACACCTATCTGTTGTACCAAAAATGGTCTCACGCTAAATGTAAAAAGTTCAGAGTATAACATTCAGCCTTCAGCAAAAAAGTAGCTCTCAACTTATATGTTATGAATGGTATCCCTCTTCAAACGACATGGTCATAAGAGACTTGGATATTCATGTTCATAAGTTCTTAGGTGATTACTATGCTCCTGACTCTAAAGGGCCTTTTTAATCCTAACCATGCTTCCCAATTGTATCTGACAGGTTATGATACTACTCATTTTATAGGGAGTATAACTTGGATATGAGTCATAAAGCATTTACAAGCTTCCTCTTTCTAATAAGGACATTGGTGCAGATCTGGGGTAAATTTACAATTACTGATCCACTGATCCAAGCTGTGTTTGACTAAGTGCAGGGAGGAGCTCTACTTCACATGAATGGAAAGCCTGTTCCAAAGAAGGGATAGTCTCTGAGATACATACCTGTCCCTCCAACATGAAATATGTATGTTGCAGATAAGGTTCAGGTCCCTAGATCAGCTCTTTTTAATGCTGTTTGTTTTATGGATGTGCAACAGATCCATAAGGACTGAATCTGAAGCTGATTTGAAGGCCAGGCATAGATCTCCCCTAAGAATTCTATAGGAAACTGAGTACAATGATGAGGCTTTGAGGCAGTCAATGTAGGACATATTTTCTACAATATGTATTCCTTTTGTGAAGAACCTCTGAGGATGCCCCACTTGTTGCATATGCCAGGTCGGGTACATACCAAATGGGGCACTGTACTCAATGACTGGCCTGATGAGGGCTTAGTTCAATGGAAGACTTACATCTTTGGACCTAGATGCCATACCCTTGCTTATAAGTTGGGCAATGTCCATGATTATTTTTTCTATGACCTCCATCCAGCTTGCTCAATGTGGGCATCCTGAGACAGTGTAGCAACTGCCTCATGTTCACCAACAACTGTCTATTCCTAGTCCAGACAAAGTCAACATGTGCGAGATGCAGCTATGTTAAGAACCTTGAATCCATGCTCTCTCACACACCAGTCAGTACATATGACAATGAGCAGGTTGTCAGCATGCACACCTCACTTCGTACTCCACCCAAACACACATCACACATGCCTACATATGTGGAGGTCCTCACCAAAAATATACTTAAACACCAGAGACCTACCAAACACAAACACACGCACGCTATAAATAATACTTCCTCTGCAGAACACAATACACATAATACCTCATGCACCAGTGTCTCAGCTGTCAAGTCCGTAAGACAAAACACAAAACCAAACATATTAGTCATAGGTGATTCCATTGTGAGACACATAGATGTCCCTCTCACCAGGTTGGATAAGGAAAAGGTCATGGTCAGCTGTCTGTCAGGTGCTAGGATCCACCATATCACACATGCACTCAAGCCTCTCAACAACAGGTATGTTATGACTCCATCATAGTCCATGTTGGTGTGAACGACCTGAGACATACCTCTCTGGACTATATGAAGTGAGACATGACAGAGCTCTCAGATTATGTGTCTCAGACAGGTATATCCCTAGCCTTAATCAGCATTTTGCCTTCACCTAGGATGATGCCTCACTACAAACAGAAAATAACTGACTTCAATAATTGGCTTAGTTTCTGGTGTCATTCTAAGGGGATCCAGTATTTGTCAGCCTGGGATGACATAATCAACAGACCTCAATGCTTTGCCGGAAATGGTTTTCATCTGTCACCCCTGGAATTTTACTACTGGATAAGGCTCTTATCACCCCCATACTGCCTTTTTTAGGCAGTGTCTCAAGGACAAAATTCCCTATGTAAAAACTCCATCTAAAAACAACCTCAGGGTTATGTTGCTAAATGTTATGACTCTTAACATGAAACTGCACTCACTGGAAGCATTCTTCACCTTCGAAGATGCAGACATTTGTGCAGTCATGGAGATCTGTTTCAAGGATGTGGAGACAACCCTGGCCATACTGGGTTACACCTCCTTCCACACGTTCAGGCCATAAACTGTAGGCATAAAAACTAAAGGAGGCAGTGCATCAGTATTCATTAAAGATAAATACACCTCCATATTGGTTAAACAGTATGATTCCCTGGAGATACTTCAGGTGCAATTAACTTTTGGTAGGACACCTATTCAAGTTAGTGTCAGCTACAAGACCCCCTTCATGAATCAGGACACCCCCTCTGCCTATTTGGATCTACTTGAGTCTATCAAGATACATCTGAACACTGTGATTTTGGGTGACTTTAACTACCCATCCATTGACTGGTAAATTACTTGTGCTTAAACTCACTTGTCCAAAGATTATCTGACTACCTTAACCACAGTGCCCTGGACCAGCTGACTGACACCCCCACAAGGGGTGACAACACCCTGGATCTGGTGCTTACTAATATTAGGGATCATTGTAGCACCCCCACTGTGAGGTTCTCCCTGGTGAGATCTGACCATAAATCAATCTAATTCAAAGTAACTATCACAACTGTCCCCCCCAAGCAACAACTAATCTAAGAAACTTCTCCAAAGCAGATTATAACCTCTTACGGGATAGTGTAAATAGCTTCACTGTACCTCCTCCCTCAGACAGAACTGACAACTATGCTGAGTTCTACAACAATGCTTTATACAAATGTCTGTATAACTGGATTGACTCTGCCTACCTGATAGGACCAAAGAAAGCTCCTCAAGGAAGAGCAAACCTGCCTAATAGACAACTGCAATTAACAGACTTTACAATAAGAGGAAGAAAGTGCTGTCTAAGAGTATGAGGAAGTGAGCTCTAAAGTGGAAACAATCTCTTGTCAGCTTAAACAAGTAAATAAGACTTCTTTTAAAGTCCTCCAAAGCAAACTATGAATCCAAATTAGCTTCCTCAACTAAGGACAACCATAAGGCATTCTTTAGTTATATCCATAACCTAAAAGAAAAGGCCTAGATTTGTGCTGAACTAGTAGTTAATAATGACACATATACTGAGCCTGTGGACATAGTTAACCTGTTGCCTGACAGGTTCTGTGAAAACTTCACTCCTCTGTCTCCACCACACATACCCCATGACATCCTTACCACTTGTCCCTTACTTTGTATCCCTAAAGAGAAGATTTCCATCACTAATGCCAAAAAACACAGCATCTATGGGACATGATAACATCACGGGCTGTGTTCTACATGGGCTCCAACAAGAATTAGCAACACCATTAGGTACTCTTTTCAATCATAGTCTAAGCACCAGCTTCTTCCCAGCTGAATGGAAAATGGCCACTGTTATTCCCTTGCACAAAGGTGGTGCTTCCACTAACCCCAGGAACTACAGAACTATTAGCTCAACTAGTCTTATCTGCAAGGCCATAGACCAAATCCTCATGGACCTTATCAATGAAGATATAGTTAATCTCCAGTCACTTGACCCTACTCAGTTTGGATTTGTCAAAGGGAGATCATGCCTGTTAAACCTAGTGGACTTCTTTGAGATAGTCACCAAGCCCCCGGACAAGGGGAAATCTATGCATACAGCCTACCTAGGATTAGCCAAGACTTTTGACATAATCTCCTACTCAGGTATCAACAAGCTAGCTAGGTAACCCAGCTAGGTATCAACACATATCTTTAGATGAGTCACCAACTGACTCACTGATAGAATGCTTATAGTCAAAACAGGGGAATTTGCCTCCAACAGCAGACCTGTAGCCAGTGGTGTCCCACAGGGATCAGTCCAGGGATCTCTACTGTTTAGAATCTATTTCTCTGAAGTACATGGAAAAACTAAAGGTCTGTGTCTAACAAAATTTGCTGATGACTACAAATTGGGAGCAGTCATAGAATCTACAAATGAGGTCAACATCCTCTTAAGAGGGTCTTACACAAACAAATGACTGGGGCCAAAGTCATGGCCTTAAACTTAATGCAAAAAATGTATTATCATCTCTTTCAGTAAGAGAGATGTTCCTGCTAACTACCACATCAATAGCAACACCATAAGTACACACTCAGTGGTGAGAGATCTAGGCAAATAGGTTGACAGCAACCTTACCTTTGATCACTATGTCTCCACAGTGGTAAGAAGGGTATTCTATATTGCTCATCTCATAAGTAAGGGAATTGCCTCCAGAAAAAAAGAAGTTATAACATCCCTATAGTCTTCCTTCATCAGGCCAACAATGGAGTACAATGCCCCTTTTAGTATGTATCTTTCCAAGCACTTGCAGCAATTGAAGAGACCACAAATGTTCCTCACAAGGAAAATTCAAGGCCTTCAGGATCTGTCCTATGTGGATCATCAGAAATCACTGTCACTTTATTCTGTTACATACAGACTACATAGAGGTGATCTCTTTGTTGCATGTAAGGCAATCTCTGACTCTGCTTTATTGGAAATGCTGCATATCTGCAAATCAAATGTTACGTGGGAAACTTCCTCTAAAGACCTTAACCTGGTATGTGACATTAATAGAACTTGATGGAGAGACAGATTTGTCTCCTAGAGGTTACCACACTTTTGGAACAGATTCCCACTTCATGTCAAACACAGCACCTCATTGGCCCTCTTCAAATGCAATTTGGACAATTGGATGGGTAACCCTAAATTCCCCCTGGGGGCTACACTTGTGCTCTGCTTGACATGGAGAGCGAGTCTATTCCTCAGATGGGGTGTCTTTGGGACACAAATCTATCCCACCAAGAAGCTCTATTAATGTCACAAACCAGGTTGAAGCCTTGCATGCAGGTTGTGTGAATGGAGTTTGACTTACAGATATGCAGCAACTCCATGAAGGCTAGGTCTGAGATGGCCTTGTATGCCAAACACAGGTCATCTCTGAGCAGTCTGTATGAGACTGAATAGAGGGACTGAGCATAAGCTTATCTGTATAAGATAGGTGTTTGAGACCCTGGATTTTCCTGGTCAGGAACCTCTGTGGTCTGTCCAGCTGCTGCATGTGCTTGGCAAGGTACATGCTGAAGAGGGAATTGCACTCAATAATGGTTCTGATAAGGGAGGAGTACAGGGATGTTATGACCTCCATGTTACTGGATGAAATGCCCTTACTTATGGGGTGGGCCATGTAGAAAGCTGTCCGTACACTGGAGGCAATATGCTGGTCAAATGTCAGGTTGTTATCAACCTGGGTGCCCAAATCCTTCACAACTGATTGAGTGCCTAGTACATTGTTAATAATGTGATAATTAGTGAGGATGCCATTTTCCCCACAGGGGATAATGATGGACTTATTGGCATTCAGTTTGAGGCCATGCTTCCTGCACTAGTCATTAGTTTGGGTAAGGCCCTCTTGGAGGATGTTCACATCACTAGGGAAATTTAAGACCGCGCCCAGCTTGCAGTCATCTGCAAACTTGGTCAGCCACATACTACTGGCTTTAGCTTGTACCACAGAAAAGTATATCCCAAACAGTAGAGGCCCCAAGACCGATCTTTGGGGTATGCCACTCTTTACGGGTTTACCATTAGAGGTGGCTCTCCCTTATGTACTGGTATAGTTGAAGTCACACATGACTATGGTGTTGGATTGACTGGAGAATGACTCATGTTTATTTATAGGTTCATAGGTTCATACTAGGCTATCTGCCCTAGGGCATTTATAAGCCTAGCCAGAGTGTGTATGGCTTTCGCCACCCATTTTAAATTAATTTTGCTATGCCCTTTTTCGAGGTTAGTATACCGCGCTTCTGTCTAACAGTGACACAGAAGTGATACCCGGGGTAAACCTACGATCTCCCATCCACTCATCAAGATTCCTCTTGAAGAGAGTCAATGAGGGACTCTGCCTAACCTGGACTGGGATTTTATTCCAGAGTGAAGGGAGCCTCTAGGTTATGAATCTGTCCCTCCAGCATGTCCTATTTATTTCAGTGCTGAGGTTTAAGTCCCTCGAGCTTGTAGCTCGATGGGATTTGGATTTTCTGAGGTGCAGCATGTCCATTAATTCCGGGTTGGACATGGCTTTATAAGTCAGGCACAGATCGCCTCTGAGCAGGCGGTATGCCACTGAGTAGAGCTGGAGTTTCTTTAACGGGGCAGCATCGGCATCTGTTTGAGCCCTTGATCCTCTTGGTGAGGTACTTTTGGGGTCTTTCCAGTTGCTGCAGGTGTCTGGTAAGGTACATCCCAAAAGGGGCATTGTACTCAATTATGGGCCTGATGAGGGATGAGTAAAGAGGCACGATGACCTCCCTGATCTAGATGTGAATCCCTTCATGATTAGGTGGGCTATATAAAATGTTTTTCTAACCACTTTGGCCACGTGGTTGTCAAATGAGAGATTGCTATCAACTTGGGTCCCCAGGTCCCTAATTACTTCTTCTGTACTTAATGGATTACCACCTATGTGGTAATTTGTGGGCACTTTGTTTTTGCCAAAGGGGATGACTATACACTTTTGGC
The DNA here is from genome assembly GCF_019279795.1 of Protopterus annectens. NCBI lineage: Eukaryota > Metazoa > Chordata > Ceratodontiformes > Protopteridae > Protopterus > Protopterus annectens. The sequence goes on from NC_056744.1 coordinate 755,898,694, forward strand.
GTTTAGCTTGAGGCCATGGCTCTGGCACCAGTTGTCTGTTTCTATGAGGCCCTTTTGGAGGATGCTTGTGTCAGCTGGAGAGTCTATTATGGTGCCCAGTTTGCAGTCATCTGCGAACTTGGTCAGCCACAGTCCTTCCATGTTGGCCTGTACCTCCGAGAAATATATACCGAACAAGAGAGGTCCCAAGACTGAGCCTTGTGGGACGCCACTTGTAACTGGTTTGGAGTCTGACATGGCTCCAGCTATTCTAACCATGTGGGTTCTGTCCTTGAGCCAGTTTGCAACCCATCTAGTGACATAGGGGTTTATATTTAAGCTGGTGAGCTTATCTATAATGCCCGAGTGGGGTATTGTATCGAAGGCTTTTGCGAGGTCCAGGTAGGCTGTGTGGACCACCTTCCCTTGTCAATGGCCTTGGTGACTGTTTCAAAGAAATTGACCAGGTTTAAGAGGCAGGATCTGCCCTTAACAAAGCTGAACTGGGTAGGATCCAGTGTCTGTAGGTCCCCAATATCTTTATTTATAAGGTCCATGATGATCATTTCCATAGCTTTGCAGACCAAGCTAGTGAGACTTATGGGGCGATAGTTTCCAGGATCCGTTGAGGCACCACCTTTGTGGAGAGGGACCACTGTTGCTGTACGCCACTCTTTGGGTACATATCCTGTAGTAAGGCTGAGATTGAACAGTAGTTTTAGGTTTGGGTTTAGCTCTTCTTGGAGTTCATGTAGGGCAGCCCGGGACACTGTCTGGTCCCATTGATGCTGTGTTTCTTGCTTTGGAGAGGGCAGCTCTTACCTGAGCATCTGAGATGTCAGGGGCAGCACTCTGCTGGGATAGATATTAGCCCTTTTGGTGGGAGGGAGAAGTTTGCGCTGAACCTGTCAGCTAGGATGTTGGCAATGTCTGTGGGTTCGGTGTATTTTGTCATTTTGGACTAATTCTGAGCATATCTGGGAATTCCCACCCAGGTTCCTAACATAACTAAAGAAAGCCTTGTGATTATCCTTAGTGTCCTGTGCAATTTTTCTCTCGAAGCTGGCCTTAGACGATTTTATGAGTGCCCGTAGTTTTTGCTAATACTGATCAGAGATGCCTTCCCATTTTGGGATTTTGCTCTGTCATGTAGTAGCTTCCTCCTTCTATTATATAGTTTGTTTATGGCTGGGGTCCACCAGACAGGACGCCTGCCTTTGGAGGATTGGGTCTTGGTTTTATTTGGGATTGCATGATCCATGCATTCCTGAAGGTGTTCATAGAATGCGTTTATAAAGGATTTTGTGGTCTGGGCAGATTATCCAGAGGCCCGGGGGCTTTGAAGGATTCCACCTTGGTTTTGAGGAGTGTGAAATTTGCTTTAGAGAAGTTTTTCACTGTGGTTTTCTGGGCATGGGGTGGGGTCGGGATGTGAATATCCAGTGAGATTAGTTTATGGTCTGATCTTACCAGTGAGGGATACACTTCTGGTCTGGAGCATAGAGTCCCCATGTTGGTGATGATCAGGTCCAGTATGTTTTCCCCTCTTGTGGGAGTGGTAGCAAGTTGTTCCATAGCATTTGAGTTTATAAATTCTAGGAACCTTTGGGCTAGGGTGATGGAGCTAGAGTAATGCTCCCAGTCTATGGTTGGGTAGTTGAAGTCACCCAATATAATGGTGTTTGGAGAGACCTTCATATTTTCCAGTGTTCTCAGGAAGGCCGAGTGGGGTTCCTGGGTTTGGGAGGGTGGTCTGTAGCAGGCTATAAACTGGAAGGCAGTTTTACCCACTGTTAGTTGCACATGGATAGTCTCTGATGCTTCGTGCTGTGCCACCAACCTGGAGGTGTGGGTATCTTTGACGAATATTGATACTCCCTCCTTTTGTGGTTCGGTCCAAGTTTTGGGGCGAAAAGCATGGTATGAGGTATAACCTGGTAGTGCTGGGGTGCTCTCGAGAGCCTTGAACCAGGTTTCTGTTACTGCACAGATATCGATGTTCTCCATGCTAAGGAGAGTTTTGAGTGCGTGCATCTTGAGGTTTAGACTTCTGGCGTTGAGTAGCATTACTCTTAGTTTCTTATCCCTTGTGATACCTATGGAGGTGGGTTTGTCTTTTGAGCCTTGCCTAAAAAAGGCACTATGGGGGTAGCAAGAGCCTTTGCCAATATCCGAAAGCCCAGGGGTGACAGGTGCAAGCCGTCCCTAGCGAAGCATCGTGGCTTGTCGAGCATGTCATCCCAGGCTGACAGGCATTGGATCCCCTTTGAATGACACCAATACTTAAGCCAATTGTTGAAATTGATAATCTTGTCTTCATACTGTGGCATCATTCTTGGTGAGGGTAAGATGCTACTCAAGGTCAGGGTCATACCTGCCTGGGCTACATGCCTAGAGAGCTCCTCTATGTCTCTTTTCATGTAGTCCAGGGAGGTAAATCTCAGGTCATTCACACCAGCATGGACAATGACTGAGTCATATTTGTACTTGCCTTGGAGTGACCTGAGTGCTTGTGTTATGTGGCAGATCCTAGCACCCGATAGGCAGCTCACCGTGACCTTCTCCTTGTTCAGCCTGGTGAGCGGGACGTCAGTGTGCCTGATGATAG
>NC_056744.1:755906280-756066280 GCF_019279795.1 Protopterus annectens
TTTGGTCATACACAATGGATATATATATATATATATATATATATATATATATATATATATATATATATACATATATTTAGTCCTTCAGATCATTGAAACCCCATAATCGAAGACCAGAACGCCAAGATGACAATATCGAAAACCCATTTCACGAACTACTGCAGCAACGAAGATCTTCCCAGGGTAAGTAACCTGTTGTCCAACAAGGTGAACTTTGCCTTTTCCCAACTGTAGTGCAATCTCTGAGTTGGTATATTTAGTTGGGAGGGGTGGGGCAGAGCTCCCCAACTGGGTGGGTTAGGGAGGGTGCGTTTAGGTTTTGTTACTTTTGGATAAGTGGTTATTTACCATGGGAAAATCTTTATTGCTGTGGTGGTTCACTGAAATGGATTTTTGATACTGTCATCTTGATGATGCTGTCTTCGATTATCTTGGATTTTGACAATTTAGTAGACCCATATATATATATATATATATATATATATAGATATATATAGATACATATGTATATATATATATATATATATATATATATATATATATATATATATATATATATATATCCTCATGCACAACTACCAGATACCTGCAGTCCCACTATACCTTATCTTCTGTTTTCACCTGACACAAATGGGTTCAAGACTCTTCTTCATAGAATTTATTACTTTTTGGAATCTTTGTTTCAGTTTGACTGAGCATTTAGAATTATGTTCAGGGTGTGCATTTTTCATAACTCCTAACTTTATTTTTTTAGATTGCAATATGTTGGTAAGAGATTCCTTATTCTCATCTATTCTAGTGAGATATATTCCCTGATTTCATGCTGTAATGTTTTATTATTTAAGTCCTGTCTAATGGCTTTGCCCCCACAAGCTGCTCTTCCTTAGGATCTACAGCTACCTTTTCATCAAATAATTTTGATTTATACCACTGCTTCACTATTTGAAGTTTGATTTTCTTATTTCAGGACTGTTCTTATATTTCTGGTCTGTTAACTGCTGTGTGCTTAGTTAACTACCTTTCATTTTGTTCACATTTAGTACTAATATGGGTAGTTTTGAGTATCTTAATATGTGCAGAGCTCTGCTATACTCTAATTTCAGGTTTTTGATAAACATTGGGTTATTTTTATCATTTACTCATACCAATATGCTTGTTCCCTTACTGACTTCTTGGCTAATCTATAGGGTAATAGGGCAATACAAAACTGCTGATTTTAGAGGACCAGTTGTAGTCTAGGCATGATACCCCAAACTGTAGGTACCCATTGACATAACTGCAGCATAACTAGTGGTAACCACTCTCAATGAGGGCTTGAGGGGTCATACTTAGGGTATATTTACAGTTGCCCATTCATTAATTTAGGTTACACTTAAAAAGGATTACAGAGCATCTTTATTTTGCAACCAAAGAAGTCTATTCCATATAGAGGGATGAGCTGGAATGTATATCTATGTTATCAGCAGGTCCTATTTATGTTTTATTGGAAGTGAAGATCACTTGAGTAGGAGTTGAGGGTTTTAATAGCTTTGCAGATGTGCAGGCAATCACATAGGACTAGATCTGTCAAAGAGCTGTAGGCCAGACTAAGGTCACATCTCTTCTTTTCCTTTGTTTTAAACCAATATTTCTAAGTGTGTGCTAGAAGCATAGGTTCATAGCTTCATAGGTAGGTACTAGGCTATCTGCCCGAGGGCATTTATAAGCCTAGCCAGAGTGTGTCAGCTTTCGCATCCCCATTGAGTGAGAAGTACACAGCATAATACATAAAAGAAGGTAGACAGACAAACTGCAAATCAGATATCCACTATTTAAAACTGTAAATCCATAACAGTAACCCAGGGGCCCATTTCCTCAGTAAGATCTGTCTTCTAGAGAAATGTCAGGTATTAAGTTTATGTGTACATGTAGAACTTGTCATTCCTATCCATTTCTGGAGGTTGGTTGGATCTGGATTCCTCCACCTCCTGGTAATACATTTTTATGGGTCTATATTAAAATTGTGAAAGCTTACTTTCGCGAATATAAAGTAATCGACACATAAATGTCGAACTCGAAATACAGCGAAGGATGAGAAATGCGAAAATCACAATGTTGAACGTATTCCCGGAAGCAACAGCGCCACACAGGTAAGGTAAACCCAATGGAACAATCCTAAAGCAAAACACTATTTAAAATGTTTTTGCAGGGGGCAGCCCCTGCACTTCCACGGGGGCTGCACCTCCCACACCTCCCTACTTAAATATACCAACTCCGAGACCACACTACAGTGGGGAAAAGGATTTATTTCCTTATCCCTATGATCACCCTGCTCGGCAAAAAAAGGACATTCGACATTCCGGATTCGCTTTTTTCGCTCTTCGCAATTTTTGGAGTTCGACATTTATGTGTCGATGAATGTGGATTCACGATTCCAATATAGACTCCATTTTTATATATCAAAATGTCTAATAAAGCCAATGTAGAAGCAAGGAAGTCTTTCTCATGGGCTTATGTTGACAATAGAAGAATTAACATAAATAATTCTGCATTAGGAAGTAGCTTATTTACTACACCATGGACTTGACACTTAAAACCTTTCACATTTTTATCCACTTCCTGTTAAATTCAATATTCATATTGATTTATGAGAGGTTATGCATATATTTATTATTTATTTATTATTTATTGCATTTGTTAACCGGGAAAGTCCACTGGGCCTAGAAAGAGTCCATTTTCAGTGGAGGCCCAGGGTTAGAAAGCACTATTTTATTTTTTTGGTCAAAATGTTTTTATTTGTCCACAGGCACATTTCAGTTTCACGTTATGTATGGTTTATTCCCAGCCCTGAATTTTATTCTGCGGTAATATTATACCTGTCTGATTGGTTTTATGTTCATTAAGGCTGTGTTCTGCAAATCATTTAAAACTTTCTTTATTTTTTCATATGTTTCATGGGGCTTTAAAGTGGGCAAAACCTTTCTCAATAAAGGCATCCCCTGGGATACAATAAACATTTCTTTCTGTGCAGGAATAGTGTATCCGTTCTCGTATGGGATATGGCCACCGAGCAATCCAGTAAACAAGCCTGGGAACGTGCACAAGCCTGCTAACACTATTCTGCCATGGGCATAACTGGATTATGCTAATGACCTCATTTGCTGTTGAAAACCATGCAAATGAGGTCAATTAGTGATCCAGTAATCAGGCAGGCATCCGTGGTAGAATAGTGTAGCATGCAGAAATTTATTCAGCTACTAGCTGAATACATTTCTGTAAAAATCAAAACAGAGGCATGATAGCTCAAACTAAAGCATGCATTCTAATCCTTAGGCATGCCAATGGCAAATATATGTCCATTGGCATTGAAAAGTGTTGCAAAATTATAACAATCAAAGTTTATTTTTTGGCTGATCTAGGCTGTTTAAGCATAGGGCAGTGGCACGCAAACAGGATTGTGTCGAAAAAAAATGTGAAAAGTCAATTCTAAGTGAAATCTGCATTGTACCATTATAGTCTATGGCATGCAGAATCAAAATAACAGCAGGGAACAGTGGTTGCTAAGGGGAAAGGCTCTGGTGAAGTGCTGTAACTAGGGACTAAGGCAGTGGGGTATTCTAATGAGTGAAATTTACTGAATCACAAAAAGAAGACAAGTGCCAAACTGCACCTAACCATGTAGGAGCTAGTAGGCAGTGGTGTAAGCAGGAGGAACAGCAGACATGAGAAGGGGGTGTGTCATGCTTGGTGTAAGCACATTGGAGCTCTACAGCTCCCAGATGAGCTTAGCTAAGCACAGCTAAGCAAGGGGGTGTGTTTGAAGCTGTATTGACTTATTCCATGAAATGAAGAGCGTGTTCTTGTCCAGGGAGGGCATTTTTCATTGTTTACCTTAACTAAATGGGTTTGTGTGGCGAACACTGAGTGTAAAACAAACAAAAAAAAAATGGAAGTAACAGGACTGTTTACATTTGGGCACCGGGTTTGCGTGGCATGCCTCGTGGCTTAAAAGAAGAGGAAATGGGAAGGGAAAAAAATGGAAATAGCAGAATAAAAGCTATCAAGTATAAATAACATAGCTGGCAGGTAGAATGCATCATAGTCAGCCAATCATACAGGCAGCATGTGCAGCACAAGAGTATACACGATGCAAACACCTTACAGTCTGTTTTATTCCCACAAACTCTGCACCATTGGTGTACACATGCAGGGGAATTTTAACCAAAAAATGTTAGGGGCTGTGCTAGAGGCTGAGGGCAGTGAGGAGGATAATGCTGACAACAGCCACAGACCGAGGAGGAGGAGAAGAGTGCTCAGACCCAGGGTAACTTAGCAGGGGCTACATGATCTGGAGATAGTAAAGTGCTACAGGATGGACAGAGACATACTTCAGCAAATCGAGCTGTGCTGGCCTCAACTCAGACCCAGAGCCAACAGACAGGAACACATCCCAGTGGATACCAAGGTATGTAGCCTTAAGATTACTAGCTACAGGTAGTTTTCAAAGACGTACTGGGGACATCATGGAGGTCTCACAGGCATCCACATCCAGGGTACTCCACCAGTTCCTGGATGTCATCTTACCACATACTGGTGAGCACATTTACTTCCCCAACACCTGTGAGGAGAGGACCAGCAATATGCATCTCTTCCACCATGTAGCAGAATACCCGGACATACTGGGTATTATAGACTGCATGCACATCCACAACAAAGCACCACCCAGAGAACAGGTTAGGGGTCTACATAAACCTCAAGGGCTTCCCCTCCATCAACTTCCAGGTCATATGCAATGCCCAGGGTATTATCATGAATGTGTGTGCTGGCAGAACTTAGTGTGACTAGTGAGATGTTTAGATTGAGGGGCTATAGTGACGCTAGTATTCAAACAGCTATAGATACGGTTATTAATGAACAACATAAAGTTGGTACTTATAAGTATGGAAGTAAGGGGTATAAGTTAGATGTTAGAAATCAGGAGAAAAGATTAGTTTATTTTGTCTCTACATATAGTGTTTTCAGTGATGTTTTAATAGATATTGTTAAACACTACTGGAATTTTTGTTTAGATCAATGGACCTAAAAAAATTGTTGTCTAGGTCTTTAGGCATCTCATTTCGTAGAGGTAGGAATTTAAAAGATATTTTGGTACATAATAAATTTAAATATCCCACTGAGACATTGCAATATAGGACCATGCAGAAACTAGTTACTTCACCCTGTGGTCATTGCAATGTATGTCATTATATTGTTCCAACTTTTAAGTATATAATTAGCCATGTATTTGAGGTTAAAAAATATATATAGCTGTAATACTGAAGGTATTATTTATGCGTTGAAATGCCCGTGTAACCTTGTGTATATAAGAGAAATTAAAAGGAAGTTTAAAACTAGACTGCAGGAGCATGTCAGGAATATTATAAATAATAAAGAAGATAGCTCTGTAGCTAAACATTTTATGCTGGTTCACAATTCTAACCCAAATGGGTTGCAAGCCACTATCTTAGAACATATTATGAAGGGTGTATTTTCTGATGATTTGTATAAAAATAAGTTGTTATATAAAGAAAGTATTTTTATTTTGAAATATGACACTTTATTTCCTCAGGGTTTGAATGTGGAATGTAACTGGAGGCTTCTAATCTGATGAGAAAGTAGTATTATGTATTTTTTAATGTTTATTGATTAATAGGTTTAGGCTGTTTGTTTAATTGTTAGACGTATTAGGGTATATAAACAGTGTAAGTTATGTGATGTTTTGTACTCCGTGAAGGCGGTTGCCGAAGTGCTGGAGGTGCAATAAACTGGTGTTTTAAGTGGATTCTTCATCTGTGGTCTTCAGTTTATCTTTTCTTTTTGGTTCATGCAGTGTTTGGTCTGTTTTTATGGCGAATGAATCTTCATTTGGGATCCCTAGGCTCTTTAGGGATGACACACTGGAAGGTAGTCAAAAAACTATGGACAGTTTTGTAATGCATCAGAATGCTGCAGGTATGGCTGGTTCCAATGTTGCCAATACGTCTGCTTCAGTGGGTGTTTCCTCTACTTCACATTTTTTTTGAAAGGCTTAAACAAGCAGGAAATTCTAGAGTGAATGATCCATTTGCCTCTGTGGGACAATCTGGTCCTTCTTCCAGTCCTTCTGGTGAGTCGAGTGCTTTAATGAGTAAGTTGGAACAGTTACTGCATAAAGAAACTGCTGTATACTTTAATCTGTTAAGCTTGCAAAGATATGTTGACTTAGATATTATACCTAGGGGACTAAGAGCCTTTAAAAGTCCCACTACTCCTTTTGATATGTCTGATGAAAGAGATGTGCAATTTTCTAAGACATGGTTATTGGCAGCTCATCGTTGTACTTTAGAATGGATTTCCATTCTATTAGAAAGAGAGCGTGTGAAACAAAACAAGCTTAAGGAAGACATTAAAGCTGCCTATAATGACTTATTTAAAAGACTTACATCTATGCAGTTTGACAAGTTTTTAGCAGATGTAAGTATTGGTCTAGATAAATATGAAAAAGAACTCATTGATCAGAAATGCACAAAACTGAAAAGAGATCTAAAAGACTATCAAAGTAATTGAGCCTTTTTATGGCAAAAACCAACACATTTTCATCGTAATAAAGGCTCTGATCCCTTTAAGAAATCACCAGCTCCATCTTTTGCTTCAGATGTTTCGGGTGTTTCCTCTAATGGTGGAGGTGAAGGAGAGCATTTTCCAGCATTAACAGCAGCTCAAAATCCATCTAGATTAACCTCAAATTTTCGGAGGGAACCAGCAGTTTCAGGAAGAGCAGAGAGAGCAAAGTGAGCGAAAGAGAGGAAGATTTCAGTCTGGGAACTTTAATAATCGAGAAGGACACAGTTTCAATGATAACAAGATAAGCAAATGGCATTAGTGTGACTGTAAATAATGTTGTGCAAGATATTCTTGACAGTTCTGTGTCTTTTGTTTACAAATATATGGGTGAAACAATCCATGTAACTGCTGCATCTGAGTGTAAGAAAATTTCTATTGTTCATAACATTTATGGTGTGTCTTTATCTGTAGATTAGATGAATGTTTTGAATTATGGTCTTAAATATATACCCGCACTGCTACCTCGGTTACATGAATTAAAGTGTGATATTTATAGACTGTGTAGGAAGATGCATTTAATATATTTTTTTGCCAATAACCAGTATAAAGAAGGTGATGGTAGTTGTTTAGAATATGATAGTTTAGAGAACAGTTTTTATTCTTGTGTATATGACCCTGAGGAATGCTTTGACTATACAAGTGACTATAATACCTATAGTTTGTTAAAAACTGATAAAATAATGAGCAAAAGTGATTTTATTCCTCCATACCAACATGAACATATAAAATGTTTTTCTCAAATGATGAATTTTGCTGTAGAAAATGCTTTTTTTGTGATTTTATGCAGTATAAGCATAAGTTGGTATATAACTTGAATAAAAAGGAATGGAAGGAACTACAGGCATTAGCGAATAATGAACATCTTATTATTAAACCATCTGATAAAGGTGGTAAGATAGTGGTGATGAATGTTGCTCAATATTATAAAATGTGTATGACACATCTGGATGATACCAATACCTATGTTAAGAGTAATACAAATGAATATTTTAAGGCTATGAATGATTCTGACACCCTTATATCTAAGGGAGTGAGGTTAAAATATTTTTCACAAAATGACAAAGATAAAAAGTTTAATACTGATGACAGTGAGTTGGCTTTATTTTACTGTCTTCCAAAAATTCATAAAAGTGGGGTTGACCCACCTGGTAGGCCTATTGTATCTGCTCAAAAATATTTTTTATCTAATATTGGGAAATTTTTGCATGAATATTTATTCCCTTATGTAATAAAGTTATCTAGTTATATTAGGGATAGTTTTGACTTTTTGGAAAAATTATCTAAAATACAATGGAGTGCAGATATGTTTTTTATAAGTGTTGATGTTGTTAGTTTGTATACTAACATACAGTGTCAGTTTGGACTAGAAGCAGTAAAATATTTTTTGGATGATAGTCCAGTAAAGTATTATATTATTGAAATATTGGAATTTTGTTTGAATAATATTTTTTTTATGTTTAATGAACAATTATACAGACAAATCAAGGGCACTGCCATGGGGGCATCTCCCCCCCCCCATGTATGCCAACCTGATGATGGGTTTGTATGAGTTAGAATGGTTATATCGTATAGATTTTTTAAAAAATTATGTAGTTAGTTATTTTCGTTTTATAGATCTTGTTTTTATTTGTAAAGGTGGGATATCCTATGTTGGTCAGTTTATAGAAGTTATGCAACATAATAGATTTGGACTTTTCTTTGACGGCATACAGGTGGGTAAAGATATAACTTTTTTAGACATACATCTGATTTTGGAGGACAGTAATATTTTACGTACATCTGTGCATAGAAAATTTGCTGATAGTAATCAGTATTTGATGTGGACTAGCTGTCATCCAGTTCATACTTTCGTCTCCTTGCCCTATGGGGAATGTATGAGACTTAGACGGCTATGTAATACTGACATGGACTTCTTTAAAGAAATTAGTGTGACTAGTGAGATGTTTAGATTGAGGGGCTATAGTGAAGCTAGTATTCAAACAGCTATAGATAAGGTTATTAATGAACAACATAAAGTTGGTACTTATAAGTATGGAAGTAAGGGGTATAAGTTAGATGTTAGAAATCAAGAGAAAAGATTAGTTTATTTTGTCTCTACATATAGTGTTGTCAATGATGTTTTAGTAGATATTGTTAAACACTACTGGAATTTTTTGTTTAGATCAGTGGACCTAAAAAAATTGTTGTCTAGGTCTTTAGGCATCTCATTTCGTAGAGGTAGGAATTTAAAAGATATTTTGGTACATAATAAATTTAAATATCCCACTGAGACATTGCAATATAGGACCATGCAGAAACTAAGAACTTCACCCTGTGGTCATTGCAATATATGTCATTATATTGTTCCAACTTTTAAGTATATAAATAGCCATGTATTTGAGGTTAAAATATATATATATAGCTGTAATACTGAAGGTATTATTTATGCGTTGAAATGTCCGTGTAACCTTGTATATGTAGGAGAAAGTAAAAGGAAGTTTAAAACTAGACTGCAGGAGCATTTCAGGAATATTATAAATAATAAAGAAGATAGCCCTGTAGCTAAACATTTTATGCTCGTTCACAATTCTAACCCAAATGGGTTACAAGCCACTATCTTAGAACATATTATGAAGGGTGTATTTTCTGATGATTTGTATAAAAAGAAGTTGTTATATAAAGAAAGTATTTTTATTTTGAAATATGACACTTTATTTCCTCAGGGTCTGAATGTGGAATGTAACTGAAGGCTTCTTATCTGATGAGAAAGTAGTATTAATTATTTTTTAATGTTTATTAATTAATTGGTTTAGGCTGTTTGATTAATTGTTAGATGTATTAAAGTATATAAACTGTGTAAGTTATGTGATGTTTTATACTCCTTGAAGGTGGTTGCCAAAGTGCTAGAGGTGCAATAAACTGGTGTTTTAAGTGGATTCTTAATCTGTGGTCTTCAGTTTATCTTTTCTTTTTGGTTCGTGCAGTATTATCATGAATGTGTGTGCTGGCAGCGATGGAAGCTATCACAACTCCCACATCTGGCATTTGTCACAGCTGTACCAGGCATTTGCCAGTGGGGACATCCTGTAAAGCCATCTGGTGGGGGATGCTGGCTATGCACTGGAGTTGTGGATGGTGACACCCATCAGAAATGTACACACCCACACAAGAATGCCATAATGAGGCAAATGCACAAACCAGGATCATTATAGAGCATGTGTTTGGGATGCTCAAGTCACGGTTCTGCTTCCTTGACCTATCTGGTGGAGCCTTGCAGTACTTTCCAGCCACATGTGCACACATGTTCATAGTATGTGCAATGCTACACAATATGATCCTGCAGAAACAGCTGCAGCATGAACAGCATGGGGGAAAGGCCACACAGCCCACCACCATTGCCTTGGTCCCCACAGGCACTGAGGGACTCAGAGGAGGAAGCCCCTGAGACTGCTCCTGTAGGCAGATGGAGGCATGACCAGTAAGCCCAGGCCTTGGCAAAGAGGCAAGCATAGCACACACACTGACACTGTAGAGACCCAGGGATTGACACCTCTCTCTCTGACTCGCACACACAGTAAAATGGATGACACACACATCACATTACCTGTCACTTACCACGTATAGGCAGTGTACTGTGTGGATCCAACATAGTCAGCCCTCAAGCACCATTCTCACAACTTCCGCAGGCACAAGGCAAGTCAGTCTTCTTAACAATAAATGAATGGATTAGTATGTTTTGCTAGCATATCTATGGTAATGCTGCATGCATGCAAGGGAATGGGGTGGCCTACTGGGATAGCAGCAGACAACTGACACTTATGTGGGATACCAGGAAATGTCCGCACAATACTGGCTTCCCACACTATGCAGTATCATTTAAGGTGACAAATCCTACTGAAGTATATGTGGGGGGCCAACTATGGGAGGTCATAGGTCACATACATGGATGTCACTGTGGGGATCCCATACTCACCCCTCAAACTCACACAGCAAGCCAGCCATAGAAAATAATAAAGGAATTTTGGCAAAGGCCCACAACTGGCGACAATGATGGAACACCCCCTACAGACTTACATGGTGATATCACAGCAGGCCTTGCATTTGCAGTAAGGCTCTGAAGGGTAAGAAGTCTGAAACTCAATTGTATGGCATTACAATCTAACCTGTGGTCGCTAGTCATATGCCTCTATTCTCCAAGACAGAGCACTATACTATGTTAAATGGAAACACAATGTGAAGCCAATATCAGCACAGTCTGTGCAAATGTGTACTGTTGACAGGTGTGCCCCCTCTCACCCATATTCCCATAGAAATGCAGTAACATGTAAGTGTGTAGGGTAATAGCAGCAGAGCACACATTGCCAGGGCTGTCCCAATCAACATGATAACTTGTTGCATATCCACAATATGCAGGGGTAAATGAGCTATGCATATGTGTGGGGAGTACTGTCAGGATGTGGCCAGCAACTTCTCATGGCTGTTGTGTCCTAGTGGCCTAGGTACAGTACTGTGGTAGACAGGGCCATGTTCCATGAAATGCAGTGGCAACTATTTTGCATGTCAGCTACACCTATGGTAGGAGTTATGCACACTGTCCAGATGTCAATATCCATTACTGCCAGGAAGCTGGACAGGTTATGTACAGGGGGCCACACATATGAACAGTACACAGGTTGGAGTAACCTACACAGTGTCTACCATACCTCACAACTGTACAGACCTTTTGCAGAATGTACAAAGGTTTGCATCATATTTGTGGTGTCTTTATTCCAAAATATTGGTTGTCTGGCAATTCATTGGCAAACCACGAAAGTCTAAAGTCAGAAAATAATGATGTGTCTCAGACTTCATACCCTATAGAAAAATGCATGCTAATGCAAAATCTGTTATTGTATCACCCTTCCAGGTTTGTAAGGCCAATCATTAAAATGGTCCGTATATTTAGACATTTGTCACCCAATTACTCATGTTTTTGTAAAGATGTCTGGCTCACATATGTAGAGAGGTATGGTGCCTAGTAGCACAGCAGTGCATTCTGTCATTTGCCATTGTCACTCGAGGGGGGTCCAGTGCCTGGTGTGTGTGTGTGTAGGAATAAGTGTTTTAGTCCGGTCCCACCCTGTTTTAGTCCAGTCCCACCCAGTACACCTCCCATTGTCCTACTTCACAAGATCTGCTGATGCCATTCACTGTAGAAGTACTGTTGGACTGGCATCTGCCCTATAAGCTCTATGGTGTGTACGATAACTGCATAGCACTATAGTACAAATAAATATTTAGGTAGGGGTTCTAATCTCAGTCCTGGTAAAAGTGTGTGTTAGTGTCTGTAGGTAAAAGATTTTGGGCCTGTTCATGCCCAGTACACTTCCCATTGCCCTACTTTATTTGTTTTATTTTTTATTTATTTATTTCACATTTGTTAACCGGGAGAGTCCAACTGGATACATGTCCATTTTCAGCGGAGGCCCAGGGAGAAAAGCTCCACATGTGCAACAAAGTTGCAATCAATAAAAGTTGCAATCAATATTCATGGTTATCTTGAAATTTAAAAATGTAAAAAATAAAAAAATGAGTGATTATATATATATATATATATATATATATATATATATATATATATATATATATATATATATATATATATATACATGTTAACATTGGAAATTAACATTTTTGTAGGTTTATAGTATGAAATATGTACAGAAGGCATTACAGAGCATTGGAGTGTATAGAATGACATTTTACACAGATTTATGTTAAGGATGACAATCAATAGAGGGAAGTTGTTAGAAATTAGATGTAGAATGGTTAAATAAATAGTCTTAGAATGGGTAGGATAGCAAGATGTAATAGAGAAAATAGAAACCTAGTGTTAGAATGGCAAGTTACCATCCTTATATGTTCCAAAGGCTGTTGCAAAGTGCTTTTAGTCCGGGTAGGGAAGGTTTAGAAAGTTTATACATATATGTTAAGGAAGTTATTATTATTGGGTTTAGCAGTCCTGCTGATGTCAGTCACCTTAGAAGTACCTTTGGGCAGCCTGCAGGCCTACAAGCTCAGTGGCACGTGTGATAATTGTGTAACACTATAGCACAAATGATTAGTTAGGTAGGGGTTTTAATCTCAGTCCTGGCAAATGTAAAAGTGTTTGTGTCTGTAGGTTAAACATTGTGAGCCTGTTCATACCCAGTACACTTCCCATTGACCTACTTTAGCAGTCCTACTGGTGACAGTCACCTTAGAGGTACCTTTGGGCAGCCTACAGCCCTACAAGCTCTGAGGCGTGTGCGATAATTGTGTAACAGTATAGTGCAACTAACTAGTTAGGGGAAGGGTTCTAATCTCAGTCCTGGCAAATGTGTGTGTGAGTGTATTTGTGTGTGTAAGTGTGATGTTCCTCATCTTAGAAGTACTTTGGGACACCCTACACTCTAAGCTCTGTGGCACGTGCGATAAATGCATAACACTGTATTAGCAGTAACTAGAAAGGTAGGGATTCTAATTTCAATCCTGGCAAATGTGTGTGTGTAGGTAGGTGTTCTAATCTCAGTCCTGGCAAGTATGTGTGTGTGTGTGTGTGTGTGTGTGTGTGTGTGTGTGTGTGTGTGTGTGTGTGTGTGTGTGTGTGTGTGTGTGTGTGCGAGAATAACATCCTGTGGGGGTGTGTTTGTGTGAGAACCATATCCATTGGAGGATGGGGTTTGCAATTTTTTGCAATTTGTTCCCTATATGTGCCATGTGTAATAACTATGTAACAGTATGGAATAAATAACATGATAGGCAGCCCTTCTATTCCTTGGATACCATTTCCCACTCAAGAATCATAGACAAACATACTCACCTAGGCATCAACCCCTATATCACTAGTTGGCTTGCAAACTGGCTCACCGATAGAACCCATGGTGTGAAAGCAGCAGACTCCATATCAGACTGCCGACCAGTCATGAGTGGAGTTCCACAGGGTTTGGTCCTGGGTCCCCTTGTGTTCAGGATCTATGCCTCTGAAGTCCAGCCCAACACAAAGGGACTCTGGCTGACAATGTTTGCAGATGACTGCAAGGTGGGTGCTATTATTACCTCCTCACGTGATGTTGACATCCTGCAGAAAGGCCTTACTGAGATCTACGACTGGTGTCAGAATCCTGGACTTTAGCTCAATGCCAGAAAATATGCCTACATCCCCTTTGGGAACAACATGGTTCTCATGAATCACCACAGTGATGGTAGTCCACTGAACACTGAAGTTGTTATAAGAGAACTGGGAACACAGGTTGACAGTGAGCTCTCTGTTGACCACCACAGTGACACTGTGTTCAGAAAGTCCTTCTATGTGGCACATCTCATTACTAAGGGTGTTGCATCCAGGAAGTAAGAGGTCAGTGTCTCCCAAAAGCAAGGAGTAGTCACTACGAACCAAGCAGAAATAAATAATCCAATAAGAACTAGCCTGAGGACCAGCGAAGCTATAATACACCTCTTTCTTTATCGACTCAGCTATAAGGAACGATCCAAACCACACAAATAAAAACAAATCCAATAAAAAAGATTAAGCGCTTTCATCCACTGAATCGTGGACTTCCTCAGAATCGAATGCACTAATTGAAAGATTAATTTTAAAGCCTTTTTGGCGCCAACTTCTTGTGAAATTTAAAGACATATTCGTCATACTTTTTTTAAAAACATATCACCTTAGTATAACATTACATAGTTCCAGCAATACATTAGTATGCAATGAAAACCAAACAAACATTACCTATATTAAAAAGATAAATATTTTAAAATGCCTTTAAATAATAACCTATCAACCTTATAATGGATATATTATTTAAAACATCAAAATAGAATAAAATATAATATAATATGTTAAAACCAGGCAAATGAAATTCCATTAGTTTTTATAACCGTGTAGATGGGCTGAATGCAAAGGTGCTCATATGTGTAATAATGTATAAATATATATGTATGTAAATGAAATGTAATATAACCTAGATGTATAAGTACTATATAATGTTAAATAAATATATAAATAAATACATTAATATATAAGTAAATTCCATTTAGATAATATCTTCTGACCTATTCTATGTAAGTTAATATGATAAAAAAGTAAAATTGTGAATTGTAAAGTGTAAAACTGTAAAGTTATAAAATAAAATGTAATTTATAATTTATAATGATGTATGATATAATATGTAATATATAGTATGTAGTATAATATAGTTTTATGGCAGAGTTTTATGAACATATCACTCCATGTCCTATTATGAGTGGAAGATTCATAATCATGATAAAACATAAATAAACAAGGAAAAGGACTTTAAGTTAAAAATGGTCTTAACGGTATACGTTCATTTAATCCTTGCTTTGTGTAAGCGTCAGTGAGTATTTGCCATTTTGCCTCTCTAACTGCTATATAAGCCTTAGGATTACCTCCTCTAATATTAAAATTTACACATTCTAAAATTGCGAACTTGAAATAATGTCTATTATCTGTCTCTTGTATATGTCGACTTAAAGCACTACTACTATCATTCTTTTTGACTGCATATAAATGTTCATAAATTCGCCTTCTAAATTTTTGTTCGGTTTTACCAATATAATAACAACTGCATTGTTGGCATTTAGCTGAATAAACAATATTCATAGTATTGTAATTGCCACTTATGAACGTTACTCTAGTCCTATTTATATTGTCCAGGACCATATTTACATCTTCACTGATGACTTTACAATACTGGCAACTTTCACATTTCCTAGTTCCTCGATTGTTTCCATTATCCCTAATCTGACCTGTGTTCCTTTCAAATAGGGACTTCAAATTCATTCCCATTTTGTATACAAAAATAGGTGTCTCACCCAATACTTCCCTTAACTCAGTGTCATTAAAAGATACATTCCAATATTTCTTTACCATTTCTTTAATATAATATACCTGTGGGGTGTAATATATTATACATGCCCTATTCTACCCTTTATCTTCATTCTGTACTGTTGTATTACTGAAACAGGAATGGCCCAAAACAGGGAAATATTTAGTCCCCCACTGTTCTATCACGTACGTTTTGACTTCTTTTACTAAATATTCAGGGTACCCCCTATCTATAAATAATTTGCTAATATAATCCATTTCCTCTATCATTTCATTTTCCGTTGAAGTCATCGCATTGCCCCTTGAAAATGCTCTTTTTCATTTTCAAGGGGTGAAAACTCGTATATTCTAAATAATTGTTTGAGAATGTATTTTTTCTGTAAATACGAGAAGAGAAGCCATCATTAGTACTAGACAAAAGTATCTAGATATGAAATTCCTATTCTACTATAATTGTATGTGAATTTCAGGAATGGGCTTGTTTTATTCAAATATTTTACAAATTCTTCCAAGGTCTTTTCATGTCCTTCCCATAAGATAAATATATCATCTAGGAATCTTGTATATAATCTGATGTACTTATAGTATTGAATTTTAAATACATATTCCTTTTCCCAATCCAAATGAACTAGGTTAGCGAATATCGGGGCACAAGCTGTCCCCATAGCTACACCTCTAGTCTGCCTATAATACTCTCCTTCATAATAGATGTAGTTGTGGTCCAATATAATGCTCATCAGTTCCAAAATTACCTTACTTTTCTCCCAATCCAGAGTGGAATACTCATGTATGCTGTTAGTGAAACTTTGCAATCCCTGTTCCTTAGGGATACAAGAAAACAGATCTGTTACATCGATAGTCACGTAAATCAACTCCTTTTTCCAAATATCTTTTGTCAATAAGCCCAAAAACATCCAGGAGTCTTTTATTAAATGGGGGACCCTTGTATAAATGTGTTTTAACCATTTATCAATAACTTATCCCATAGGGAATGTCTTGGAGTGACTACCCGATATGATAGGTCTGAAGGGTGGGTCAAGTGTATTTTTGTGTATTTTAGGCAATCCCACTATAATTGCTATAATGGGGTAATCCACTTTCATAAAATTGTACAAATCAATGTTAATTCTTTCATCCATTAACATATCTTCTAAATACATGTTACTTCGTCTGTATCCTATATTAATCTGATTTAGCGAAATGTTATCATAATTGCCTGAATCAACTAATATGTTAAACATTTTACTAACATATACATTATTATCATATAATACAATGCCTCCGCCCTTGTCTGGCTTCATAACCCTTACTGTCCTGTCATTCATAAGTTGTTGTAACAATAAGACCTCCTCTTCTTTTAAATTGTTATAATTTCTAACTCCCCTTGTTTTATTATTATTATTTTTTTTAACAAATATAAATCTCTTAAAATTAATTTCTCAAAAAGTGAGACTTGTGGGTGTGAGGGTGGCATAAAAGTGCTTTTTTTCTTCAGATCACTCCTTTCTTTCTCTCTAGTACCATCTTTAAAATATACAGCTAAATTCAATTTTCTAGTATTTTTTTTATATCAATTAGACTGTCAACAACCCTAAAATTCATATTTGGCACATATTTCAAGCCTTTTGAGAAAAGAGAAAAAAATTCCTTTCCGATTGTTAAATCAGTATAATTGAATATGTTAAATCCTTTGTACTGGTGCACAACAGGTTTGACCTGCGTTTCCCCCCCCCATTAATTAATTTGTACTCTTCTCTTGCCTTATTGTTTGTACAAGTGGCCATACCCTTCTCTACCATCGACGTTGTCTCTAATTCTGAAATTCACAGCAGACGAGTGTAAAACACCAGGTTCCAAAATCCAGAAGCCAAGATGAACGTGAACGTATTTTATTAAAATTCCGTTTTCGCTTCCACTAAGGTAGAAGCTTCATCAGACAAAAACACAGCACCAATAAATTCAATTTATACACATATCTAATGATGTCATTTCCTTGACTACCAAACGGCAGTGTCTATCAACAGGTTTTATATTATTTTAATAACCACAATTTAAATACAGTTAGATCACAACCATATATATATATATGTTTGTGGGCTTCTTAAACCATGTGAAAAGGTAATGATTACTATAATGTGTATATGCATAATACTATTATTACACAATTATTAATTCCTAACAAATACTTTGAAATTTAAAACTAAAATAAAATAATAAACAATAAATTCATAAATCATTAAAATATTTCTAGGCTCATGCCTATCGCAGGTAACTTTTATATTTTAAAAAAGCAGAAATATTACAGGCTTCGTTTAAACCTGGTGTGGAAAAGGCATCTAACAATAGTTGCCATTCTAATTCTCTAATTTCAAGAAGTAGGGATTGAGGTCCCCCTCTTAGTCCTACATTAACAGTGTCAATACCCATAAAGTGAAAATTATGTCCAGGATTGTTTACATTGTGCTTAGCAAGGGCATTTTCTGTCTTTTTGTTTTTAATTGCATATTTGTGTTGGTAAACACGGTCTCGTAATCTACGGTCCGTTTTACCAACATAAAATGCATGACAGCAATCACACAGTGCGACATAAATAACTGATTTAGTCAAACAATTTATTTTATGTTTGACAAAGTACTTTTTTCCTTTTATGGTGAAAGAACCCCCCACTTTCAAAAGGCCACACAAGTTGCAAGAACCACAAGAGAATGAACCAATCTGTCTAGATGAAAACAATGGAGGGTCGGTGTTTTGTAGCAGGTCTTTTAAGTTACTACCTCTCCTGAAAATAAAGGATGGGTAGGGGCCCAAAATGTTGGATAAGGAACCACTGTTTGCAATAAAATGCCAATTTTTCTTAATAATGGCACAAATATCTTTAATGTGATTGTTGTAAGTAATGACTAAGCTGGTCTTATAGTCACATCTTGGCTCCTGATACATTACTGTAATGTCCCCCATTCTATTTTGTGGAGGTGTGTTTCCCGGATTTAAAGAATCCAATGAAGGATTAACAGTTATCCTAATGTTAATTTTATTAATCTCAAGGATAGGTTTATAAAATCCGTTTTCTCTCTTAAATGTTACCTCTTCCACAATGTTGTTTATGAAATCAGTAGGGTAACCCCTATTCTGGAACATAAGTATCAGACCTGCACACTCATCATTGAAGGCCACATCAGTGCTGCACATACGTGCAGCTCTGACAAGTTGGCCTTTAATAATAGATTTCTTTTGTTTCCAGGGGTGGCAGCTAGAGAAATGCAAAAAACTATTACAGTACGTTTGCTTTCTATAAATTGTAGACAAGAAAGCGTTGTTATCAAGGTCTTTTGTCAGTTTGACGTCAAGATAATCAATTTCAGAAGATGAAAATTTATGCGTGAATTTTAAAAAAGTGGAAGTAGTGTTCATATATTCAACTAACTCACAGCACACTTCTTCATCTCCTGATATAAGTAAAAATACATCATCTAAAAAACGTGTGTACACCTTTATGATGTTTTTAAATCTAAGGTTGTTTAATAAACAGGTGTTCTCCCAGTAAGCTACAACAAGGTTTGATACACTCCCACCACAGGGGGAGCCCATGGCGATACCTCTTTTTTGTAGATAATAACCATTATTAAAGATGAAAAAGTTAGAAGACAAAATAATGTCTAACAACAATGTAACCACATCAATTTCATCTCTAGGAGCATTTAAGCTTAAAAGCATCAGCTCAACCCATTCGACCGCTTCTTGATGTGGGATAGAGTTATAAAGATCAACCACATCAATAGTTAAAAAATTGAGGTTAGGGTCGAATGGGGTATCATTAATGGTTTTCAAAAAAGACCAAGAGTCTTTGCAAATTTGAGGTATCAAGCCAAGGTATTTTGAGATGATGGAATCTACTACTCTAGCACACGGGTGGGTGATAGAATTTCTCCCGTCTACTAGGGCACGCATAGGTGGGTCCCTTAGGTTTTTGTGAATTTTTGGGATCCCAAACATGATTGGGATCCTAGGGAATGAGATGTTGATGAAGTTAAAAGTTTCCACATCAATTCTCCCTTCGATAAACAAATCTCTAAAGTACCCTTTGATCTTGTTCATTTGCCCTGACATCTCGTTTAATGAAGATGCTGCGTAGGCGGGAGAATTTAAAACTAATGACATTCTATCAATGTAGTCTTCTTTATCAAGGACGACTAACCCTCCACCCTTGTCAGGTCTAATAACCCTGATAGGTAGCTTACACAAATCTTTTAAAGCTACCAACTGATTAGGTGTAGTGTTGTTCTGGCGATCAAACCATTTAGTATTTTCAATAAATTGTCTTAAATCCAATTCGCATACATTTTCAAAAATATTCAGTATGGGATGCAACGGAGGATTGAAGACACTTAATAACTTAAATAAATGCCTATCTCCTGATGTTACACCGTTAAATAAGACTTTAAGGTTTAAAGAACGGACAAAGCATTTCAAGTCAACCAATAATTTAGGTAAATTCAATTTCTGATCTGGTACAAATGTAAGACCGTAGGCCAACAAATCGACCAAATCTTTATCAATGGTGACTTGTGAGAAATTATAGACATTAAAGTCACCCTTAGAATTTGTTAGAATAGTCAATTTCGAAGGAATGGTAGTGAACTCATTATGAGAAGAGTCAAGAGTCTCTATTTGTAGTTGTTCTTGTTCCGTTGTCTTTGGAAATTTTTGCGTCCTAAAAAAGGTTTGCCTTGGCCTTTATAATTAGGGCGAGTCCCTTGATGGTCGTAGTCTACAATTTATAGAAAGCAAACGTACTGTAATAGTTTTTTGCATTTCTCTAGCTGCCACCCCTGGAAACAAAAGAAATCTATTATTAAAGGCCAACTTGTCAGAGCTGCGGCCTTCAATGATGAGTGTGCAGGTCTGATACTTATGTTCCAGAATAGGGGTTACCCTACTGATTTCATAAACAACATTGTGGAAGAGGTAACATTTAAGAGAGAAAACGGATTTTATAAACCTATCCTTGAGATTAATAAAATTAACATTAGGATAACTGTTAATCCTTCATTGGATTCTTTAAATCCGGGAAACACACCTCCACAAAATAGAATGGGGGACATTACAGTAATGTATCAGGAGCCAAGATGTGACTATA
Organism: Protopterus annectens; assembly: GCF_019279795.1. NCBI lineage: Eukaryota > Metazoa > Chordata > Ceratodontiformes > Protopteridae > Protopterus > Protopterus annectens. Next base: position 755,926,887 of record NC_056744.1, read on the forward strand.
AGACCAGCTTAGTCATTACTACAACAATCACATTAAAGATATTTGTGCCATTATTAAGAAAATTGGCATTTTATTGCAAACAGTGGTTCCTTATCCAACATTTTGGGCCCCTACCCATCCTTTATTTTCAGGAGAGGTAGTAACTTAAAAGACCTGCTACAAAACACCGACCTCCATTGTTCTCATCTAGACAGATTGGTTCATTCACTTGTGGTTCTTGCAACTTGTGGCCTTTGAAAGTGGGGGTTCTTTCACCATAAAAGGAAAAGTACTTTGTCAAACATAAAATAAATTGTTTGACTAAATCATTTATGTCGCACTGTGTGATTGCTGTCATGCATTTTATGTTGGTAAAGCGGACCGTAGATTAGAGACGTGTTTACCAACACAAATATGCAATTAAAACAAAAGACAGAAAATGCCTCATACACAATGTAAACAATCCTGGACATAATTTTCACTTTATGGGTATTGACACTGTTAATGTAGGACTAAGAGGGGACCTCAATCCTACTTCTTGAAATTAGAGAATTAGAATGGCAACTATTGTTAGATGCCTTTTCCACACCAGGTTTAAACGAAGCCTGTAATATTTCTGCTTTTTTAAAATATAAAAGTTACCTGCGATAGGCATGAGCCTAGAAATATTTTAATGATTTATGAATTTATTGTTTATTATTTTATTTTAGTTTTAAATTTCAAAGTATTTGTTAGGAATTGATAATTGTGTAATAATAGTATTATGCATATACACATTATAGTAATCATTACCTTTTCACATGGTTTAAGAAGCCCACAAACATATATATATATATGGTTGTGATCTAACTGTATTTAAATTGTGGTTATTAAAATAATATAATACGAAACCTGTTGATAGACACTGCCGTTTGGTAGTCAAGGAAATGACATCATTAGATATGTGTATAAATTGAATTTATTGGTGCTGTGTTTTTGTCTGATGAAGCTTCTACCTTAGTGGAAGCGAAAACGGAATTTTAATAAAATACGTTCACGTTCATCTTGGCTTCTGGATTTTGGAACCTGGTGTTTTACACTCGTCTGCTGTGAATTTCAGTGGTTGTTTCTGCCTTTACTTAGTTTGTCTCTAATTCTGATTGTTCCAATACTTCTGTCCTCCGCTTCTCCCATTCCCTCTCCATTTCCAATTTTTCTGTTGATACTTGTCCAGATCATTGCCCCCCAGAAAATCCTGATTTACATAATTATTATAAGATTCCCTATGAGTGTTGTTATTACTTTTATAGTGCTTGTTGTAAAATTTCATTTTAAATTTATGACTTTTTTTGTTGGTTAACTAGATTCCACTCATATACCTTTCCTTCCTTGTATTCTCTCATATCCCTCTCTATTTTTTTACCTTTTCTTTCCACAATACTATTAGCTTTCTTATCCACTTCCAAGAACTGTTTATGATATAAATTCTCCCACTGATCAAATACTAAATCCTCAGTTATATTTTTGTTCAATATCTCTGCCATTTCAATATATTTGCATAAATTCTCATCATTCTTTTTCACTAATAATTTCATATAATCAATACCAAAACGATTTAACAAATTCTCAAATTCTTTACAATTACTATCATTTAATTCAATGCCCATTGGTTTCTTAAAAAATCTTAGTCCCTTAGGGACAATATTCATAGTTATACATTTATTCAAATAGGCATTATCAATTTTAATGCCTCTTATTATACCTATATATTTACCCAGTACAAATATATTTTGCTTTAATGTTCCTTCGTTGTATTCAACGCCCACTTTACTTGAAATTTCACTGCTCTTAGCATTTTCAAAACATATGTCTACTGCCAAAAAATCATCCAATTGTCCTCTAATACCATTATTACAATTATTGTTACCAGTGTCTTTAATCGCAGATATGTTAGATCTAGGACTAGAGCTTTGTTGTATTGTTTTAGTAGTAGCTTTCGTACTACTAGTAATGGCAGAAGAAAAGGTTTTACCTGCCATCACTTGCTTCGGTTTTGTATCAGTGCGTTTGGATTCATCGTCAAAATTGTACAAGGAGAAGTCAAATGTAAAATCTCTTTCCATTAATTTGCTGTTGTCCTGCGTCTTGTTGCGCAAATCTATACCTATGCATTGTTGCTTATTAGAACAAACTGAACGCTGAGCGTTTGGAATATCAAAGTCAGCTTCACTTGAGCTAGATAGTTCACCTAACCCTTGTGAATAACTAAAGCCAGTCCGTTTAGGCTCCAGCTGGGTCATAAGCTCAAGCAAATGAGTAACTTCCCCTTTTAGTGACGATACCTCCATTCGCAACTCGCTGATTTCATCACTGCTGTTAGGCGTATGCTTCCAGGTGGCCAGTTCCCCTTGGGTATCCATGACAACGAACCAAAAGCAAGGAGTAGTCACTACGAACCAAGCAGAAATAAATAATCCAAGAAGAACGAGCCTGAGGACCAGCGAAGCTATAATACACCTCTTTATTTATCGACTCAGCTATAAGGAATGATCCAAACCACACAAATAAAAACAAATCCAATAAAAAAGATTAAGCGCTTTCATTCACTGAATCGTGGACTTCCTCAGAATCAAATACACTAATTGAAAGATTATATTAAAGAAATGGTAAAGAAATATTGGAATGTATCTTTTAATGACACTGAGTTAAGAGAAGTATTGGGTGAGACACCTATTTTTGTATACAAAATGGGAATGAATTTGAAGTCCCTATTTGAAAGGAACACAGGTCAGATTAGGGATAATGGAAACAATCGAGGAACTAGGAAATGTGGAAGTTGCCAGTATTGTAAAGTCATCAATGAAGATGTAAATATGGTTCTGGACGATATAAATAGGACTAGAGTAACGTTCGCAAGTGGCAATTGCAATACTATGAATATTGTTTATTTAGCTAAATGCCAACAATGCAGTTGTTATTATATTGGTAAAACCATACGAAAATGTAGAAGGCGAATTTATGAAAATTTATATGCAGTCAAAAAGAATGATAGTAGTAATGCTTTAAGTCGACATATACAAGAGACAGATAATAGACATTATTTCAAGTTCGCAATTTTAGAACGTGTGAATTTTAATCTTAGAGGAGGTAATCCTAAGGCTTATATAGCAGTTAGAGAGGCAAAATGGCAAATACTCACTGACGCTTCCACAAAGCCAGGATTAAATGAACATATATCGTTAAGACCATTTTTAACTTAAAGTCCTTTTCCTTGTTTATTTATGTTGTATCATGATTATGAATCTTCCACTCATAATAGGACATGGAGTGATATGTTCATAAAACTCTGCCATAAAACTATATTATACTACATACTATATATTACATATTATATCATACATCATTATAAATTATAAATTACATTTTATTTTATAACTTTACAGTTTTATACTTCACCATTCACAATTTTACTTTTTTATCATATTAACTTACATAGAATAGGTCAGAAGATATTATCTAAATGGAATGTACTTATATATTAATGTATTTGTTTATATATTTATTTAACATTATATAGTACTTATACATCTAGGTTATATTACATTTCATTTACATACATATATATTTATACGTTATTACGCATATGAGCACCTTTGCATTCAGCCCATCTACACAGTTATAAAAACTAATGGAATTTCATTTGCCTGGTTTTAACATATTATATTATATTTTATTGTATTTTGATGTTTTAAATAATATATCCATTATAAGGTTGATAGGTTATTATTTAAAGTCATTTCAAAATATTTATCATTTTAATATAGGTAATGTTTGTTTGGTTTTCATTGCATACTAATGTATTGCTGGAACTATGTGGTGATATGTTTTTAAAAAAAGTATGACGAATATATCTTTAAATTTCACAAGAAGTTGGCGCCAAAAAGGCTTTAAAATTAATCTTTCAATTAGTGTATTTGATTCTGAGGAAGTCTTTTTTATTGGATTTGTTTTTATTTGTGTGGTTTGGATCGTTCCTTATAGCTGAGTCGATAAATAAAGAGGTGTATTATAGCTTCACTGGTCCTCAGGCTCATTCTTCTTGGATTATTTATTTCTGCTAGGTCATTGTCTCCCCCTACTCTCCCCTCATTAGGCCAGTCAACGAGTACAATGGCCCATTTGGGATGTACCTCACTGGACACCTGCAACAACTAGAGAGGCTGCAAAAGTATCTCACAAAGAGGATCTTAGGCCTAAAACACTTGTCCTATATGGACAGATTCCAATAACTCCCACTATTCTCTGGCTCATATTGGCTACTTAGAGGCGATCTCTGCCTGACTTACAAAGCCATATCTGACCCAGCTCTGTCAGGAATGCTACATCTAAAGAACCCAATCCATCCACACCACATGCCCCAGAGACCTCAATATGTTTCCACAATCAACAGAATATGCTGGAGGGACAGGTTCATAACCCAGAGACTGTCCACGCTATGGAATAGACTTCACATACATGTCAAGCAGAGCACCTCACTGGCCTTCTTCAAGGGAAATCGGGATGAGTGGATGGGGAATAGAAATCCCACCCTGGGGATCACTCCAGTGGCTATTCTCATTAGACACACTGGGGATTTTCAGCAGGTGGCACAATGCCAGGGTAATCCCATAGGCTAGGCTTGTAAAGGCTCCATAGTCATTCACCTAGCACGCACCTATGAACCTATGGATCTCAGTATTGGCAAACATGTGTGTGCATTAGTGTGTATAAAAGTGTTTGTGAGTGCGTAAACATGTGGGTGAAAGTAGTTTGTGGACCTTCTAACGCAGTACACCTATCATTACCATACTTTACAAGGGCTGGTGATGTTATTCACTATATAGGTCGCTTGGGACACTTTTCACCTTATAAGCTCCATGGTGCATGTGGTAATTGCATAACACTATAGTACCAATAACTACATAGGTAGGGGTTTTGATTGGAGTCCTGGAAAATGTGTGTGTGTGTATATATATTTGTAGGATACACATATTGAGGCCTCACTCTCCCAGTACACTGTTCATTGCCATACTTTACAAGGGCTGGTGATGTTGTTCACCTTAGAACTGTGGACACTCTTCACACTGTAAGATCTGTGGCACATGCAATAAATGCATGACACTGTATTAGCAATAACTAGATAGGTAGGGGTTCTAATCTCAGTGCTGGCAAGTGTGTTTGTATGTGTGTGCTGTATCCTGTGTATGTGTCTGAGTGATAACTATATCCAATTGGGGGGTTGGGTTTTACATTTTTAGGCCATGGTACTCCCAGTACACGTCCCAATTTCCAGTTTACAAGGCCTGCTGTCTTCATCAACCATAGAGTTATCTGTTGACAATCTGCAGCCCAATAAGCCCCTACCACATACAGGAACTATGTAACAGTATCGACTGACTAACAAGATAGGCAGGTCTGCTAATCTCAGTCCTGCCAAATGTGTGTATTTGTGTGTGTAAGTGTGTATAACTGTAGGTTCAAGTATTTTGGATCCGTTCTCACTCAGCAAATCACCCATTGTCATACATTACAAGGCCTGGTGATGTTGTTCACCTTGGAATTACCTTGGGACACTCTTCACCTTGTAAGCTTTGTGGTGCATGTGATAAATGGATAACACTGTAATAGCAGTAATTAGGTAGGGGTTGTAATCTCAGTTCTATCAAGTGTGTGTGTGTGAGTGAGAGCTATATCCATTGGGTGGCTGTGGTTTACAATTTTATGCCATGATACTCCCAGTACATGTCCCAAGGTCCACTTTACAAAGGCTGCTGTTCACATCCACCGTAGAGGTATTTGTAGACATTCTTCAGCCCTGTAAGCCCCGTGCCATGTGCAACAGCTATGTAACAGTATGGAACAAATGACATGATAGGCAGGGCTGCTGTCAGGACTGGCAATTGAGTGTGCATTGGTGTGTATAGCTGTGTTTGTGACCCTGTAGACTTGTAGGTGACAGTCTGAGTGCTTCCACACTCAGTACACCCACCAATGCCATACCTCACAAGGGCACATGATGTTATTCCCTTTACAGGTACCTTGGAACAGTCATCACACTATTAATTACATGCCACATGCGATAACTGCATAAAACTGTAGTATCACTAACTAGATGGATTGGGGTTCCAAACCCAACACTGGCAACTGGAATCCTGTGTGTGTGTGTGTGTGTGTGTGTGTATGTGTGTGTGTGTGTGTGTGTGTGTGTGTGTGTGTGTGTGTGTGTGACTACGTGTGGGGGTACAGTATTCTCTCTGTGTTTGGTCAACATAATATCCTCTGGGGGTGTGGGTTTTACCAATCTGAGATATGTTCCACCCACTACACTTACCATTGTCCACTTTACAAGGGCTGCTGACATTAACCTCCATAGACTTACCTGTATACACCCCTCAGCCATATAAGCTCTGTGGCACATGCAGTAACTGTTACACAGACTGCTAAATGTGTACATATACAGCTGTACTTTGGCTCTGACACAATTGATGTTACCACTCTGCCATTCTCCTCATTGGCAATATCTGCAGGGCCACATCCTACTGACACCTAGAACACAAACAGAATACAGCATGTGAGACTACATTCAGTCAGCGTTACTAACACCAATAATGCATTATAGCTGAAAAGGTACACACACTCTGAAGTGTACCCATTACAAATGCCAACTGACAGCACCTTACACAGCATTACATAGCTAAATTGTACTTAATTCACCCTGTGCATCAGAACCATATTAGCATGCCCCTGCATCAGTGGTATGGATGACAAGGATGTGGCACAGGTATCCTCATATGCACAGGGTGTTGTGTGGGTTTGCCAGAGGCCTAGACTGGGCCATATGATTGACATGTGTGTGTGTGTTTGGAGGGGTGTTCTATGAATGGACCGTGAAGAGGTGGTGTGTGTGTCTGGAGGGGACCTGGCTGTGAAGGTGATGTGTGTGTGTTTGTATGCACACAGTCACTTCATCTGGCTGCCTTACACAGGGGTATGTTCGACAACTGTGGACCGTACATAGCAGGGTGTGCAGTTCACCATCTCTGGCCATGGACACGTGAACTGGTCCTGGCAGGGGTCTTACTGGCACCACCAGGCCGAAGGCCAGATGCAGTACTACTCCTTGATGGTGACTGCTGTCTGCTGGATCTGTGTCCCTGACGGGACTGGCAAGGACCAAGTGCCCATGGTCTGTTCCATTGTGGTGTGGACAGCACCCACCCTTCAGTACTGCTGGTGGGACTGCCACTACAGGAGTGCAAAGGTGCATGGCCACGTAGACTCTCAGCTGATGTTGGTGCTGACCTATGTCCATGTGGCCGATGCCCATCTCCCAACCACACTGCAGCACAGACATTCCACGGTTGAGGATTGTCAAGGTCTCACCCGACCGTCTATTCATGACCTCAGTATTTTGATGTGTGGCCTCAACAAGGTCACGTATGTTGTCATGTAAGCCAGGAAGAGTTGCATCCAAGACCCTGAATATGTCTGGTGTTGCATTTACTATGTGTCTGTGCATCCATGACAGCCTGAAACATGTTTCTACTGACACCTGCTGTGACACTTGTGATAGCAGCTCAATGGGCAGCAGTCCTCCTTCAAATAGCCCTGTCCACCCACCTGTGTGGACTTCACCTGCACTCTGGCTATGGCTAGTGTCTACACTCACACTTGACATAGTCACCACACTAGCCTGTTCCATGCCAACACCCATCAACTGTCCATTATCTGTAGCTGCTGGGGGCGGGGTATGTGTGGGCATTGTGACTTTGTGCAGGGACATTGTGGATGACTGTGGGATGCCAACCAATGACACAGATTCAGCCCCTGACAACCCTACCTGTGCCTCACTAGGACCACCATCATGGCCAGAGTCTGCAGAGACACTGACATCAGATTCTGAGCAGGAGACACCATGGCCACCATGTCCTCCTGTGAGGGAAGACAACATATGTAAATTAATATCTGCACTATAAGGTTTTCTGATACACACACACATATACAGGTGAGGTGGTACAAAGACATTCTACAGACCTCACAATAGCCAACTGATGACATTCATGGCACACAGTCAGACCACAACATACACAATCTGGACAGGCCCTCAACATCATGCAGTGCAGCTCTTTCCACTTAATGTTACTACTAATATACACCTCTGGGATACATGAGTAGTGTTAGCAGGTGATGGGCCTTCATCTAGCACACACTGCACCCATGTACACATTATTGCTGTTCATCTGTATAATACAGTGGCAACTCCTACAGAACATACCTCTCAACTGTACAGAGTTTCACTGAATGTCTAGATCTGTGGGTCATATTTTTGGTATGTTCCTCAGACAGTTTTTGTCCTTGGCTAATCAGTAGCATACTCTGGGGATTGCAGACAGTAAATGCTAACATCCATTTGTGTTTTTGACTTCATACAACAAACCCTGTAACACCAGCAACTGTTTCAGTTTCTAACAGCAATATTTCAAATATGCCCCATTTTTGGACCTCTGTCCCCCAGTTATGTCAACCTTTGTCCAGATGTAAGGCAGTAAGAGGTCAATAGTTATGGTATATCATTATTTAGTGCCATCATTCCTGATATCATCCCAGTGATATAGCAGAATGTCAGACATGTTATGAGGTAGAAGCCATATAAGCCTGGATATCCTGTAGAAATCTGTACAGTTGAGAGGTCTGTGTATGTCTGGTGATTGTTAGACTGTCAGGATTGTGTAGCAGTGTAGTGTGTAGATGTTAGTTGGGCTGTGTAGGGAGGGGAGTAGACGTAAGTGACATGTCTCTTTTTCTGACTGTGCATGCTGCTCCAGTTTCTGGTGGTGTATTGGCTGTATATGTTTGTAGGGGCAGACTGAGACATGTCCTGTACCACCTCAGGATTCCTACTACTCTGTGAATTGAGCCAGTATATGTAGGGGTAGTGTGTGGCAAACACGATATTTTTGAACACAAAGTCATTATACTCTAGTGTTCATTTGGCTTACTGGTATGTCACTGTGACTGTGGTGGAATTGGTTGTGGGTATGCAGTTTCACTGTGATGTTTGTTTTTCACTACTGTTACATCTCTAGTGCCTATACACACACTGAGCTGAGTGTAGGAGGGGCATTGACTACAACTCTGATCTGAGATATACAACAATAAGTATCCTGTTATTTTGGCTTATTTATACTGGTTATTGCTTCTAGAAATTTATATATAGCACTTTTTACCGCCTGCTGCATACTTTTTACTGTATTTTATTGCTATTTTCTGTACTTGTTAAGCAACTATTTGTCCTGATTTCCTGCCAAGGAGTGCATCATATAACTGCTTTGTTTGCAGTTAAAAGCATTCTGTAGAGTCTCCTTGCTTCTTTATCTTTTTAAAAACTTTCATTTTGTGGCTCACTGCTGTGATAAACATTTCTGTAGTGTTTACTGTCTAAAAGAGTGTAAGCTACTAGTATTGGTCTGCACCCTCCCTCCCTGTTGGCGTCTTGCTATTATACTTGATGGCTTTGCAGTTGCCCACCCCTACTGTAAATTTGATCTGGGACACTCCTCCCAGTCTAGTGTCATTAGCTCATTCTACCTAATACAGAGAACATCTGAGAAGGCCAGCCCACTTAGTTTCTTTCCTTCTGTTCCTCCTTTCTCCCTTTCTTACAAAAATAAATTGCCTGAATCTCCTTGTGTTCTGACTGTGCTTCTCAAACATTTTGGAAATATAGAGTATATTTTAGTGCATTTATTAAAACTGTATTTGCCTTAATATTGCTACAACTCAAGGGTTCCAGGTTGCACTGCATCTGGATTGTTTTAGTGTGTTTTAGCTGCTTTTCTGTATATATAGACTTTTCAGTATATGTAGACTAGCTACTTATTCTACTGTATTACTGCCTCTTAAATCGTTTTGTAGTTGTGCACTTGCCTTGCTTCATTCAAAAAGTTTTAAACTGCTACTTTTGTAGAGTTTTAATTGCATTTACTGTTTAGGGCTACACACTCAAGTGTGTTAGCCTTTTCTGTGTTTATTTACTGTATTATTGCATTGTTTAGCCTGTTTTAACAAAAAAAAAATACTATCTTGTTTACTTGTTTCCTACCTTTCCTAGCTAGTATAGCCCAGATCCCAGGCATTGCTGGTTTCAGGACTTTATTTTCTTTGTTCAGAGCTATCCAGACCTTGCTGTGGTAGAGGGAAGTCCTACTGCTTACCAGTGGGAGTGATGAGCATTGTACTGCCTATCTAACACTAGAAGAGTGGTTTCCAACAATGAAATTGTAATTTTATTAGCAATTTGGGCTGATTTCTATCCCTTTCAACTTTCTGGCTTAAAATTTTTTTGCATCGTGCAGCACAGCAGGGCTACAGTTAAACTATTCCAGTTGCCAGAAAGTCTGCTCTTCAAAATTTCCCTTAGAACTAGCTGTTTTTTAAGTAGCACTAAACTCTGAACCCCTGTGACTAGCACTTGCACTAGAACCTGCTGGAAAGCACTAGGAAGCCTTAAAGTGATACAAACACTCAACTCTCATTGTTAATAAGGAGAAATTAATCATAGGCACTAAACATCCTATAATTGCAAAGTACCTTGCAAAGGTAAGGAAAAACAACTCTTGTACTTTACAAAAAAATCCACCTAAACAGACATGTCCAAGGGGTCAGCTTCCGATGATTTCTCCTGTCCAACTGGTGAAGTTGGGCATACTGGGGCAATGCAGCAACTGCCTCATGTACACAGACAACCCTCTCCTCCTACCACCCAACACTACAACCTGTGAGAGATGCACTTACATAGCCACACTGGAAGCAAAGCTCTCTCTGGCCAAGATTGTGCTAGACAGTCAAGAGGAGAAGGTTAACATCTGCACTACACCTCAAGCAACACATAGCCCTTCAAAACCCACACCATCAACAGCCACACATAGCAACACTAAACCCACATATGCAGAGGCCCTTAACATTAACCTGCCCAAGCAACAAGGACCTCCGAAGCTGAAACGCAAACAGTCACAACCAAAGTGACACATACCTCACAACACCAGTGTGCCACCAAACAACAGCCCCTAAGGCAAGAAAACGTACCCAACACTTTAGTCATAGGTGACTATAGTCAGGCACACTGATGTCCCACTCAGCAGGCTGAGCAAGGAGAAAATTACAGTCAGCTGTCTGTCGGGTGCCAGGATCTGCCACATAATGCATGCACTCAAGTCACTCCACAACAAGTACAAATACGACTCTGTCATTGTCCATGTTGGAGTGAATGACTTGAGACGTACCTCAGAAAAGAGAAAAATCCCAGGATGCAAAAAAACCCTTACCAGTCTCAGTAAGAAGCTGGGAGCCCTCATAAAATCCTCCAAAGCTAGTTATGAAAATAAAATTGCCAAAGATTCCAAAGACAACCACAAGGCATTCTATAGTTAGGTCAATAATCTAACTGGCAATGCTCAGATCTGCTCTGAGCTACAACAGAATGGCATTAAATATACTGATCCCAAAGATATTGCCAATATCCTGGCAGATTGATTTAGTGCCAACTTCACCCCCTTCTCACCCCCTAAAGGGCCCATCTCAATACCAAAAGATTGCCAATTTCCAGTAATCACGGCCACACAGGTAGAAACCACACTCTCCAAAGCTAAGAATACAGCATCCATGGGACCAGATGACATCCCAAGCTGTGTACTACATGAACTACAGAATGAATTGGCACCTCACCTAAGCATCATGCTTAATCATAGCCTCACCTCAGGCTTCGTGCCCACTGAGTGGCGCACAGTTACAGTTATCCCATTCCACAAGGGGGGATCCACGTTGGATCCCGGGAACTACCGTCACATCAGTCTGACAAGCCTGATCTGCAAGGGCATGGAATGCATTATCATGGAACTTATAAACAAAGACACTGGCAACCTTCAAACACTGGACCCCACCCAGTTTGGGTCTGTGAAGGGCCGATCTTGTCTCCTGAACCAGATTGACTTATTTGAATCAGTCTCCAGAGCTGTGGACGAGGGTAAGGCGGTCCACACAGCCTATCTGGACTTTGCCAAGGCCTTTGACACCATCCCCACTCTGGAATCATAGATAAACTTACTAAGCTGGGCATAAATCCCTACGTCACTCGATGGGTTGCCAACTGGCTTACTGACAGAACCCAGTAATGTAAAAGTAGCCGACTCCAAATCCAGCTCCAGGCAAGTGACAAGTGGAGTACCTCAGGGTTCTGTCCTGGGACCGCTTTTGTTTGGCATCAACATCTGTGAACTACAGGCCAACACTAAGGGACTCTGGCTAACAAAGTTTGCAGATGACTGCAAACTGGGAGCCATTATTGAATCACCAAATGATGTGGATATTCTACAAAAGGGCCTTACAGAAACAGATGCTTGGTGCCAGACCCATGGGCTCAGGCTTAATGCCAAGAAATGTATAGTTATCCCCTTTGGGAAAAAACATGTACCTATGAATTACCACATAGGTGGCAGTACACTAAACACTGAAAGTGTGATGAGAGACTTAGGGACAGAGGTGGACAATGGTCTCACCTTTGATAACCGCATCACCACAACAGTCAGGAAATCCTTCTATATGGAAGCCTCATCACTAAGGGCTTTTCATCCAGAAAAAAGGAGGTCATTATCCCACTGTACTCATCCCTCATTAGACCCATTATACAGTACAATGCCCCATTTAATATGTACCTCACAAGACATCTGCAACAGTTGGAAAGGCCACAGAAATGCCTCACTAAAAGAATCACAGGCCTAAAGCAGATGCCCTATGCTGACCATCTAAAAAAACTCCAGTTATACTCTATGGCATATATACTCAGAGGTGATGTCTGCTTAACATACAAGACCATGTCAAACCCTGAGCTGTTGGACATGCTCCACTTAAAGAAATCCCTCAGAGCCACATGCTCCAGGGATCTAAACCTTGTCATCACAATGAACAAACATGACCCAGAGACTCCCCATACTCTTGAATAGACTGTCCATACATGTCAAGCAGAGCACCTCCGTGGCCCTCTTCAAAAGGAGCCTTGACGATTGGATGGGAGATAGGAAATTCACCCCAGGGATCATGTCAGTCACCCTACTAGACAGGGGTCTAGGGAAGTAAATATTGTTGGAAGAAATATCTGGGGAATTGTTTGGCTAGGCTTGTATAGGCCCTAGAGCCGATAGCCTAGTACCAACCTATGAATCTATGAGCCTATATTTGAAAATGCATGTGTAATTCCCCATAGCTGATTTGAGGTAGTGTTGTGTCACTCTGACTGTAGTTTGGATGATGCTTGGTGACATGCTTAGCAGCTCAGTGTGGCTTCCTAATGTCATGTTATGTCCAGATATTTGTAGGATGTCCAGTTGTCTGGTTCATATCTTTGGTCTGTTCCCCATAATTGTTGTGTACTTGTAACAAATCAGTGGGGTGATGTGAGGATTTAAGTCACTAACTAATGAGAAGCAATTGAGTCTTGGACTTATGTTATTTCAGTCAATATATGTTAGAACAGACATTGTTACTGCAGCAACTGTCTCAGCTTATCTACTCAAGTCTTTCAAATATGTCTCTATGTTCATGGCTTTCTCCCCCCACTTTGTCAGGCTTGGTCCAAAGTCGATGCACTAAGGGGTTCTGAGCATACCTGTCAACTGGCTGGATTGTTTCAGAATGTCCAGGTTTATTGTTCATATTTTTGGTCTGTTCCACAAATTATTCATATTTCTCTGGTAAATCAGTGTGATGATCTGAGGATTTCTGTCAGTAAATGATGACATACATTTCAGTGTCAGACCTCATATCCTTCTGAAAATGTATGTTGAAACAAACCCTGTTACTCTTGCAACTGTCTATGTTTCAAATGGTAATATTTAAAGTATGTCCCTATGTTTGGCCCATTGTCTCCCCATTTTGACAGCCTTTGCCCAGATGTCTTACACTAAGTGGTTGAGAGGTATGGTTCTGAGGTATGACTGCACTACTCGTTATGTACACACATATGTATATATATCTGTATCTATATACATATATATAAAATGCCACGGTGGTACGGTGGTACATTGTTACCTCACAGCAAGAGGTTCTCCCGTTTGATTCTTGGAGTGGCTTGGGAGTGCCTTCTGTGTGGAGTCTGCATATCCTCCCAGTGGTTGAGTAGCGTTCGAAAGACATGCGTGCGTAAATGGGTGTGCCTTCGTTGAAGGCTGGTCGTCGACCTGGCACCTCGGGGTTTCGTAAAAATCTACTGCCAATCATTCGCAGACCGGAGTTCCGCTGTGGCGATCCCTTACCGGGAAAAAGCCGAAAGACTAACAACAAAAACATATATATATATATATATATATATATATATATATATATATATATATAAAAAATGCTAACAATGGCTCCTGCACTCAGCTAAAATAAAATAGAAAGAGACAGCTCCATTGAAGGATGTTTATTGTAGCACAGTCTGCAAAAACAAAGACCGGTGACCGGTTACGCCCAAAGGCGTCATCAGTGTGTGACTAAATTATCATAAATTATTTTTGTTTTGGTATATATGTGTATATATATATATATATATATATATATATATATATATATATATATATATATATATATATATATATATATATGTGTATATATATATATATATATATATATATATATATATATATATATGGACCACTACAGAATACCAAAATTCCACAATCCTGAGACTCTAAATCCCGAGTACTAGAATCTCGAGATTGTAGAATCGCGAACATTAAAAAAAAAGGAAAACATCCAACAAACTATTCTAACCTGTATGCGGGAGGGGGGCAAGCCACCCTGCACCCCCTACACTCCCTGCAACTTACATATACCAACTCTGAGATCGCACTACAATGGAGTGAATGGGAAAGTTCCTGTTCCACACTGTACGACAATCCCCATTCACTACTTTCGAGAATCCACAATCTTGAGATTCTGGTCCTTGGGATTTAGAGTCTCAGGATTGTGGAATTTTGGTATTCTGTAGTGATTGTTTTTTTGTAGACTTAGAGAAAGCATATGGCAGCATGCCTAGAGAGGAGTTGTTTTATTGTATGAGGAAGTCAGGAATGTCAGAGAAGTATGTAAGAGTGGTACAGGATATGTACGAGGGTAGTGTGACAGCGGTGAGGTCTGCGGTGGGAGTGACGGATGCATTTAAGGTGGAGGTGGGATTACATCAAGGATCAGCTCTGAGCCCTTTCTTATTTGCAATGGTGATGGACAGGTTGACAGACGAGATCAGACAGGAGTCCCCATGGACTATGATATTTGCAGATGACATTGTGATATGTAGTGAGAGTAGGGAACAGGTGGAGGAGATCCTGGAGAGATGGAGATATGCTCTACAGAGCAGAGGAATGAAGGTCAGCAGGACTAAGACAGAATATATGTGTGTGAATGAGAGGGAGGATAGAGGAATGGTGAGGATGCAAGGAGTAGAGGTGGTGAAGGTGGATGAGTTTAAATACTTGGGATCAATAATTCCGAGTAATGGTGAATATGGAAGAGAGGTGAAGAAAAGAGTACAGGCAAGACGGAGTGGGTGGAGAAGAGTGTCAGGAGTGATTTGTAACAGACAAGTACCAGTAAGAGTGCAAGGGAAGGTCTACAAGAGGGTAGTGAGACCAGCTATGTTATATGGGTTGGAGACAGTGGCATTGACAAAAAGGCAGGAGTTTAGAGCTGGATGTAGCAGAGTTAAAAATGTTAGAATTTGCACTGGGTGTGACAAGGTGGACAGGATTAGGAATAAGTATATTAGAGGGTCAGCCCAGGTTGAAAGGTTTGGAGACAAAGCCAGAGAGGCAAGATTACATTGGTTTGGACATGTGCTGAGGAGGGATGCAGAGTATATTGTGAAAAAGATGTTAAGGATGAAGCTACCAGGTTACAGGAAAAGAGGAAGGCCTAAGATAAGGATAATGGATGCGGTGAGAGAAAACATGCAGGTGGTTGGTGTGACAGAGCAAGATGCAGAGGGCAGGAAGAAATGGAAACAGATGATCCCCTGTGGAGAACCCTAACGGGAACAGCCGAAAGATGATTATATATATATATATATATATCTTTAAAATATATGTAATGTATTCCATATATATTATATATATATATATTTATATATATATATACATATATATATATATATATATATATATATATATATATATATATATATATATATAGATAGATATGGATCTACTTCGAAATGCTGAAATTCCAGAATGCCGACAGCCATATGACCGGCATTCAGAATCTCGACATTTCAAGTACATCCATAGGAAGGAAAATAAAATTTCCTTTAAACTGCTAGCAGGGGGGGGATACACCCCGCACACCCCCCCATAACTTTAATATACCAACTCTGAGATTGCATTACAGTGCAAGAATGGAAATCTTTCCATTCTGCACTATAGTGAAATGCCGGTTTCACATTGTCGGTATTCCAAATGTCGGCCATATGGCTGTCGGCATTCTGGAATTTTGGCATTGTGAATGGGACCTATATGTTTATATATATATATATATATATATATATATATGTATACATACAAAACATGAGTGATTCCACAGAGCTTTTTACCTACTGTTGAATGACTCTGCTGAATGATATGTTTGAAAAAGCATCAAAAACTTCTGCAGCTCAAATGATGTAGTGGTACATTGCTCTGACTATAGTGTATGGGGTCCTGGTTTTGAGACTTGACATGGCTGATTATTTTGTTGCTAGGTAGAACAGTGGCTGATAGAGACAGAGTGATTAAAACAGTTTAAGCAGCTTTAAGTGGGTTTGTGAGAAGCTAAGCGATGCCAACATATGGTTAGCCGTATAGCTGTTTAATCCATTTTGGCTTCACTTAGCATCACGCAAACTCGCTTACTCTGGCTTACTCCTGCTTACACCTGTGCTAATCCCTTTAAAATAAAAGAAAAAAGGTTATAGGAAAGTGGTGAGAGAGAGGCATGCAGAGGGAAAAACAATATGAAAGGTAGCTAGGGATGTGCAGGACGGGTGTAGGAAATGTCCATAGCTGTCCATCTGTAATACAGCACACCTGTGCATTTGTACAGAATGTGGAGATGAATTTGGACACTCAAACCTCAGAGAGAGGAGTGAGGACAACAGAAATGTGTCATCAAGCCAATTGCACCAGATTATACGTATCCAGTGGACACCTGTGGAAAATGGACATCTATGTATGAGGCGATAATTTTTTTTGGGACAGATGCCATTTTTTTCTTTGTGAAGGTGAGAGTGGGGTGTTGGGGAATGATTGTAGGTACATCTGGGGAGGTAGGTTGGGTAGGGAGACAGACAAGACAGACAAGACAGCAGACAGGTGTGGTGTATGACACATATGGGGGTAAACACTTTGGACGGGAGGGTGTTTGGGAATCAGGGGCTCATGAGCCCCCATATGGATATGGTGGGACTGACATCCTCACCTGAAGATAGTCAAGACTGCACCTTCACAGCCCTGATGGTGGCTGTGCTGGGGGCTGGACAGGAGGGGCAGAATGCTCCTCAAGATGCACCAAGCAGCCCTCTATCTGGTGCTGCTGGCTACCCAACTCAGAGCAGATGACACTGCACACCATACCCCAGAACTGATGGCGTATGATGGGCTCATCTCCATGCCCACACCCAAGTGGTGCAGGGCTTGCAGAAGATGAAGTTCCAGGGTGGGTCCCAGACATACTGGGGCCCAGTGTCAAATCGAGATGGGGCGAGACAGGTGGATCTGCTGGGATCGGCCTTCCCAAATGTGTTGAGGTTTTCCAATATCTATTGCTTAGTTATGAACAAAACATTTCAAGATTACTTTTATAGGCATGCATGGGTGTTCAAATTAACCCAAAACAACAGATGTGAAACAGTTGCATAGCAAACAGAAAACATGTATAACTGGAACAACAGCAAGCATTGTAACAGCATGCCAGTAACAATGACGGCAACAAGCCCCCAACAATGGTATTTGAACATAGTATCTTAACATAAAACCAATTAATTATCTGGAGAATAATGGAACACATGTCCCAACATTAGGTTTGGTAAAAACATACCCGTACTATATTACTAATAATTATTGATGCAGATGAGGGGTAGGGGGAGAGAAGAAAACTACATTAACAACTGCATAGGCTTCTATTTTTACAACAGTACTGCTCAATACTGTAGAGGTCTGCCCTCACTTTACATCTACCTATGGCCTACATATGACATACCTATATTTGTGAGGTGGGCCGTGTAGATGGCCTTCTGTACAATGGTGCTCACATGGTGGGAAACTGCCATGTTGCTACCAACCTCAGTGAGCAATTCGCCTCACACCTGATTGTATGCACAGTACAGTATTACTGTCATACATTGTGTGGATGACATCTGCCACAGCATGGGGAATGAGGCCTCTCCTGGCATTCCATTTGCAGTAATTCTTCTTGTACCAGTCAATAATTAGGTGAGTGCCTCTTGGGTGATGATCACATCAGTAGGGGAATGTAAGACAGTGAGCAGCTTGCAAGCATCCGTACACCTGGTTAGCCACAACCACTGATTTTGTCCTGTACCTCAGCTACATATATCTCAAACAGTAAAGGCCCCCAGACCAATCCTTGGGGTACACCGTTGTGGATGAATCTACTATTAGAGGTGGGTTACACTACTTTGCCTGAGCGGGTACTGTCATTGGGCCAGTTAGCTACCCATCTGGTAACCTACAGATTGGTGCTAGGCTGTGTAGGCATATGTATCCTGTCCACCTGGGGATTAGTGTGAGAGGATTGGGCTAGGTGAAGAATAGGCAT
Organism: Protopterus annectens; assembly: GCF_019279795.1. Taxonomy (NCBI): domain Eukaryota; kingdom Metazoa; phylum Chordata; order Ceratodontiformes; family Protopteridae; genus Protopterus; species Protopterus annectens. The sequence continues at coordinate 755,945,724 of NC_056744.1, forward strand.
TGTTCACTATCTTCCCCTCATCCCTGTGTTTGTTGACCACTGCAGAGAAGTTGATCAGGTTTAACAGGCCTGATCTCCCTTTGACAATACCATGGTATGTGGGCCCAGGCATTTTGATGTTGCCGATGTCCCTGTCATAATGTCCTTGATATTGCCTTTCATGCCCTTGCAGAGCAGGATCATTAAGCTGATGTGCATAATATTGGCTGGGTTGGTGGATTGCTCCACCTTTGTGTATAGGGATGACAGTGGCTGTTCTCTGTGCAGATGGGATGACACCAATGCTCAGGCTTTGGTTGACTACAGTGCAGAATGGAGCTGAGACCCCATGCCAGTGTTCATGTGGGATGCAGCCAGGGATGGCATCATGCCTAAGGATACCTCTGTGTATTACCTTTGAAAGGGCATTACGGGCCTGCTTCCTGATGATGTTGGGAGGGGTCAGGTGCTGTACATGCACATGTGTACCACTGGGGGGACAGGGTGTGGTGTTTACACTTCACCTGTCTGCAGCCAATTGCCTATATCTATGCCATATGTGCATGTGGTGTAACTTGACCACCACTACAGAGCAGATCTGTGTGTTGCCTCTGGAATTGCAGATGCATGTGTGGAAGGCCTAGTGTTTTGCCTTGGTGGATGTGTCCAATTTGCAGTCAAAGACAGCCTTAGGGTACATCACATGTGCCCTTATTTGCTTGTGCAGACCAAGGTGACATTGCTTACAATGAGGCACCTGTTCCTTCTTCACCTGTCCAGCAATTGTTTCCGCCTATTATGGTATTTGTGTATTGCCGCTGTTTACCACAGGCATTTACCCTACCTTGTGGGAGATTATGTTGTCCTGTCAGGTACTGCTGAGTCCATACAGCTATGGAGGTGAACACATAGTATTGTGGTGTGGGCCTGGACACTGCTGCTAGTTCCAGCAAATAGGACATTGGCTGTACAGGTACTTCTACCTACTCTGAGGGGATTTATAGTCATTTGTGTACAGTTCATTTTGTTTGACACTGTAAAGGGGGCAGTGGGAGATGGTTACCTGAACAGTGATGGCTGTGTGGAAAGATATTATCAAGGGGGATGGCACTGTAGGAGTGCTACAGTGGCTACTCATGTTGGTTAGGACCAGGTACATGAGATTTCCACCTACCGGAGGAGTGTTGAACAGTTGATCCAAAGTCGAGGAATCTATGTGCATTCATGTTCAGGTGGCATAGGTCATGCACATTATGTTTGGGTATTTGAAGTCACCTAGAAACAGAATAGATGATTGAATCCTGACAGATTCAAGCAAGTCTCAGTAGGTGTGGTGGGTGTCCATAGTCATGCTTGGAGGCCTGTAGCTAGCTATGATTTGAATAGGTGTTTTGTCAGCTGTTAACTGCACACAGGATGTCACTCATTTGTCATACTATTTGGCCAGCCTAGAGGTGTGTATGTGTATGCTAATGTTCAACACTCCACCTCCTGTGGTTTTGAGGGGGCTCCATTTGGGGTTTAAACATATGATGGGATGAGTCACCTGGCAAGGTTGGTTTGCTTTCCACAGCTAGAAAACAGGTGTCAGTGACTGCACAAATGTCAGCATCCTACAGGACAAGGTATGCTTGCATTGACATGGGTTTCATGGTGAGACACCTAGCTCCTGTTAGAGCAAGACATCTGCACAAAGGCATACATCAGTGGTGGGCAAAGACCAGTAAATAGTGTCACTTTATGAATCTAGCTGAAACACACTTAGTTTCCAGCAAAGACAGTGTCACATTTACAGGTGTACTCTGCAGGATATGACATCTGACAATCACATGTATGCTAATTTGTTATGACGTCAGTCTTTAATGGGTTGCAAGTGATGTGCCAGACAATACACAACTGTCTGAGGCATTGAGTACATATATGAAGCACACATGTGTCAGTCTGCAAATCTCTGGACAGTTGTCAGGTATGGGCTCAGTATATCGCATACAGTTCAACTCACACATCTGCACCTGCTGTGTAGTATGCACATACCCTATGTACATCTCTTACATCTGTAAGACAAGCATATGTATCAGAACAGCATTCACTGGTGACATATGAATAATTACAACATCCCAGGTAGCTGGCCTACCAGTGACACACTCTGTACTGGACAACAGAGACTCCATTAGTAGTCATACATGAGATGACCTCTGTTGGGGTGACTCAGGGGCCAGAAATGTCCTCCATGTCAATGCAGGCAGGGCAAGCGGAAATGGCAATAGGTGCTGGACAGCAGCATGTAAGTCCATCAGGTCTTTTTGTGGCCTAGTGTTTAATGTCCCATTTGACATCATTGCATCCCCCCTTCTGCATTCCATTACAAACTTACATGATTGATATACCTGCTATAGTTCTCAGGAGTTTCTTCACAACAATGCAAATGTTTAGGTTTGTGTAGTCGCAGCCTGCCTTTGTGGAGATGGGTTGTGACCTGTGTTGCATAGGCAGCAGCTTGTCTTTTGTAGGTACTGCTCATGAGCAGGTGATGGCCTGTGCACCAATTGATGTCTCCCATTTGCTACTTGCATCCAGAGCAGCTGTGTTGTCTTTTCATTTGCCAATGCCATAGCAACACAGTGCTATAATTGTGACCCTCATGTGTGCCTTGCCCCTTTTCCTTGCCTGTGTGGAGGACATTATGGAGGTGTGGGAGATACAGCTTCACAGACATTAGGTGGGAATACCTCTCATGAGAGGACATGTGGAGACGGCCCAACAACATGGAGAACAAAGCTCCAGAATTGGGTACAGATTGTAAGTCAGTAGTGCTGTTATACACATAGAGGGTTGCTAGTTTAACAGGGTCCATCTGGGCATGCATTTTCTTCGGGACTTGATGTCTGACAGTGATATGTCTCTGACATACCTCTCCACGGTCCTGATGTTACAGACTGCCCAAAGATTTGCCCGTTATGTTTGGTCTGTTCCTCAGACAGCATCTGCTTTTGTGGAAGCAGTAGGATAATGTGAGGATTGTAGTCAGTAACTGTTGACATCCATTGGTGTTTCAGACATCATATCCTTCAGGGATGTTATGTTACAACAAAGCCTGTGACAGTGGCAACTGTTTCAGTTTGTAAAATGATTATGTGAGATATGTCCCTCTTTCCGGCCCCTTGTTCCCCAAGTATGTAATGCTTTGTCCAGATGTCTTCCAGAAAGAGGATCAGAGGTATGTGATATCATTATTTAGTGACTGCACTCAAGGTATCATCCCATTGACTTAGCAGACTCCTGGAAGTGTTATGTGACAGTGGCCATGAATATGGTCTCACACCCTGGACATTCTGTAAAAATCTGTACATATGAGAGGTATGTATGCCTGGCCATTGTGAAGCAACTGCCAAAACTGTGTAGTAGCATTGTGTGTAGCTGTTTGTTTGGCTGAGTAGGGAAAGTAGCACATGTGCTTGTCATACATCTTTTTTCTATCTGACTGTGCATGCTGCTGTGGCTGCTAGTGGTCTATCAGGTGCATATGTTTGTAGGGCAGACTGAGAAATGTCCTGTGACACCTCAGGATTCCCAGTACACTGTGAGTTGGGCCAGTATATGTCCGTGTAGTGTGTGACTGGGAATCAGGATATATTCGTTCAAACAGTTGTTCTACTCTAGAGTTCATCTGGGGTATTGATATGTTGCTGTGACTGTTTTGCAAATGATTGTGGGTGGACATTTATGCACCACTACCTGCTTTTCCCTACAGCTCCATCCCTGCAGTGCATGATATATTTGGATATACATGGGTAATTGCCCAGAGACGATATGGGTTAGTGTCATGTTGGTCTTAATGTGGTTCAGAAGGTGCTGGGTGACATGGTTGGCAGCTGTCACAAGTTTTTCCAATCTGTTACATGACTGTGGTCATACCTCTTCACTGTCCTGATGTCTAGACACTGTTCTGATGTGTGGCTCATATGTTTTGTCTGTTGGTCATAACAGTTGTGGGTTTCTGAGAAATCACTGGGATGATGTGAGCATTGACATCAGTAAATAATGACATTCATTTGTGTTTCAGACCTGGAATCTATCTGGCATTGTATGTTCATGCCCACCATGCCACTCTAGCAGACTTCTATGCATATGACAGCCATATTTCAAAAATTTTACTATTATTTGCCCTTTATACCCACCCCCCCCCGTTTGTCGGGCTTTTTGCAGATGTGTTGCAGAAAGAGGTTGGTTATCCGTCTATATATCTATGTATGTATAAATATATATATATATATATATATATATATATATATATATATATATATATATATATATATATATATATATATATATATTGGTATCTATATATACATATATATGTATATAACAGTACTACGGATATATAATTCCCCCTTATGTCAAATGACTGTTGTGCATGATATGTTTGTAAAATCATTACAAATTCCTAAAGCTCAGATGGTGTAGTGGTATGTTGCTGGCTTTATTGTGCAAAGGTTCCTGGGTTCCACAGTTGGAAGTAATTACTTTTTTCATTAATGTTAAATGACCAGAATGACTGATATGTTTGTAAAAGCATTACAGATCCCCCCAGCTCAGATGCTGTAGTGGTACATTCCTGTGAATGTAGTGCACAGCAGACCGGGTTCAACACTTGGCAGGGTTAATTATTTTGTTGCCAGCCAGAACAAGAGCTGATGGAGACAGAATGATTAAGGCACTTTTAAGCAGTTCTAAGTGGGTTTGCATGGTTTTGCATGGAACTAAGCATTGCTAACAGATGGCTAAGTCCTCTTAGCTTCACTTAGCACCGCTTACTCCAACTTATACCTGCGCTAATTTTCTTTAAAGAAAAGAAAAAAAGGGTGATAGGAAAGTGGTGAAATGGGGGCAAGCAGAGGTTAAAATATTATGAAAAGCAGCTAGAGATGTGCAGAACGGGTGTAGGAAAGGACCATAGCTCTACATTTCTTTGGCAGCAACAGCTGTGAATTAAATGTGTAGAATTTGAAATTTACAGCCTCATATCCCACAGGGAGGAGTGTTGGTGACAGACATTTGCAGAGTAATCTGTGGCTTGATTGATTAGTTTCACTCCACATGGGGGTGAAATGTAGAGCTATGAATGGGGCTTTTTTTTGTGGGACAGATGCCCTTTTTTTAAGGTAAGAGTAGGATGTTGGGGAAGGGCTGAAGGTATGTTTGGGGAGGTAGGTTGGGTGGGATAGTTTCCATTGCAGACAGACAAGACAGCAGACAGGGGTGGTATATGACACATGAGTGGGGTAAACACCTTTGATAGGGAGGGTGGCTAGGAATCAGAAGCCCATGAGCCCCCAAATGGATACAGTGGGACTGAGGTCCCCACCCATGGGCAGTCACCATTGCTCCTTCATGGCCCAGAAGGTGGCTGTGCTGGGGGCTGGACAGGAAGGGCAGCCTGCCCCTTGAGATGCATCAGGTGGTCCTTAAACTGGCACAGCTGCCCACCCAACTCTGCTCAGATGGCGCTGTGCCCCACACCCTTGAACTGACTGTGGGCGACAGACTCCTGTCTGCGCCTACTCCTGGGGGGGATGGGGGCCCCATCCCCTGAGGTGGTTTCACCCGAAGGTGGTGCAGGACCAGCGGACAAGGAAGTCCCAGTTTGGGTCCCAGACTTGCCGGGGTCTGGTGCCATGGTCAGATGAGGTGGGACAGGCAGATCCGCTGGGATCTGCCTTCCCAAATGTGCTATGGTGTTGAGGTTTTAAAAAATATGTTGGTTAGTCATGAACAACACATTTCAAGATTAGTTATAACAGATTGCATGGGTGTTCCAATTAACCCCATAAAATAGATTTGAAACAGCTGCATAGTAAAACAAACACATGCATAAATGGAACAACAGTATGCATCGTAACAAGATGCCAGTAACATTGATGGCAACAGGCCACCAACAATGGTATTTGAACAAGGTATGTTAACATGCAACCAATCAAATATATGAACAATAATAGAACCCAAGTCCCAACATTAGGTTTGGAGAAAAACATACCCATAGTACATGAATTATAGTATTGATCCAGATGAGGGGTGGGGGGAGAGACAAAAGGTCCATTAACAACTGTCTATGCTTCTATTTTCCACAATAGTGCTGCCCAGTATTCTATGGGTCTGCCTTCGCTTTACATCTGCCTATGGCCCATAGCTTCTGTAGCACAAACATACCTATTAAACTGTCAGTCTGGAATGGTATGGGGCAAACTGTGGCTACTATGGGTACATGACTAGAGGGGATTTTTATATGTCAGGATTACATACTGGCACAGGTGGAGTACCATGAACTGCTGTTATGTGAGTGTGCTACTGGCATACTTCAACTGGTTTCCTATCTGTGTTTAGGTTTATTGGCAGCAGTGACCACTAGTAGTGACAGCATGACACTTGAGAGACATGTATTGGGGAGAGTGCATGTTGTATGTACCTATCCTGTTGTCATTTGCTGGCATGTTGTGGGACAATTGAACTAACCTACACAGCATATTAGTATACCATTCATACAGCTACTACCAACATTTCCTTACCTGTAAAACCTGTGGAGACAATATGTTAACACTACCTGACTGTTTTTACATTTATTCCTGATGTGTAGATATGAACACATCTTAGTACAGCTCCCTGGATTTGAACCATGTCTGGGTGTGCATAATTAACAACTAAGCTATTTCTCATCACACTGTGCTACTGGGGAACTGCTGTTTCTTCTTTCACTGGTTTCTGCTTAAAGTCTCTTGGTTAGACAGTCTGAACTTGTAATCATGTGATGCATGCATGACAGATATAGTTATTGTACTGCGCATTAATCCTTTAGATTACTACAATTTGGAAAGCAAAGGTTAACATGAGGCAATGCTGGATAGAACACACTTTGAAACTTTACACATTACTATTCAGGGTTCAGAACTTAGTGCAGTATATATTTCACATTTAAGTTATATCTTGTTCTACAGCTCCACCATCTACATTTTTTCTTAATAGCTGGTTCACAGAGCAACCTCAGTTAATGTATGCTGTCATGGCCATATTTGCTGTGAAGAACCTGTATACATTCTATATGTCTACAAGAACATAGCAGAATAAACACAACAGTTTTTGTAGGGATCTGTATTACACATCAATATTAATCAGTCAAACTGTTTTATTTATTCAGTTCACACAGTAACAGTATACCTACTAGCACTAAGCAATGTACTCCTTCTTAGCTATTTGATATACTGCAAAATAGATTTGTACTCACTAGCCTGTTGGCGCAGCCTCAGCAGTCTGTTTGCATGCACTTCTATGTTACTAGCCCTCTCTGCAGCAGCTGTAGGGGAGAAAAACAAACATTATACATACCTCAGGCTAGTATTTTCTACAAACTACTTGATAGTGATACTTACTCACTACTGGAGCATTCCATGCCTGTGCATCTTGGATCCACTGGGACAAGAGCGCCCCCTTCCTCCGCTGTAGGTCAGCATAGTGGTACCATACCTGCTCACCAGTCCGGGGGATGCCAGTAGCACTGGTGAGATCCCGTGCAAGATGGTCCCAGGCCTTCACTTTGTATTATGAGCCCTGGTGCTGGCCCTGCAGCAGTCTCTCCACATGGTTTTCTACAAGGAGTCCAGCCATGCAACCCTGGACTCCTGAATGCTCCAGCTATGTGCCCAAAAGCATGGTCCTTCACATACACCAGCATAGTACCTGCACAGATGAACTATAACAGATTCTGGCTGTATTCCCACCTGCGCCATTTAAAAAAGGCAATATTCCCACCCTTTGCTGTCATTGGACCATTTTGAACATAAGCGCTGCTAAGCAGTGAGCAAATCTGCAAGCTGAGTTGAACAGTGATAAAAGGGGGAATTGCTGAGCACTGCTTAACAGTGAGCACATTCACTTAACTGAGCTACCTGCTGCTTAGCATTCATGTCTAAGCAATACTTAAACCTGGCAAGCATAGCTGAGCATTGCTAACTTTTCATTTTTAGAACATATCAGAATAATGACTTAATTTAGTCAGTGTATATAATTTACTTTACTTAACATCCCTCTATATGCTTTCATTACATTAGCAAGGGGTGTGACTATACTGTATGGGACACTTATGTATACGTGGGTGGTGTCACATGTTATATGCACTCACATTTCCATTTTGCACCAGCTACACTACCCTGGCTGACAAAAAACAGTTACTACATAATTTAAGTTGAAAAAATATTTTAACTCTGCTTTCCCATATAAAAATAACTTGCTTGTTTTGGTATTCGAACTGTGAATGCCTGCATGTAAAACCAGGACTCTAACCACTACACTATTTGGTTTTGGAAATTTCTGCTGTATATTTTTATTTACCTCCTATAGGATGTTTAAGCAATGCTATGCGGAGGGCCATAATGTGCACACTTGCTCAGCTATGATTAAACATTCCTTAGTATGGAAAAACATAATTATTGTATTATTATTATTATTATATTATTATATTATATAGTGAGTATTGTAGTTTGCTGACAAGTCACTGAGGACTGCAGTCAGGAAATAATGGCATACATTTGACTTTCACACTTCTATCCTTCAGAAATTCATGCTAATGCATAACCTGTTTTCTATCAATTTTCTAAGTTTGCAAGAGCAATATTTATGAAGTGTCCCTATTTTTAGGGCTTTGCCCCCCCATTATTTGTGCCTTTGTCCACATTTCCTGCTTTAACAGGTTGCAAGGTGTCATACAGCACTTTTACGATGCAAGGGATGTACCACAGAACCTGTCACACACCCCCTGCATTGCTTTCCTGCTCCCCTATGTATTTCAGTGTCTATGGACACTTAAATACTCATTTATTTCATTTCAGTGTCCGCAGACACTGAAATGCTGGCATAATATTACAGAAATTCTCTACTATTATGCCACATTACTTTTAGAAAGTGCTGTATGGCACATTCTGAGTGCAGGGGGCATGTTAACTGTGTGAGCTAGAACACGCCCCCTCCACTCGTTCACTGTTCATGTCCGGACAGTCCTTATCAGTAGCGTGCCTCCATGAATATGCAAGACGTGCTGCTGTTAATTCATTCCCTCCAGTACAGCTCTTTTGGTAATGTACCTTTAACTCCTAGTGGGCGTGGCTTGAGTCTTTAAGAAATAAAGTTATCACCTTACAATTCTAACAAATACTCATTGACATAGGTCAAATATCAATACAATTGTGTTTGCCATCATGTATGCTTCAAGACAAAATATTCTAATACCTCGTATAAGGCATAATTTTGGAATTATTAATGCAAATATGAACAAGCAATATTTGACGCCTAGAGGAGCAGTAGGAGGTAACTGCAGATGCACCTGGAGGCATCACTCGGATGTAATGAGGCTGTGCAGACATGGACATCGTTTACTCCATGCAGGAATAGCAATATTCCTGCATGGAGTTTATTGAATTCCAGGGATCATGATTTAGTTCAAATGCTTCTGCTTCAGTATGTATTGTTTTAATTAAGATGGTCTGAAACTACACTATGCAATGGGATATTCTTTTTTGTCTCTATTGACATAGTTTACCTCTAGTTTCTGCTTGTTATTAAGTTTTTCTTGCACACATATAAGGAATTTTAACTAAAGTAATTATCCTACTTGAATCTAGTAAAACCTTACAGTTCTTTCTCTTTGAAAAGTATCATTCATTTCACTAATTTAATCATTTTACAGTGACATAATGCAGATTTAAGTTATCACCTTATATGAGCATTTATTTATCAACATACAGTGGGACCCCTAACCAGAAAAAGCCGAAAGGCAGCACATTACTAGCAACACCACTGTTTACTTTACTGATACATTCTCTGTTTACATGGCCTTTCTTTACACACATATAACATTTTATGTCAGTAATTGGCACATTGTGTTTCAAACTCAAGTTGGACTTGATAACAATTTCTTTAGTTATAGAGACACACATTTCAGTTTTAAACAAAGTATCAATTGATAGAACATGTTCAGCTGCAGAAATGAGTTTACCTAAATTTAGGTCACTTTAAGGTACCCACCTTCTTAGATTAACATGCCATTCTCTTAAATATATCAGCAGAAAGCAAACCTATATGTTTTGCCTCAGTATTACTATCAGGCCTAGATCTCAGTTCATTAATACTTAAGATTATGCATTTGAGCTTTTGTTATCACATGAGCATTTAAAATTCCAAATGCGAACTTCAATATTTTGCATTTCAGATACAATCTCTGCTTTAGACAAACATTCTTTTTTTAAATTTTAGTCCAGGTAATATTTACCCTCCATTTCAATTTATACATTTAAGGCATCTCCAGCCACCTATGAAGAGAAAATGCTGGCAGTTTTTTTTGCTCCAGTTGCCTAGTGAAACATAGTATTCATAATTAATCATGCTTGATTCTATATAATATCCCCCTTGACAACTTCTTCAAGGGGGAGGATCTTTTTTTTTTTTTTTTGCATGAGCAATCTTCTGACCAAGAAGCAAACTGCTTCCAGCACAGAGCTTGTCATGCTGTTACTACTGCTATTGCAGTAAGTGAGGGCAGCCTCACTCACACAAAACAGGCAATCTGACATTGGACCCTTACTCCCATCCTCTTCCATCTGGTCCCTGTAACACTTATGCAACTAGTTGAACATGGGTTATGTGAGGCACAAGCTGGGCTTTATCCTTCTTTTCAAGGAGGGGGAGTGTTTTGAGACTTATTAAATGCAAGCCACAAGTCAGACAGCACTAGTGTTAAAGATGGGCAAATCACAGATACGCTAATGAGTCAATAATGAGGTCTTTCTCAATGTGGCCATAGCTGCCTCTGAATTGCATTTCCTCACCATCACTTAAATTGACTTACCTATGGTAAGCAATTTATGCAAGTGTTGTGAATCTTTTTAAATCCTAGCATATAGGCTATGTTCCGTCTTTGGGAGTTATTCTCCATGTTATATCAGTGCACAGAAAAACTGATGCTAGCAAAATTAATAAGATATCAACTGCCTTTAGTAATGCTATTTGTCAGTTTTAAACAATCAGTGTTCTACAGGAGAAACATATCCTGGCATAGAATGCCAGAACAGTATGCCAATTTAAAAAAAATGAAACTAAATGACTGAAAATGCATTTTTAAAAAGAAAAGATGTAGTCTGACTGAAAACATAAATTTAATTTATCAAAGCACTGTTTTTGTGGGGGAAATTACCACTGCTGCCGTTCAACCCCTCATTACATCATACCCCTGAGCCTCTCTTAGCACAAGAAATCTAGACAAATGCAAAAGTAATGGGAGCACAAAGGTGCAAAAATAGGTACAATTTTTTAAATATTGCTCTTATAAATTTAGAAAGCTGTTAGAATAATAGTTTTTGCATTGGTGTACATTTTCTGAAGGGTGTGAAGTCTGAAACTCAAATCCATCCATCCATTCATATGCAACCCTGTTTTCCCATTTTTGCACATGGGGTTGGGGTGTCACTTCAACCGTGACGATCATCTACAGCCAAGACTTAAATCACTGGGTGGCTAGCCCTGCCACAGTAGTTCTTCCACACCACACTCACACCTATGGCTAATATAGAGTGCCCAATCTACCTACTGCACATCTTTGGGATGTGAAAAGAAACTGGAGCACCCGGAGGAAACCAACATGAACAGAGGGAGGACATGCAGACTCTGCACTGTCATTATTTAGTCACTTCAGTCCTCAATGATTTTCCAGAGAGCCACAAATGTTATGAGGAACAGACCAAAATATAAGGCAAAAGTCTGGATATTCTGTGAAAACAGGAACAGTTGAGAGGTATGCCATACAAAATATACTACAATGGAAAAGGACAGCATTGACCTATAGTGAACATGTGTTCTGTATTAGTAATAATGCTTTATGATCATAGATCCATTAAAACAGAACAACAACAGTTTATGAAATCATAAAATATTTAAAATACATTGAACAACACTAAATCTGGAATTGAAAATAGAATATCATTTTCTCATAAAAGCATTAAAATATATGGTACCTTTTATTCAATTTGGATGTATGCAAAGAAAACAAAACTAATAAAAATATTGGCAATAAAATGACTTGCTCCATATAAAAACTGATGAAGCTTTGGTTAGTTAAGTTAAACAATCTCAATGGATGATTTCATCTGCCTTGGGAAAATCATAAAAAATGCTGTGTGTACTCTTCTTAGATCTGTAACAGCGGGGGCTAGTTGATATATAAAACCTATGTCTATTCATGCCCAGGTTAAAGGTTTATGCCAGGAAACATAGATAGTTTTGTAGATGAAGTAGCACATTTTTATGAAAGTTTAATTCTGTTACACGTAACTGTGCTTTTAATGTTGATGAAATTAAAGATAAGAACTCCAAATTTTTCTTATTTAAATAAAGTGAAAATACACAATCAATTAGATGTTTTATTAATAGAGCATTCTCATTTATCATTCTGAACCATAGCAAAATAGGGTCTATATCAGTTCACCAAAATGGCTGAAGTTCGAACACCATATGTTTGAACTTCTAACCACGAAGTACAAAAACATCGAAGTCTTAGAACAGCGATTTTTTTTTTTCCCAGGGGAAAAAAAATCACTGTTCCAAGAAACACACACACAACACAAGCACACCAAAAAAACAGCAATCCACACACAAACACTTAAAATCCTACATCTAACCCTACAATAAACTGTACATACACTAATATCTATTCACTTACCTTAACCCAAATCCTAACCCTAAGGTCCGTCACTATCGCACACTCACCTGACCCACGCCCTAACTCTAACTCACCTATCCCGCCCTAACCCTAACGTCCACACAATCGCACACTTGCCTGAACCAGACCCGTAACTTCCCACAACAGTCCTGATAATCGCAAAGCCACAGAAACGGCCCACCGAATTCTTTCCCCTGGGAAAGAATTCGGTGATCCACGGCTTCACGATAATCAGTGTTCAAACTTCACAGTTCGAACATCTGGTGTTTGATCATCAGCCATTTCAATGGACTGATATAGACCCACAAAATATATATAGTTTTTACAGTTGATTTTACAGGTTAATTTGCTTATGAATTATGGGAACTATTTTTTACAGTTAGTGGAAATTGCAGTGAGGTAGATTTAGAAACAGAGATCAATAAAGAGTGAGGTTTGGAAGCTCTGCAGTATAGAGGGATGAAGCCCTGATGATGACAAGCATAATTTGAGTGCAACTAGCTGAACAGACACAAGAACACCTGAGGATGGGTATATGGAAGTGAGTAGCTTATACTCAATTGCTAGTAATGATGTGTGATTGGAGGCAGCAAGCAAACTCTAATGCAGTAAACACATTTGCTTAGTTAGCTTTTAAGAAGCCAAGCATTTCTAAATAGGTGAGACAATAATATAGAAGCTGAAGGTGAATAATACAATATTTGAGTGCTGTTAAAAGGCATACTAATAGTAATACATTTTTAAACATTATCTGGCTTCACATTCTACTTACACTGCTTTATTTCATGTTTTTGAAATAGCAAGTCCCCAAACTTTAAAGATGGTTATTTTAATATTAGCATTGCATATAATGACTAACCATATTTCATACTTGAAAACTTCCTGGTATTAATGGTTAGTCTCTTTGAAATCATTGCAGAAAAATATGCCATTAAGGCAGAAATGCCTTTTTAATTGATTTATAAAATATGGGAATTATTGAAGTTGATTTATTCTGAAGACGTATTAAACATGAAAGCTTGACATGGTTCTATTTAGTTTAATAAACCATTTTAATGTGGTTTATACACTAATGATTTTTATTTTATTTTGAATGTTTTGAAATAATTTTGGTGCTATAGTCGTAAACCATTTTTTCTTTTACTGTTTTCGCTATCAAACCCATGGTTACTACATTTCTAAAATATTTTACATTTGAAATGTCAGATCACTTTAAGGCAGCATTAGAGTTATGGTTAGTACCTATTACTATGTGCAGGGGGTGGATCCCCCCTTCCCTCTTTAGTAATGGTTGCTAATCCTAACCCTAATACTGCCCCTTCCCCAACCCTACACCGTAATGTCATTAAGTCCTTCCCCTAACACTGCCACAGTTCAGACAAATTTGAGTTAGTATTATGGTGGGTTTTAAATATCAGGAGAGGAAATAGTTTTCCTCTGTCAATGTTATTGTTTTTGGTTTTGTTTGTGTTTGCTATTGTGCATGATCAAACTTATTTGGTCAGGGTTTTACATACATATACACTATATGTAGAGATTTTAAGCTCATCCTGTTTATTTTTGGACAGGCCACACACAACTTTAACTGTCTTGGTTAATCCTGATTATACAATGACCCTCCATTAAATATTCAAAAACATGCACGGTGATTGGTCAGCGTGCACATTGTAAATCAGAGTTAGAGTAATGGAAAAATGTTCGGTCGCCCGGACTTTTTCCATTACACACAAGATCTCTGTTGCCTCACACTGTCTCGCTATGTTAAAAAGAGTTTAACATAGCGAGACAGCTTTAAAAAAGTAACGGAGATTCTCCGTTGCTTTTTTTAAAGCTGTCTCGCTATGTTTTTAACATAGCGAAACAGTTTTTAAAAAGCAGCGGAGATCTTGCTTTCTCCGTTGCTTTTTTCAAAACTGTCTCGCTATGTTAAATGGGTTTAACATAGCCAGACAGCTTTAAAAAAGCAATGGATATTCTCTGTTGCTTTTTTTAAAGCTGTCTCGCTATGTTAAACTCATTTAACATAGCAAAACAGTTTTTAAAAAGCAACGGAGATCTTGCTTTCTCCGTTGCTTTTGCCCACATCTCTGATGTATTGTGTAGGCATGCGCATGTGCAGTACATAAGAACTGCTGCAGAATACCAGACAGCTGCGGAAGGGCAGCAAGGAGGCATTATACAATGCCATTATTTAAAAAAAGTAATTATTTTTTTTCTTAAATAATATTATTGTATAATAGCAATAATCCACTTCTGGGTGTGGGTAATGCTGGATTTACCCATGGTTGGCTTTGTTTGGTCACTCGGGCTTCGCCCTCATGATAAACCACACCAACCGTGGGTGAATCCAGCATTACCCACACCCAGGCATGGGTTATTGCTATATTACCCTTTTCCTGAAATTCTGAGGCATAACAATTTCCTTATTTTTATTCCAGGAAGGCTTAAAGACTAACTAGTCTCAGAATAAACCTCTTACAGAAAATATGTTCACAGTAGCAAATTATAGTATTAGAATGAGATATGCTAAATTTTACAACACTTACATGTTTTTTGCTGTGTATGTTAAATCAATTGACTATATTTTTCAAAAGGGCAGTGTAGTCTGTATCTTTCATATAACTAAACACAGAAAATGTTATTCAAGAGAATAAACATGTGAGTCTTAGGAATGCATATACATATTCAATAATCTTTACTACAGTAAGAATGTTACTTTCCAGATTATGCAGAAACCATGACATAATTTTCAACACAAGTAAAAATTCAGTTTACAGGGTTCTGAGCAGTACATTGCCACTAGATTTTGTAGTGAATGACCTAATGAAATATCAAAGGTCAAGTTCTTCAACAAATCTCACTTTACCTCCAGCTAAAGCGAAGTAAAAATGCCTTCTACTAATGTAGTAATGGCTATGTTTATTCTGTGCCCAATTATTTCATTTGTTCAAGTGAGGTTTTTAATGGCAAACCATAAACATCAGCAGTCATTATCATGAAGGCATTTACAATAAAGATGTTTCTTTAAGAGGGCAGTTCAGGTACTAAATTGTTGCTTTTCAGCTACCTTCTGAGAAGCATGCCTTATATTTATATATTTCAGTGCAAATTATTTATTTTTCCAGATGCCAGTGGATTATGAAAAACCATTAGAAAAGCCTTTAATTATAGTTGTAATATTTATAAAGAATGCATTCCAACCCCCATAAATAAATACCCCCCGTAATATGCTTTTTATAATATGTTCTTATGTGTACATGAGTGTGCACACATATATATATGTGTGTGTGTGTGTGTGTGTGTGTGTGTAGATAAAAATTGTACACAGAACATTATTTATATACATAAATAACACACACACACACACACACACACACACACACACACACACACACACACACACACACACACACACACACGCTCACACACACACACACAGACACACACACACACACACACATACACACACACACACACACACACACAGATCTCCTTCAGCTATTACACAAGACTAAGTCCTAAAAGTAGTATCAAAAGCAAAAAATGCTGCATTGATGAGTCATGACAATATCTCTGGAAGCCTACTGAACAGCATGAAGCAAGATGGAACACTTTCCAGCCATAACCTCCATACTGCAACAGTTACTTCCCTGTATAAGGGAGGACCTTGTATGGACCTGAGTAATTTTTAGTTTCATAAGTCTGGTTTGACCAGCCATGTTTGCAAAGCCATGAAAAGAATTATAATGGAATTAATCAATAAAGACATAGGGAACTCCCAGACACTGGACCCATCTTAGGTTAGATTCATCAAGGCAGGTCATGCTTACTCAGTCTAGTGGACTTTTTCAAAAAAGTCACCAAAGCAATGGACAGAGGTTAAATAAATACATTCCCTGCCTCAACCAGCTCAAGGCTTTTGACACTGTCCCCTAATCAGTGATAATAGAAAAGCTTTAAAAAATAGGAATAAACCCCTATGTCATCTGCTGTGTCCAAAATGGCTCACAGATAGAATGCAGAAGATCAAAATAGGGGAAGCTATCTCCACTAAAAGGTCTCCCAGGACTTGGATCTTGAACCTCTTCTATTTGACTTCTACTTCTTGTAAGGTAAAGCCAATATAAAGAGCTCCTCCTGACTAGGTGCAGTTATGAAATCCTAAAAAAGACTTAGCCATCCTGCAGGTAGGCTTTCCCTAAACAAATAACTGGTGCCACAATCATAGTTTAAAGCTAAATGTCAAAAAATGCATTATTGCATCCTTTGGGAAGTTATCTACCCCAGGGAACTAAAGCATTGATAACTTGCTCTTTAGAATTCACTCAACTGTTTGGGACTTGGAAACATATGAGTAGAGTGGCTAATCATTCGCTCTACATCTGTCCACTTCAGTGAAGAAATCCTTCTATCACTGCTCATTAACAAATAACTTGAGTCTAGGTCCAAGGATACAATTTTCACCCTTTAGTCAGCCCTCATAAGGTCAGTTATTGTGTATAACACCTCCATTGGCATGTATCCATCCAGACACATGCAACTGCTTGAACTCTCACAGAGATACCTTATAAAATACTAGGATTAAACAATGTACCCTACATTGGCCACCTCAAAGCCTTTCACTTTACTCGGTCTCTTACTGACTGCTAAGAGGTGAGCTGTGCCTGGCATGCAAGGCATCCTCTGACCCAGTACTGATGGAACTACTGTACATTAGCAAGTCAAATGGCATCAGCAATACTTTATACAGGGATATAAACTTTTTCTGCAACATCTGCAGAATGGTTTGGAGGGACAGATATATTTTGCAGAGGATAGCATTGCTCTAGAACATGTTCCCCATTCACATAAGGCAAAAATCATCACTACTGAAATTCCAGCACAACTATTTATCTGTGGATAGGAAATTGGAAATGTATCCTGTGCCCCCCTACCAGAATATTAATGGAGAGAGGCAGGTCTTAAATGTTTTTAATCCATGCTTGGAACCTTTCAAAAGACCTGTGGTATAACTACAGTATTTATCACTAGAAGAAATATACCCATTTATGGCTTCATAGGTAATTACTAGGATTACAAGGGGTCTTTTTAAGGCTAGCCATGCTTTTAAAAGGTGAGAATCAAACCATGTACATTGGGTCTGCAAGATAAACACCTTAACCATTGTGCCAAACTCCAAACCATCTTATATGTAAGTAGTAATCTAGTTGCTCTTGTAGGCCATTTTTCATCTAGGCCAGTTCTCTTCAAAGTTAAGAATCAAACCCTGTACTTTGTGTCTGTGAGTTAAATACCTTAACCGTTATGACACCTCTAAATATAAATGAGAATGATTAATTTAAACTCTAAAGGGATAGGTAATTCCAAGCACCAGAAGGGAAATTTGGCTAGACTTAAAATGGTCCACTTTATGAACACACACACACACACACACACACACACACACACACACACACACACACACACACACACACACACAGTTGTGTATGTGTGAGTTTTATCTCATTTCATATAAAGGAACTTTTTGCTGAATGTTCACTTTATTGAAGGCTTTTCTAGTGTCAGAAGTGGTGAAATGCACAATTTGTTAAGTGCAGGAAGACTCAGGTTATACAACATCAAACCTGGTTAATGAACGTGCAAGACAGTGGGATACAGTGATAACAGTTTTTAAGGTGAGGACTAGATTCTCACTGTTCTCAAGCTGGACTTGGATGCACCTCTAATATCCCCTACCTATTCTCAGTCACGGTGTCCCCAACCTTTTTAATACTTCATTATTCGTGTCTCTCTTGTATGTCTGCACCGGCTGTGTAGCCTATCCTTCCTACTCAGTCTTCTCATTCCTAAGCTCATTCTCCAACATTCCTCTCATTCTCCAACATTCCTAAGCTCATTCTCCAACATTCCTCTCCCATATGTTGCTCTCCACTTTTCCTGTCTGTCATCTTGACACACCTGATTTGGTCCATTTGGCTATACAACATTATTCTGTTGTTGTCACCCATTGCTGGTGTGGTGACTCTCTAAAGTCATGAAATTCTGTGTACACTTCTGCATTTATGTTGTGAAGAAGTGGTAGCTATGTTGCTCTCCACACCTCATCCTGAAAATTCCTGCATTCTTTCCCCTGTGTCCTACCCTCTGCTTAAATCATCATCATAGCAACCCCTTTTGCACATGTTTAATATGGATGAAAAAAAAATAGAATCACACATAACATATATGGCCAGAAATGGCCCTTCAAAGCACGTTCATTTTCAGTCCTTGGGATGTGCGAGGAACTTGGCATTGCACATCAGTGCTGAGTGACCAGTTTTTGCCATTGCCCTCACTGGTCTGTTAAGCTTCATGCAGATGTGCTTAAATCCACTGCCCTATAAAGGCACAACTGTGAAATGGTTACTATAACTGTTCTAAGGCTGCTAGATGTAACAAACTAGAAGTTCCTCTCTGGCATGCTGCAATGATTCCATTGTCTGTAGACTGATGTTTTTGGCATACTGTCATGGGTTTGATTACAACTACATGTAAAATTATTATTTCATGACATTTTATATTCCTGTGATATGAATAAATCCAAACATCTATATTTCTGTCCATTTACAGCATTTCAATAACATACCATCTGACTAGTGCAGTAAGAAAGCACTTGCAAAACCATTCCATCCGTAACAGGGAAGCTTAGTAAACCCCCTTATCCTGCTCATGTCTTAATCTTTTTTCTACTGTTCCAAGCCATTTTGTTCGCTATAATAATCACTTTATTGTACAGAGCATGACAGATTAAAAAGGGGGAAAAAATAACAGTATCACACCATAAAGATGGTTCTAAATGTACCATAAATAAAATTCTTGGTATTTCTCTCTCCTTTTGTCTCTCCCTCTCTCCACCCTTTCTACTTCAGTAAGTTGTTACTGTTCCTTCAATTCTGTGATTTAAAGAGGATGAAATTGGAGGTCCTTTGTGATGTGGTGAGACAATGCTGAGATCTGTCCATTGATTTTTGTTTTTGCATGCTTCCAAGGTTTCTAATCCAGACTCATATCAAACTGCTATTGACTGTTTTTAATGCACTATTTTATGTGCAGCTGTCACCTACATATTGTATTGGGGCACCATCATCCTGCTTCTGTCATAATCTACTGGATCCCTGCCTTCCCCTCCCCCATCTAGGAATCTTCCCCCTTCTGTGTTATCACTCTTTCTCCTCTGCATTTGTGCAATGCCTGGAGATGAGCAGCACCTGTAACTTAGGGGAAATGGAAGTACACAGCTTATGGCAAAATCTTGTGAGTTTTTGTCTTCAGCCACGTTACTTTGTTGCCCTCTGTGCTACTGTACATAGACTCTCTGTTCTATGTACATTAAAGCTAATCTTCACTTTTGCTTCAGTCTGTTAAGACTTCCACTATGGCACTTGTGAATCATTTCAGCTTTATGAAGTAGGAGTTTCTATGTGACATGGTTAGATAATACGTAGGTCTGTAGATTTGTTTTGGAATACTATCAAGGTCCGAATCCAGATGTATACAAACGTGTTTTTGAATGTTTTGCATGACTGCTGTGTGTGTAAGTGCTGGCTACACAATTTCTTAACACACTATTATCCTGCTTCTATCATAATCTACTTGGTCCAGAAGTCCTATGTGGTATGGTTTGAAAATACTCAGGTCTGTATATTTGTTTTGGAATACTGTCAAGGTTCAAATCCAATGCATGCTGAAGTGTTTTTGAATGTTTTGCATGATTCCTGTGGGTGTAAGTGTTGCCTACTCATTTTTGTAACATACCGTTATCCTGCTGTTGTATCAATGTACTTACTTCTTTTCAGGAATGCTGTCTTGTACAAATCTTGCCTGAATAATTTATAATGATAAATCAAAGAGTAACACAACACAAATATGTGCAGAAATGAACCGTAAACTAATCTCTTAGTATGTCTGTATGTGTATTCCTGTCACCAACTGTCTACCTCTTCTTCCCCCTTATGTGTCATCAAATAAACCTTCTTGATTCATAACTGTTTCCATAAGACATTTTTCCACCAGTAAAAACTTACTTTGTCCATCATTATTTATTTTATTTATCTATTTATTTGACATTTTTTTACCAGAAAAGTCTGACTGGGGTTCTATGATCCTATTTTCAGCAGAGGTTCGGGAGAAAAGTTCCAAGGTACATGGTAATAAATAATACTTTACAATATAAGTTTTATACAAATAAACTATACATGTCAAAAAAATTGCACTGGAAGAGACATGCCAGACATTCACATGTAGCCTTTCGTTTGACACTCATGTTGCTAAAGTAGTTAGGAAAACCTTCTACATTGCCCACCTGATCATGAAGGGATTCACATCTAGATCAAGGGAGGTCATCGTCCCCCTGTACTCATCACTCATTAGACCTATGATTGAGTACAATGCCCCATTCGGAATGTATCTGACCCGACACCTGCAGCAGCTGGAAAGGCCCCAAAAGTTCCTCACCAAAAGGATAAAGGGTCTCAAAAATATGTCTTATGCTGCCCGACTGAAAGAACTCCAGCTCTATTCAGTCTCATACCGCTTGCTCAGAGGTGACCTGTGCCTGACATATAAGGCCATGTCAAACCCAGATTTGATGAATATGCTTCACCTCAAAAATCTAGATCCCTCAGAACCACAAGGGCGGAGACTTAAACCTTGACACGGTTATTAATAGAACGTGCTGGAGGGACAAATTCATCACCCAGAGACTCCCTATGCTGTGGAACAAAATCCCGGTACATGTGAGGCAGAGCACCTCGCTGGCCTTGTTCAAGAGGAATCTTGACCAATGGATGGGAGATCGCAGATATACCCCAGGGATTACTTCAGTGTCACTGCTTGACAGAGGCACAGCAAAATAATAGGCATAGTTTTATTCAAACTAAAGGGGTGGCGAAAGCCACATAACTATGGGCTAGGCTTATAAATGCCCTTGGGCAGATAGCCTAGTATGAACCTATGAACCTATGAACCTAAAGGCAAAAAAAGTAGGAACTCCACTACAATCTTGAATAGGAAAAATGGAGGACAGACAATACAAGGAGAAGCACAGGAGCAGATGAGAGGGTGAAGAAGGGAATCAGTGTGTGAGACAAGTGCAGCAAACGTGGGAAGACAGGAGAGATGCAAGGGGTAACAAAAGCATAGTCAACATGTAAATATAATAACAGAAGTAGGAGGGAGAGAATACAGACAAAGCATAAGAGAGGAGAAGAGGTTGTTGAGCAGGTAGTCAAAGGTTTGAAGGTTGTTGTAAAAGGTAGCCAAGGCAAAGGGATATATAACTAAGTGGGCTTAGAGCAGGAACAGATTAATGCTTTGCTTAAGAATTTTTTTAGTGCATATTTAAATGAGAGAAAAAAAGTTAGAATGATTTATAATACTTGCTGGAAGAATGTTCCAGGCTTTGGTGATGTGATGGGAGTGGAGGCATTTTCCAGCATTTTTACTGGGCTTATGAACTGATAGAAGTTGTTTGTCTTTGGATCTTAGAGATCTAGTGGGAAGATAGCCAGGAAGAATGGAGGTTAGAGCAGAGCAGGCAGTGGGTTTATATATAATGTTGAGGGCAACAGTTGTATGAAGGAGAGACATTGTGGTAGCTCTAGCTATCCTAATGATTGGAGAGAAGTGCACTGGTGAGTAGAATTGAGAGAAAATGTGGCAAGTTTTACAATTTTATTGTATCAAGTTTCAAGTTTCGATAGGAAGGAGATCTGGAGATTGGTAAGGATATTTTTGCCCTATAGTAGGGAATACAATAGGTATATGTTAGCAAGAGTGATTCTGGTGGATCAGTTAAAAAAAGCAGAATGTCTGTCGAGCATGCCTAATTTCGATGTTTTTTAAATGTTATTTTAGATGTGGAGATCAAATTTTAAGTTTTCATCAATGATTATGCCTAGCAGCTTAGTGTAAGTGACTGCTTCAATTAGAGTGTTTTTTAAGGAATGGATTTTGAAATGTGGTTTATTTAATATTTGCCCTTTTGGGAAAAAAAAAGTTTGAGTTTTGTTTTATTAGGGTTAAGTAGCAATTGAGAGTTGTTTAACCATAGTTCAATAGAAGAAAAGCTTCCTGGGTCATGAGTTGTAGGTCAGTTAAGTTATTTGATGAGCAAATAATAGCTGAGTCATCAGTATTTCAGATTAATTTGGATTTCTTAGTGGATAAATGACATTTGGGAGAAAACCAATTTGTCCAGGGACATCTTCAGGAAAGGGTTAGGTAGGAATAGCTATGGGATTTAAGATGGTAGTGGAAGGGATAGAAGGGTTATGGTGCTCCCTGCCAACTTTCAGTGTTGGGAGGTGGGGATAGAAGGTTTAAATTGTGAGGGTAGGAGGTTTGAGGGGAATTGAGGTAAGTAGAAGGAGGGGCTTAATTAGTTTTGTGTGAGTGTAACTGGGTAAAGGATCAGATTTGGGCATGAACTTGCTACACACCATCCTTCCCTTTCTTAGGAACATTGGGGATTGTGTGATTATTTTATTGCTCTGGTATTGAGGCAGAGAAGGGGGGAAGGCTTGTCCCTCTTCTGTTCCCCCTCTGGTGTTGAATGTTTAATTCAATGAGTGTGGGAATGAAAGTGAGCAATTGGAAGCTGCTTGATAAGTAAGTAAGTGAGCAGAGGTGAGGACGCTGCTTGATAAGTAAAAATAGGTGAGTGGAGGTGAGGATGTTGCTTATTTGGTTAGGGTGAGTGGAGTTACGCTGCCCTAGTAAATGGTTATATGGATGTTCATGTTGTGATCAATAAATTAAAATATTGTTCAACAAAGTTATGTTTATGGAAGTTTAATAAAGGTCATCAAATATCATTTGGCATGGTGTATTTATTGAAGGGGAAAGGAACGAATGAAGATTATTTATAAAGATGTTAAACAGAAGGGGCCCAAGGATGGATCCTTGGGGAACTCCTATGATGGTTGATAGAAAGGGAGAAAGAGAGCCATGCTACTTAACTGACCATTATCTGTGTGTGAGATAATTTTTGAACCATGCAAGAGAAGGTAATGTGAGACAAAGAGAGGAGAGTTTGTGTAATAGCTTAATGTGTGAGACTGTATCAGATGCCTTAGAGAGGTCTAGAAGCAGTGCAGAAACAGGTTGACCAGAGTCTCTAGCATAATTTATAGTATCCATGAAGGATAAGAGAACAGTTGATGTGCTGTCATGTGGTCTGAAGCTATGCTGTGTTGGGGGCAGTAGTAAGTTATGGACAAGATAATTATTGAGTTGTATATGGTTGCATTTCTCAAGTATTTTGGATAAAGGTGATAGAATTGCAATGGGGTGGTAGTTAGATAGATCAGAGGAGTTGCCTCCTTTATGTAGTCAGATAACATATGACCCTTTCCAGATGCATGGGACATATGACTCAGTTGATCAGAATACTTACTGGGTAAGCTATAGGACTGGATAAAGATGGATTAAAGCCACTTCTGTGTTCTTTTCTCTGACTGTTCTTTGTGGTGTATTCTGAAGAAATTGTGGTCTGTTTGTTTGAGTATTAAGCTATAGCCTCAGCAGCAAGTTGAAATATTCTGCAGAAAGGTGATCTGCAGAGATTGAACTGGACTTGAGTTTTAGTAGAAGTTTTTTTATGGAGCTGGTGGAGACTGGGTGGAATATAAAGGTTAAAGCAGTAGCAGTGGAACATGGAGTGAAGACAGTATTTATACTTGGTATAGAAGTAATTGAAGCAGGGAACTGATTAATAGTAGCTAGAACATGGGTAATGTTTGACACAAGGTTGGAGATGCTGTCGATGAAGTTACAGTTAAAGAGTTTGGCAGTTTCACTAGGGGATTTATCGGGGTAAGGGCTAGGATTATGTTTTGTGTCTGGTTTGAGAAGTGAATTGATTGATGACCAGAATTTTTTGGGGTTATGAGAGGTGTTAGTTTGCAGGTTGGTAAAGAATTCTTTTATCAGTGATGAGATTTTTGACTTTTTTCGGAGTTGTTTGTGGTATAGTAGTTTATCAGGGGTTTTGGATTTTTGCCATTCATTCCATACTTTGTCTCTTAGTGACATTAATTGTTTGGTGGCACATGATACCCATAGGGCATGTATGGTTTTTATAATTTTAGTCTGAGTGGGAGCTAAGCTATTTAGAATGGTTAGGAATTTGGTATTAAAGAGATGTACAGCTTCATTGAGGGGAAGAGTTTTTAGGATCAACCAATTAGAAGATTTGAATATGTTCAGAAAGGTCTATATATTGACGTTTAAGTTATGGATAGTCTCATATACATGTGTACTAGGAGTATGTTTTGATATTCTGTATAATATTCTAATGGTATTCTATATTCCTTTTTGTTTTCAATTTCTCCAAGTCTTTTGGGTTTCTAATACCATGATGGGAATTCGTGAAATTAGTATTGTTTCAATCTTTGATTTCAGCCAGTAGTGCTCTTCGCAGCACCCGCAATGTGCTCAGTAATGACTCCTTCTGCAGTTCATATGGGGTTGCATGTATTGGTAACATATCTAAATACAATTGTAAATTCTTTTTTATAAGACCCGTTGCTCCTGCTACTATTGGAACTGTCTGGGTATCTTTCTTCCACATTGCTCTCATTTCTGCCTGCAGATCCTGATATTTTATGACTTTATGTCTCTCTGTACACAAGACACTGTAGTGACTGGGTGTGGCAATTTCAATGATCAATGTTACTCTTGTCATCTTTTCTTGGACCACTATACCCGGTTTTCTAGCATCTATCTTTTGAACTGTTGGTAATGGATGATCCCATGTGATGTAAACTTCTTCATTTTCTATGATGCTTTGTGGATCATGTTTCCAGTGTTTTTTGGCCACTTCAGTACCATAATATTTGCACATGTTCCAGTGCAACAGTCTTGCCACATTATGCCTTTCAGTATACAGTCCTTCTGCCATTAGTATGGCGCAGCCAGCAACGAGGTGTGCAACTGTTTCTATATTCTAATGGTATAGGATGGCAGATGATCACTAAGATTTGTTAGGCAGAGTACCTGATTGTGTATACTTACTTGGATCAGATACTGGAAACCAGTCTAAGGTTGATCCTTGTGTGCTGTTTTTGTAGTACCTTGTAGAGGTTGCTACAAGTTGAAGGAAGTTGTAATAATTTATGGAAGTAGTGACAGAGATAGATGTAAGAGCTAGCTAATTTATGTTGACAATACCATGAATGATCGTTTTGTAAGAGATATTTATAGAAATCCAAGATAGGATGTTTCAAGTATTGAGATGTTTTGACCTGGGGGGGATATAAATGACTACTATACACAAGTTCTTTGAATTGTTTATTTTTAGGATAGTTATGAGTAGTTCAGCATTATCAAATTTAGGGATATGGCCAGAGTTATTAGTAACAGTGGAGAGACTATTGTAAAATAATGCAATTTTACCTGTATTTTTGTGTAATCTGATTAAATTATATCCTGGGGGAATATTTCAACATCTTTTATGTTAAGTTTAAGCCAGGTTTCTGTGGCAGCTAAGAGATCAGGTGTATGTAATGCAACCCCGGCATGGAAGTCTGAGTTTGCCGTTATGTATAATACTACACTTGTATCATACATATAAGGATTGAAGAACTGCATATTTGCATGAAAGTTGGCAGGGAGCACCATAGACCACTGCTAATTCTCATTCTAAGTTCAACATCTCAAGATATGATTACACATGAGCTAATACTTTGTCATCAGATGTGCAAATGAGCTTGACAGCTGTGTGCTTCAGGGAGAGAGTTAAAAAAATTACAGTAAAGAATTATATGAGAATGTTTTCCAACTTCTGTGTGTCAATGGAATTTTGAAACTAAGGTATCTTGATTTCACAGTGATGTTGAATCAGTTAATTCAGTATGTTATTGTGCATCTGCACTCCAGTGGTTACACTTGCAACTTTTGTTTTACAATGGCATACAACCTTTCCACACCGAATCCATCACTGTTATTCAGAAGTGCATTGTCATATTTAGGAAGTGTCTTTATTGTCAATAAACAATATGCATAGTGCAAGCATGAGACAACACAACTCACAGTGACACAATACATGGTTACTATTTACATGCAATCATTCTGATATGAACTGTCAGGAATACTTGCTTTTTGATTGTCACTGACACACCATACTGTGAAACAGGTACATGTCACTCACAGTAATGCAATGTACATGAAAGATAGTATATAAATGCTTGCAGAAAAGTATGTAATTACATGGGACAAGTACATTACTGATACATTGACATGTCCAGATACATGCACCTGTCCCAAAACCAGTTATGCACAGTAACTTATGTTCCAATCATAGTGCGAAACAGTTTGTCTCACGCTCATCTCTCAAGAAGTGATTCCAAAGGAAAACACACTTACAGTTCCTGCTTATTTCAAGTACTCAATCTCAAAAAGGATAATTGGCTAGGCTTAAAATGGCTCACAAGGGCAGTTAGCTTAGTACTACTCTATGAACCTACAGTCTTTTTTTTTTCTCTCTTCTCTCTTCAGCAAGAAATCGGCTTGAGCAGAAACTTTTCCTCAATAGAGCACAAAGCAGCTGAATGACATCACTGAAGTCTGTGAGACTAAATATCTGATGTTTGAACCCCCTGGGAATGTTGCACAGACAAAATGGAATGTTAAAATGCGGTTTACCCGCGATGAGGTTTTAAAGTACTTTAAAGCACTCCACAAACATTCAAAACATTCTTATTTCAACTTTTATTCTTATTTTTTTTGCTACAATTAATAGTAAGAAAGGATAAAAAAAATATGTATGTGTTTGTATGAGTGGTTGTGTGCGTGTATATATATATATATATATATATATATATATATATATATATATATATATACGTAGATGTATGTGTGTGTGTATGTATTTATGTATCTATGTATATGTAATCATATGGGGGTATCTATATATGTTTGTATGTACATGTACATTTATATCTATACACTGTGTTAAATGAAAATTGTTTAAAAAAAAGGAAGGAGAAGATTTAAATGAAAATACACACTTTTTATCAACATTTTGACATGTACATGTGTGTATAACATTATTACTGCATTGTACAAGCAATAACCACACTGACATTGTAACACAATACACATTTTGTAAAAAACGTTGACCTCATGTTGAATACACATTTAGTTAGATTACTGCATGCACCTTCAGTTATAGCTGTATTTTTCTCTTACATGTAGTATGGAAAACAAAATTGTAAATATCTTTACCACTAGATGGTAGACAGCAAAGGCAATTAACCTCCTTGCACTCTGCTAGTAGAAACTGGCACCTAGTAAACTTATTACATAAAGTTTCTAATGAGATGCTATGGTGTCACAATATATATACTTCTAAGTGATCTTTAGTTAACATTTTTTCTTGCATATTGAAATAACAATATATCCATTGTAGAAGTGTATATAATGAAAATAAGTTAATATACAGAGTAAATAATTTATTTATCTGTTGTGTTTTATATATATATATATATATATATATATATATATATATATATTCATAAGCCTAATTAGTCTGTACCTAATCTAATATCATTAATAGGGAAATTGTTTAATCAATACATGATTTTAATGACTAATACATCATAGAGACTACCATTTAACATTATAAAAGAGTCATTTTACAGACAGATATCATTCTTCTTTGAAGTATACTATTAGATTTGTTTTTCTTTTCATTATTTTATAGTTATTACCTATGAGAAACAATCTTATAATTAGCTTAAATCTTTATGGATAAGTTACATAGAATGTACTAAACTTGCAGTATGTTATAACAATATGGTTTAAAACTTCAGCTATATAAAGTGATGAGTTTTTTATTTTAGTAATTATAGTATTCCTAGTTACAAGTAAAGATTGACAGTAGCTTGAGTACTGTTGCTATTGGAAAGGATGATAATTTGCATGGTTATGCTCCTCAAATTAGAGGTGTTCAACTCCAGAATGGGGAGGGTTTGTTATGTTATATCAAAGTTATGTTTTAATGATTTGATACAATCTTTTCTGACGTTCACATACATCCTCTTGAACAGATGTACTGTACCTACTTCCACTCAGGGGAGGAATTTAACCTGGTAAAGGACTGCCACATTAACTTATCTCACTTTTACCACAGACATGTTCTCTGCAACATACTGGTGAGGACACCTTTCATAAATGCAGTCTTATACTATAAAAGTCAGATTTCTCCTGTGGCACTTGCAATTCATACAGTGTTCTCTGGATTGTATAACTAGTTAGGGAGGTGGTTAGACTCTCACCAGTGGTGAACTTGTGTATGTACTGTATGTGTCTGTGTATTTTGCTAGTCAGTAAAGTAAAGCCTTAACAACAGATGTGTTGTGTTCACTTCCACTAAGGAGCAAAATTTAACATTGGCACCGTGTTTAGGAGGAGTTTTTATGCCATGTACCAATTAATTTCAAAATAGGTTGTAGCTCTCCAGTGATCTTATAATGAATTAACTAAGCATTTGGAGATCAAATTAATAAATGGATAGAGTAATAAAAAGATAGATGGATAGACAGAGAAACAGAAAGCTAGATATAGATATAGATACATATATAACATATAAAACAGACTATACAAGTGCAGTAGGAATTTTAACAATATGCAGTTCAACAAACTGCAGTGGACCTGTCTAAAGTCTTAGCTATCAGGTATTTTGTTATTTTCATCGTCGGTAATGTTGCATGTATATCATTACTAAGATCAGTTTGTTCTAATTTGTTTTAAAGTTTTGTTTGTTTTTTGTTCTGGATTATGATTTGACACATATAACACTTGGTTTCACTGGTGAAATGGCAATGAATCCATATTTCATAAAAGAAATCAAGGGGAAACCAATTACCATAAACAAACTTCAAAATCAGTCAAATAGTGTCCAGCAATTACAACACAGAGCAGCGTTACAATTTTGTTTAATTTTCTAATTTATACTGTATAGGCACTTATGGACTATAATTTTGTAGTCAGCCAATGCAGTCTGTTCAAAGCTCTGATGGTATGACAATGATTATGAAATAATTCTTGAGTAAGGGATAACGCCTGTGGGGAAAGCATCTCTGATCAGTATTAGCAAAAAACTACGGGCACTCATAAAATCGTCTAAGGCCAGCTTCGAGAGAAAAATTGCACAGGACACCAAGGATAATCACAAGGCTTTCTTCAGTTATGTTAGGAACCTGGGTGGTAATTCCCAGATATGCTCAGAATTAGTCCAAAATGACAAAAAATACACCGAACCCACAGACATTGCCAACATCCTAGCTGACAGGTTCAGCACAAACTTCTCCCCCCCTCCCCATCAAAAGGGCAAATATCTATTCCAGCAGAGTGCTGCCCCCCTGACATCTCGGATGCACAGGTAAGAGCCGCCCTCTCCAAAGCAAAAAACACAGCATCAATGGGACCAGACGGTGTCCCGGGCTGCGTCCTACATGAACTCCAAGAGGAGCTAAACCCAAACATAAAACTACTGCTCAAGCTCAGCCTTACTACAGGATATGTACCCAAAGAGTGGCGTACAGCAACTGTGGTCCCTCTCCACAAAGGTGGTGCCTCAATGGATCCTGGAAACTATCGCCCCATAAGCCTGACTAGCTTGGTCTGCAAAGCTATGGAAAGGATAATCATGGACCTCATAAATAAAGATATTGGGGACCTACAGACACTGGATCCTATCCAGTTCGGCTTTGTTAAGGGCAGATCCTGCCTCTTAAACCTGGTTGATTTCTTTGAAACAGTCACCAAGGCCATTGACGAGGGGAAGGTGGTCCACACAGCCTACCTGGACCTCACAAAAGCCTTCGATACAGTACCCCACTCGGGCATTATAGATAAGCTCACCAGCTTAAATATAAACCCCTATGTCACTAGATGGGTTGCAAACTGGCTCAAGGACAGAACCCACATGGCTGGAATTGCTGGAGCCATGTCAGACTCCAAACCAGTTACAAGTGGCGTCCCACAAGGCTCAGTCCTGGGACCTCTCTTGTTCAGTATATATTTCTCGGAGGTACAGGCCAACATGGAAGGACTGTGGCTGACCAAGTTCACAGATGACTGCAAACTGGGCACCATAATCAACTCTCCAGCCGACACAAGCATCCTCTAAAAGGGCCTCATAGAAACAGACAACTGGTGCCAGAGCCATGGCCTCAAGCTAAATGCCAAAAAGTGTATAGTCATCCCCTTTGGTAAAAACAAAGTGCCCACAAATTACCACATAGGTGGTAATCCATTAAGTACAGAAGAAGTAATTAGGGACCTGGGGACCCAAGTTGATAGCAATCTCTCATTTGACAACCACGTGGCCAAAGTGGTTAGAAAAACATTTTATATAGCCCACCTAATCATGAAGGGATTCACATCTAGATCAGGGGAAGTCATCGTGCCTCTTTACTCATCCCTCATCAGGCCCATAATTGAGTACAATGCCCCTTTTGGGATGTACCTTACCAGACACCTGCAGCAACTGGAAAGACCCCAAAAGTACCTCACCAAGAGGATCAAAGGGCTCAAACAGATGCCATATGCTGCCCGGTTAAAGAAACTCCAGCTCTACTCAGTGGCACACTGCCTGTTCAGAGGCGATCTGTGCCTGACGTATAAAGCCATGTCCAACCCAGAATTAATGGACATGCTGCACCTCAGAAAATCCAAATCCTATCGAGCTACATGCTCAAGAGACTTGAACCTCAGCACTGAAATAAATAGGACATGCTGGAGGGACAGATTCATAACCCAGAGGCTCCCTTCACTCTGGAATAAAATTCCAGTCCAGGTTAGGCAGAGTCCCTCATTGACTCTATTCAAGAGGAATCTTGAGGAGTGGATGGGAGATCGTAGGTTTACCCCGTGTATCACTTCTGTGTCACTGTTAGACAGAGGCACAGTATACTAACCGCAAAAAAGGGCATAGCAAAATTAATTTAAAATGGGTGGCGAAAGCCAAACACATTCTGGCTAGGCTTATAAATGCCCTAGGGCAGATAGCCTAGTATGAACCTATGAACCTATGAACCTATGAGAAGAAAGATCCACAGATAAATAGAACCTTCTATAAGTTTGTACCACCTCAGTGTAGGTTGCATTATTTCAGAAGTATTGCTGCAGGATCAATACAATTTTCATAACTAGTTTTTAGATAATTGAAATTTCCGCAACTTGTGTCAGCAAGTTGAATGTTTCTACTTTAGAGTAGAGTACTAATGTCTGTAATAACTATACATTAAAAATTGACTTCTTAATGTCCCAGTCTTTTATTAAGCAATCTAGACTCTTTTAAATACTGTAATTGTATCAGAATACAGCAGTAGGCTAAGCTACCATCATACGAATTGCTTGTGATATTTATCTTTTTTTCTTGCTTTGCCCTCTTTGTTTGTTGCATATTATTACTAAATTTTAGGCTAACTGTAAGTTGTACAAATGCCCTTAGGGCATAGCTGAAGAGGGTTCTTAGACCAGCCCACTTATCCAGTCAGTGGAAGTCAAATACATTTAAATAAATTAATTCATTTTCCACATCTTACTCATTATTAATGTGTGCTTTAACAGAAAAGATTATTAATAATTAACTTTATTTTTGGCAATTTCACATTCACTTATAT
Organism: Protopterus annectens; assembly: GCF_019279795.1. Classification (NCBI taxonomy): domain Eukaryota; kingdom Metazoa; phylum Chordata; order Ceratodontiformes; family Protopteridae; genus Protopterus; species Protopterus annectens. The sequence goes on from NC_056744.1 coordinate 755,978,127, forward strand.
TATAGCAACGCTTCAGATACTATTGTTTGTGGCAGCAATAGATTCAGCAAATGTGTCCTGCAAAAAACTATAGCAGTTGCATTTTTATAGCCAACTTCAATATTACTTCAGTTTCAGCTTTCATTTGGGATACATATATCCATGCAGATATTTCAGCCATAGGTAATAATACCCCTGGGGTCCCCGGGGATCATGTCAGTCACCCTGCTAGACAGGGGCCCAGAGAAGTAAATATTGTGGGAAGAAATATCCAGGAAATTGTTATGGCTATGCTTGCATAGGCCTTAGGGCCGATAGCCTAGTACCAACCTATGAACATATTCTAGCATGTCAATATAACAAAATAATCATTGCCATTATACACGCCAAGCTGTTCTCAGAAATATTTGCACCGCTACTTGCATTAAGGTAATTTTATAGTCTAAAAATGATATTATGCTATGTCCTCAGAGCCAGAAACATTTTATTTACTTGGGCACTTTGAAGTGTAGAACTTCATCAGAATCAAGTAATCAACAAAGACACTGGCATTTAAATATACCACACTTGGTCACATGACCTAAACTGACTCAGCTGATATTCAAATATTAAATCAAATGTTAATACAATGTCAAAAGTTTTTATATGAATAATTGTAAATCATTATTCAACAATTAACCTAATATGTAAATATAAAACCACTGCTGGAACAAAAAGATGTGTATGATAAAAATATAGAAGGTGTAAAATTCCCCATTTACAAATTGACTGCCCTTAATTTCAAAACACTGTTAAAGCTAATGAATTCATTCAAAGTTGTGAGAAAATTTATATATGCTAGTTTTTTATAAGGTTTTTATATTTTTCATTTGAGTATAATGCAAATTACACAAATGTTTAATAGATATTATAAAACTTTCTATGTTGTTCTTCTTTTGGCTTTTCCCAGTTAGGGGTCACCACAGTGGAACTGTGATTGACACTAATGATTGACAGTAGATTTTTTATGGGTGCTGAGGTGCCAGCTCGACACCCAACCTTCAACAAAGACACACCCATTCTACGCATGTCTTTCGAACACCACTCGACCACGGGGAGGACATGCAGACTCCACACAGAAGGCTCACCAGCTGAGAATTGAACAGGAGAACCTCTTGCTATGAGGCAACAATGCTACTTCTGCAGCACCGCGGTATTATAAAACTTTCTGTACACTCTGTAAATGTATAAGTATCATTAATGAGCTGGTTGATATGATCAGAAAAGTCTAAAGCTGGATCTATCTATATACCTAGGTCTTTAAATGAATTTACAGTTTCAATCAATGTGTACTGTATTAAATATTCACCCTCCAGTTTATGTCTCCTACATCTTATTTACTTTGTTTATTACTGTATTCTTTTCTTTTGTGGACATGCCCTAACCATAGTAGATGTAATTGATTTTTTATACTTTCAAGTCATTTGGATACAGACTGTAGAGAACCTTAGATGAAAAAAATTTAAAGCAGAAAGATACAACCTAAGCAAGTATGGGGTAAGACCATAACCCTGTGAGATACCCTGACCATATTCTAGACTTTCACTTGTCAGATTGCAGTATGATACTTATCACATCCTGTTTGTAAACCATGCCATTATCCCTCTTATCAGAAAAGCATTAATGCATAATTCTTCTAATTTATTCATTAGTGTTTTATGCCTGACCATATCAAAGGCTGAAGATAGGTCTGTATAAACTGTATCACAGTGTAAGTTTTCATTTATAGTTATTATATTATTATAGAACATCATTTTACAAATAGTTATAGACCTGTTATCAACATATTGTGCTATGCTGTCCATAATTTTTCCATTTTCCCCAACAAGGATGTAGACTTATAGACCTCTATAACTCTATGTTGCCTTATTAACCTTCCCTTTTATTTCCCTTTCCTTTAAAGTTAGATTTAACAAGTGTATGCCTCCAGTCCTGAGGACTCTCACCATACTTACATGATTTAGTGAATGACAGAAGTAATGTTGGTATAAGTTCACGCTGAAGCATTCTTTTGTCATTGTTACTAATTCTGCTTCATCGCTTTGTTTTATTAGATACCAATTTGCTAACTACTTTTTTTCAGCATAATCTTAATTTAATTTCATTATCTGAAGTTACCTTGATGTTACTATCTCAGACTCCCTCCCCACCCCTAAACTCTTTTGCATAAGAGTTTAGAAATATATCTACAATCTGTTGAGTATGGAAAAAAAAGTTTTAGAATCTGTATCCAGTTTATCTGTTTATATGCTTTTACTTATATCACATCTTATATCTATAAAATAGTTTTTTACTATACTCTATATCTCTATATACATTTTCTTTAAAAGATTCTGGTCTTATCTCACATGGTTTAAGTAGCGTTATAGTTCAATGCCATTTCCATTTTTTTATATTTTTCTCTTCATCTTAATTTAGTATTGTGTTCTTATGAAAATGCATTCTTTAGACCCTGTGCACCTAGATCCTTATAATAAACAATTTTATTTGTTATTTTTTTATTCAGTTTCTATTTCAAAACTAGCCACATTCCTCCTGCTATCTGTCCTCTTTTCATTGAACATATCACTCCAGTTAATTTAACATAATGACTGTTTTGATTCCATGTAGACTGCTGCTAAACTTCTGCACATTGATTTAGATTTAAATTTGGTAAATTTATCTAGCATTAATTTAACCTTTATAACCCCATGATCACTTCATATCACAGGTGGTAAAATTTGACATGAAGATGAAGTAGCAATCATTTCCTTAGGAACTCAAAAATATCCAGTATATTCTGATCCCTGGTAGGTCATTCTAGTACATACACTGTGAATAATTTCTTTACTAATGTTGCAGAATTTATATTATTCCAGTTTGTCTGTGGTAAATTTAAGTCTCCAGCTATTATCATTTTTATTCCTATGCTTCATGGAACAAATGTTCACATTCATCCATGTCATCAGCTCTTGACATTGGTGCTCTATACACAACAACAGTTGTTATCTGTTTCAGCGTTACTTTTATTGTTATAGTTACACAATCTACACTATTCATGTTAGCATATATCTCATAATTGTTAATTCCTGCCATAATACCACCACCTGATTTTTTATGGATTCACTTTAGATGCTTAAAATACTGAAAAACGAAAACTCAGAAGCGCGAAATTCAAAATGTCGCATACTGGTGATTTTGAATTAATGCTTCTGCTGTATACAAACACACACCTTCCTCCCGACACACAAACACAAGCTCTGTCCTACATAAAAGCAGGAGGGCAAGCCCCCCTGCACCCTCCCACATGGGGGGATGCACCCCCACACCCCCTACTTAAATATTTTAACTCTGAGGTTGCACTACATACAAAAACACACAAAACACCATCACACAAGCTGCATTCTCTTTGCACACACACCTCACAGCAACAAAACACACTAACACACACCACAGTTCTTACCCAAAACCCTTAACACATAAACACTTACCTGAATCCATAACCACAGCGAATCGCCAGAAGTGCTAATTCAAAATCTCCGGTATACGAGGTTTTGAATTTTGTGCTTCTGAGTTTTCGTTCTTTTCAGGATTCCACTTTATGGGTGCAAAATACTGAATTTCGATATTTCAGTATTTCGAGCTTCTAAAGTGAATCTATATATATATATATATATATATATATATATATATATATATATATATAATGTATATATCCTGACAGAATTGGTTTGCAGGCATTGTTCCCTTACATGTTTCACAACTAACTGCAACAGCAGTGTTATGTGAATTAAGCACATTTTCCAGTAAAAAAAAAAAAAAAAAATCGCTAATGCTTCTTGAATTACCAACCAGCCAAGAAAGGTAATTCAAATGTTTCTATTTGTGAGGTGTTAAATATTTGACCTGCCAAAACTCTTGTTTTATGTTAGTCAAATATTGTAATATATTGCAAGATATATGTTACAAGAATCTCTTTCATCTTGTCAAGTGGACTCTATCCTGTATAAATAAATATGTGCACAAAATGAGACATGGATGTTCTATACATTCCCACATTTTAAAACTGATCATTTATTCATGTTGATATTTATCAAAAAATGTTTTCATTCATGCTGACCTGACTCTCTTTTTCGATATATGATTTGTTAAAAATAAGTCCTAACACCTGTAAAATTTATGTTATATAAAAGAGCTGCGTGTTCCTTGCTCACAGTCAGTGAATCTTTAAGATGAGATAAATTGATCCAACATAAATATTATTATTTCATATTTCCTTACATTAAGATATCATCAGATCCTACTCACATCATATATTTCAATTCCTAGCAGGCATAACACTATTCTATGCTCATTATCCTATCTGCAAATGGGAGTATCACTTCTTTTAATTGTTAAATGTCCAAAGACTAATATGGGTCTGAACTTGACAGATTTCAAAACCTACTATTGTATTATCAACACTAATAGAATACTGAGAAAAGCAGAGCATGACCCCTAGGCAAAGACTGGTTCACCGGCCTGGGTAACAATATACTATAGGTACAAAAAAACACTAGACATCAATCCCAAAGCACTTTCCTTCTTAAAAGATTTACAAGCCTATAACATAATAGAGCCACCAAAACATTCTATAAATATAACACACAAACTCTTTCACTCCTTAAACCTTGGACAAGCTATGTTACTACTACAACCCCGCCATAAAAATCCTAACTTAAAAATAAATAACAAGATGCTAAACCTAGACTCCTTCCCTCGGTTAAAACATAAGAGAATCCAAGATATCTACTCATTCCTCAATAGCACAATTCATGAATTAAAAAGTAATCTAAACTTACCTAAAGTATATATAATAATTTTAAGACAAATCAAAGAGGTGTGTTCCAGTTACCTCCAAAACCTTACCATTCTTGAAAGTGACATTGAAAACTGTACCCTACTTTGGAAGACTATGTTAATGTCAAGGAAAGTGATAACAAACTCATACAAAATGATAGGGGAAATCAAATTCCAGAAAGACCTTCTCTTCTCTAATTACTAGAGAAAATTAAAACCTGATATGGATGACCAGCAAATAGAAAAGGCAGTCAACTTAACATTGAAAACTATTCCATTTAAAAAACTGTCTTACAAGCAACTCATGATTAATAATAATGCTTATTTCACCCCAGCAATTCTTCACACATTTAATGCAACTAAGTCCCCATACTGTCCACACTGTAAAGACCAGATTGCAGACCTAATACATATATTCTGGAGTTGTAAATGCGTTTTCAAGCTTTGGAATTCCCTTAAGTTACAACTGCAAAAAATGGGGTATCAAGCATCAACACTAACACGGGAATTTACTCTTTTACACATCCTCCCAGCCAACATCTCAGGAAAACAAGCTAACCCACTTATAACGATTTTCTTATTAATGAAGCTATATATAGCTCACAAATGGTTAGATCCTGTAAGTATCTCTTGGGAGGAATTCAAGAAATCTGCTATTAAACATCTACTAGCACATAAAATAGTATTGGACAAAAGAAACAAAAATATGAAAGCCCGAGCAATCTGGGAACAGTCCTATAACATCTTATTAGCATAAAGCACCATGTACACCATATCTTATGAACTGGAAGTATTCCCACGAGTACACAGCTTAACTATGGATGAAGTATCATTTTTGTATGTGCTATTTTTAGACTAATGACATTAATTGGGAAAGCATCTTTGTATATATTGTAATTAGGTATGTTGTATGACCTACATGTTTTTACTTTATCCACAGTGTATAACATGCAAATATGGTCATTTTGTAAATATGGAATGGTTATGGTTTTTGCAAATGTAAAACAAAAATAAAAATTATTGACAAAAATTTCCAAAGACTAATATATAATTTCTGATCTTATCAGAGGAATCTCTCACCTCAAATTCAGTAATGTCTGAGCTTTCATTTGTTACAAAACAATGTTCTTCATTGCCTTTGATTTTATTAATCGTATTATTCTCATCATCTACACAGTGTGCAAACTTATAATTCACATCTAGTAGTCTTGGTATGTCCACAGCCTGGACAATGTTGTCAGCCTGAGTCTTTCTTATCTTTTTTCTTACAGTAATATAGTTCCAAGTTAAATGTATTTTTTTTTCCTTTTTATCTTGCCATTTGTCTCTTTTTCTGTCTTCTCTGTCAGAACAATGATGACATTTTCTGTAGACTGAATTTTTATGGCTGAACAATATTATATTCCCTCTAATTTGTTAAGTATATTATTCCTTAGCTTACTATACAGCAGCCAGTTTATTTTTCATCTTAGTTAGTTTCTGTGATCTATTCACTTTCACTTTCCTTTCTTTTTTCTTTGTTTTCTAAATGCTCTGAATTCTTGGGCTGCTATATATTCATACCCTGAATAACAAAAGTGTTTTCTGCGTCATCAGTTTGAGTAGGGTTTGAATAATTGGCAACATGCTGACTCATTGACAGCAGTTTCAGCAAATGCAAATAAATGAGGGCCATTCACTGAAGCTACTTGCATTAAGCCTCGCACGCTTTTCTGATGTGAGGCAAGACCCTTGCATCTCAAGGGGGGCACCCCCACACACACAACCCTCAAACTTAAATATACCAAGTACCAGTTACGAGGTTGCACAACAGCTGAGAAAGATAAAAACTCTACTGATAATTAAATTATTTTCTGTGAATGAAACTCAGTTTATTTGCTTTCACTGAAACTACAATCAATGACTTGACAGGAAGCAGAGTGATCTTTATTAGAGGGGGACTTCCTTTCCTGAATGTGTTCCATTTACACATTGCCTAGAATTATTTATCTCATCAGCCCAGTCAATAATGTATGTAACAATGGTTTTTCAACCTCTGCTTATTGCACAATGTACAATCATCCTCATTAAGCCTAGATTTGCTATGAAACTATAGTAAACAAATCATCCAGCTTTTCACATGAGGAACATAAGTTTCTAATGTTACCATGTTACCTTTATATATCTACAGCATTTAATACAGTGGACAAGATTCTAATGCCCCAGCAAACCATTGTTGTCATACTAACTTAACAAATCAATTCTCACTGATATCTTTATCAAGGGGAATAATGTTTCTAGCCAAACAAAGTATTCCAGTGCCCCCCCTGGTAGCACAGAATTTTGACATTGAAACGTCCGGCGTTCCAGTGTTAATTCCATGGTCACTATGTCTGACATTTTGACAATTCTGTATTACCAAATTCAGATAATGGAGGCACAGAGAACCAACAAAAAAGAGAGAGAAGAAAAAATATGTGGTTTACACTGGTCAACTAAAACAACAATAAGATCTTAATTTGTCTTTAAGAAACCATGCAATAAAGACATAGAGTCATGTTTGGATTAGAAGGGGATTAACAGACTCTCAGGATAGTCAATACTTAATGCCTTACCTCACTGCTCATGAATGATCACTTAATTACCAATTCACAATTGATTGCAGAAGCATGTGAAAGGCACATCTCATTTTAGCACACCTAATCTCTCTGCAACTGGACAGCTTAGACCCAAGATTTCTGCTAAGACTTTTTTGAGTTTCAGCAAAACACAGGCAAGGAATACACCGTCAAACCTTGTTCTATTAAAATGCAAAGCTTTCAAGCAGTAGCTCTTTCTCAATGCATAAAATCACTGAATGAATGGTCACATTAAATACACATGATCTCCAATTTCTCACTCTTTCTTTGTGGCTTTAATTCCACCACTTTAAACTGATTCTCTGATTGCCTATGTGGCTGGCTTTTTAAAATTGCCCTCTCAAACACACACTCCTCTTTCTAGCCAATATTGTCTGGTGTTCCACATGTCTGTGACAATTGTTATTTGTCATTTACATTCATATTCTTTCCTTTTCACTGGAGGCCAGGTGAAAAGAGCTCCACAGTGTTCATTAAATAAAAATAATGATTTTAACATTGTAGTAGGACATACTGACATTGAAAGCATTGCAGTAGAACACAAATATAAAATAATATATTATGTTTGGTATGTATAAGATAAAAATCACAAGTGGGAATAATAAAATATCTGGAAATTAAAAAAAAACATGGCAAAAACTTTATGCTGATGACACTGTCATTTGTGAATCTAACACATAACCTGGACCTTTTTGTATCTCTTATCTGGACCCTTGCCCAGTTGTGTCAGACCATCGACAGAAGGAGGCTCAACGTTTATTTCAACATGATAAATACAATAGCTTTCATCATGCAGAAATGCCTTAGACTAATATATGACATCTGGAACCTTACAGGCCTTGATGATGACTTTCTGAAAACTATAGAGTGCATAAAATATCTTAGGTCTGGCCATCCCTGTCTGGATCATCACTTAATTTCTTTACTCGTATCCACAGGATTAGAAATAAAATTGCATCAGTGGTTTATATAATTTAACATAATTTCTAATCAGCTTACTAAATAGGCCAATAGTAACATTGTAAAAGGTGTACTTCTACCCACCATTGAATGCTGCTTTTTTATCAGTCATGGGACCTCTGACAGAAATCTGCAAAAGCTATAAACAATGCCAGATTTCATCTATCACTTTATTTTTGGAGATGCATGAAGCACCATCACTATCTGTCAGTCAAGCAGTCTGGCTTATTCCTGGTTGATCAAAGATTATTCGTCTTCTCATTAAATTTGATCTGTTTAAAATTCTTTGCCTGGCCCACTGCAAGGCTTTACATTGGCTAATTTTGGTGAAATAATATTCCAGATATCTTAGATCTTCAGAGTTTATTGCTGTGCCATTTACCATTCCAGTTTATTCAATTCATTCTGTTAACAGAGTTTTTCTTGAGCTTGGCCTGTCTTCCAGTAGCTCACTTCCAACCACCTTTTTTTTTCCCATCTCTACCCTGGCTTTCTTCACAAACAAACTACACCTAGAGGATAAGGAGAATTTAGATGCACTGGATTCGTAACTTAGTCTTTGTTTATACCTACAGGCCAGATGTCCCCATAGTATATCTGTTATGAGTAATATAATCTATTGTTATGTGTATAGTTGTTCCAGTTTTTAGTCTGACACTGAAATTTTTATACTTATGATAACTGCACATTATTGTGTCATATTGTTTTAGTTGGACATTATTGCATCACAGTGCTGTTATACTAGACTGTTCATTTTCTGTGACTAGGTCATGACTGGAAAGGGATCTCTGCAGTCAAATTCACCTACTTACTAAAGTAAATAAAACAATGTAAATAAATATTCTGCATAAGAGTATCATGGCTGTCATAGATGATTTAAAATATCTAGTACTGACATTCTCCAAAGCCAAAAACTCTCTACAAGCCTTTACAGATCATGCACAGTCAATTCAATAAGTTAGAGGTTCTGAAACTAGCATAGACACATTTCAGTTCTAAAAGTCAAGAAGAGTAGTGTTGATTGCCACAAATGAAGTATTCCAAGAATATAATGCAATTTCTAGGATATATCTCTGTTTATCCATTTTACAGAGACAGTTTACAAGAAAAAATCAGATCAAAGTTTGAGTTAATCAAGAACGAGTGATGTTTCCTGAAAAGAAAAATTAAATGTATCGGCCATGTTTCGTATTAGGCTGATAAACTTACTTAGGGTGATGGTTTTGATAAATGTAATATTTATTTTAAATAACATTTTCTAGCCTGTATTATGTTGATTTTTATTATGAAATGCTTCTATTTATTTTATGGAAGAGAGGCTATCATCTCTTTCTCTTTCATCCCATTGCTAATCAGATTCAATTTCCTCATATTGTAAGTTGTGAATTAATATAAATATTGGTCAGAATTAATAATGTGAAATTATAATTTAATTTTGCAGTAACATTTTTCTTGCAGATTTATATTTGGACAGTATCACTGTAGTATTGAGAGTATGATGTTAAATATGTCAGAGCATGTGATTTATGACAAGTTGTTATGCTAATTTCCATGTCTTAGCAGAATTATTGGACAAATAGGGATTTCACCCTATTCACATCCTTGTATCATTAACTAAACAGCAGTGCTTCATTCCCTGTTGCCTCAGGAATCCAACATTGTTTTCCAATGTCCCAAGCTCTTACGGAAAAGCATTAGAAAAGTCCAACTGCTTCATAATTTGGGCATGGTAAGTGAACATATAGAGAGTCAGGTATTAAACCTCTCAACCTCTTAGAGCAAAACCATAAATAGTGGGGGAGCAAATACCCCAAAATAGGGACATTTTTTAAATATTGCTCTTACAAACTTACAAATTTGATGGAAAGTTGATAGAATAACAGGTTTTGTATTAGCATGAATTTTCTTTAGTTGAATTGCTTCGCTACAAAACTAGACACAAATCACCTTCAGCAGTACCTAGATTCATCACCACATATGGTCGGAATACCAATACATTGATGCCAATTGTTCAACACAATTGGAACATATTAACATGTGAACCTAGACTTCAGGACATTCTTGGAGACAGATATTCATTTTCCTTTTGTAAAGGCAAAAACCTATCTGCCTTTTTTAATCACTTCAAACATCTTGAAAAGAAAGGCACTAAAAGTATCCAGACCAAATTATCAGGGGATCCACTAATTGGTTGCTTCCCCTGCGGACACTGTACTTATTGCAACATCATACTTAAAACCACCAGTTTCAGCAGTCAAAACATCTCTCGTATTCAATATAACATTTTTTGCTAAATGCTCTTCAGATTGGGTCATTTATTTGGCCAAATGCACATGCCCTGCATTCTATATAGGCCAAACCTCTAGACCCTTGAAGCTTCGAATCTCTGAACATTTTAGTGATATCAGACATAAGAGAGATACCAATGCTTTATACAATCATTCTTTGGTACATCCAAATGCTACTTTTAGTTTTACCATCATTGGCAAAATTAGAACATCCAGGCATAACAAATCAGGTTGGCATAATCTATTAAATTCAATGGAGAAAAAAATGGATTATTAAACTTGGTGGGCTCTTTAAGTCAGGTCTGAATGAGCATATAACATTAAGCACATGACTTATTTGAGTATTTAAATACAGGTTCTTTATTGTTGTTTTTCAAACACTGAGGAAGGCTTTGTTAAATATTTGCCAAAACCGGTCTGTTTTTCAAGAACCTCAAACAATAAATTCATTTTTAAGGTGCCTTGTGTGCTGGTCCTGTTTTCTTTTTTCTTGTTTCCTAGATCACCACATGATGTCACAATATTGTTTACAGCCTTCATCTTTCAATTATTGACTTCTGCCTTAATGACAACCTCAATCAGAGATAACCCAATGACTAGCCAGTATGCAGAGCAAATGCACTAGGACTCCCTGTTCAGAATTCACCAAAGATGCAATCTTCATAGTCATTGATTTCTATGAATATTTTTATAATTTCATTAAGAATGTAGAATCTTGATAACTGTTTATCAGACATTGCTTAGAAATGCTGCATTTGTATATTTTCATTAATATTGACAGGACCAAGTAAGCAAAAGATTATTTGCAGGTATAGGTAATATTGTCAAAAAATCAACATCTAGCAATACTGACTCCTGTCAGTGTTGTTAATTATACAGACAAGAATCATTTATTTGTGAAAGTAAGTGAAAAGAAGAATCCTAAAAGGAATTAACTGCATTCATACAACATTTCAAACCAAAATGAAAAAAAAATGTTGCTGAGGTCATTTGCCTACCTTGGATAATTAGTGTAATTGAAAACTACATATGAACATTTGAGGAATCTCTCTCTCTGTATATATATATACATATATACATATATATATATATATAGATATATATAGATATATATATATTTATTTTTTTTCTCATTTGTATTGAAATTTTTAGGTAAAACAATCGTTTTAACTCAGTTTTCAATACAATCAAATTCAACATCTTTGATGGGGGTAACTTCCATGTTCACTTGCAGAGGTTTTTGTGTCTGTGACCCCAAATTTATAGTAATCATCTTTAATGACACTGCTTCTTTGGACAAATGCAGTGAACTCATTCAACAATATTTTGGTTGGCAAGATATGAATTATTTCACATACAGCCATCCAAAAAAATGTAACTGAGTTTTTAAATCTTTCTTTAGTGCAATATTGACGTAAGGAGTATTAATGCATTTAATCTTGTCATTGTAATGATAAGTGACAAACAAAATGTTATATACAGTATTTACATTTACTTTAGGTATGTTTTTATATTTGATTTTCCAGAAACATGCACTGGAGTCACAGGATGTATACATTCAAGAAGAATAGCATCATTATATAACTGCCGGGGAGCAAATGAAATAAGTTACCACTCTGGAAAGACTGCACCTTTCCAAAATTGTCTTGATCAACATTTTTTCAAGTATATATGGTATAATCTTTACCAAGCTTGAAATGTCAGTAAACCCACTGTCTGATGGCTTGCCCCCTTTCTGCACAACAGTACCAGTACCTAAATGTGCATTCATTCATTCTGCAGGAGACCCACTGGCCAGTCTTTCCTGCCTTGAAAGCTCAGTTGTTCTATTCTTTCCAATCTTGATAATCACATAATGGGGTGGGCTATCTATCAGTAAGTATAGCCAACCTCTGAAGCTCTCTCCTCTCAGTGGTTCATTTGATCTACACAATGTTACTTATACTTGGGAAGATGCATGTGCCTATAGTCTCTTACACACACACACACACACACACACACACACACACACACACACACACACACACAACACACACACACACACTACTTCCTGAGTTGCTAAGTGTTGCATGCCACTTGATAATGTGTACTCTATAGATTTCTGCTTCATAGGTGCCACACCTAGTGCTCCATCAATGTGTCACCCAAGTGGCAAATTAGACTCACCTCCCTCTACATAGGAAGGGTGAATAAGCAGCATTTACTGACTGCTGTCCTTTGTGGCTAGTCTGATCATTTACTTCCTTAAGTGTGTTTGTCTCATTTTAAGATATAAATTTCAGTTTTTATGTAACTGTTGCATTAATTTATGCATTTATATTGCCTTAAACTTAAGCCATTTTTAACAGTCCAACCACAAAGATCCAGCTAATCCTTAAACAAATACTGTCTGAAAGCAACACCATATCCAATGGAAAAGCACAACTGGAGATTCTGAATGAAACTGTTTTTTTATTGTCAAGTTGCCAGCCCGGCACTCAACCTTCACAGAAGGCACATGCACACTCACACGCACCTACCTGCATGTATTTAAAGATTAACTTGACTGCAGGGAGGACATCCAGACTCTGAACAGAAGGTGGTCCAGCCAAGAATCGAACTGGAAATCTGCTTGCTGTGAGGCAACACTAACTGCTGTACCACAATGGCTGAAAATAGCATTAAGCCTTATAATTCAATCATATTCCAAACTTTCAGTGACATTCTTAATGTCTCCACCTTAACTTGTCAAATAACAGCTTGAATAAATATACATGTAAAGGAATGTTGACTACCTGTTGTATAACATGCTTGACTAAAGCATTTTGTAATGATTTGTTTTCTAATATCTTATATATGATTGTAAATCCATTCTTTTAACTGTTTGTATTCCCTAGATAAAAATGAGCAAAAATACTGCCAATGTCATCCAAAGGTTAGACTGGATACCAAGATAAATGTAGAACAAAACCAAAAGAACCACCACGGTTGAATATTCCGTTTTTTAAGTTTTCAATTAGAGTTTTAAATGTGATTTGATTAATTGATGACAATGAATGCTTGATTTGTATGTCTTTATACTATTTAAATAGTGCAAGTACAATGTATTGTTAAGGATCTGAGGAAGTGTAGTTTTATCTACATGAATGCGCTTATCCATTGTTTTGCTGTCTTATTAAACTACGAAACTGGAATATTCAGCCGTGGTGGTTCTTTTGGTTTTGTTCTAAATTCCCTATATAAAATAGTGCATGCTATATGCTGTGGTATTTATATTAGATTCCTGGTATTACAATCAGCATAAGGCTGAAAATAATATTCCTTTTCAGCATTTGAATGTGCAGTCATATTTCCTGCAGTATATATTGAAAATAGTTGCAATTTCTTCAGGGAAAGTTAATTTTTTTTTCTGACACACATATGGTATTTTATAATGTCTATAGCATAACTGCCATTTCATATTCAATTTATTCTTAAAGGCAAAAGAGGGCATTCTCAAACTACCCTACAAATACCTTTGTTTTCTATCAAAATTTTCCTTTTTCTTTTTATAATGTTTCGTAATGAATTTACATTACTGAAATAAGTCAAAGGCATCCATAATTCACTGAATGCTGTTTTCCCTCACATTTCAGGTCCTACTTACTATATATGTGAGGTATCTGAACAAAAATAAAAAAATGCCTTTGACATTGATGTTCTTCCTCTTAGTGCATTATCTATTTCATCATCGATACTTTCTTCAGTATAACCTTGATTCATAAAATCAGTTTTCAGTTCTAACAATGTTGCATAATGAAACACTGAATAACTAATATTTAATTAAATAATTGTTTTAGGTGGTTGATTTATATATCTGAATGATTAAGTGTTTGAATTATTTAAACTTTTTGTAATTTGAAAAAGCATTTATGAAATCCGCTTGTTTGCATGTAAAATTGAACTTTTCCTTTCATGGTTTCTAGCTGTGGTTCATTGGTCATGGTTCTTAGGGTCATTTATTGGATTTTTTTTTCCTGTTTGTTCACAGAAGGATTAACACAGTACTGCCTTACATATTTTGAATCTTTTGAGGCCTACTAAAGGAAACTTAATGTAGCTGCTTTGAGCTCTCTCAGAATCATTCATTTATTTGTTTTGAACTTGCTAAGTGAATTCATCTACTAAATGCTTAAGACCTTATTTGGACAATAAATAAAAGGAAGGATGCTATAAATGTGAAGAATTTAAAATTGTCAGCCATATTTCAATGTAATCTGAAAAAGTGTTACAGTAGGTCTCCGATCCCCTGCTACTGATTGCCAAATTTGAAAGCCACCCAACATATGCAAATGTCTTTGCCAGTGGAATTTTAAAGGTATTTTTTGCACTGTGACACTGCATTACTCTGTTAACTACCTCAAGTTATTCAAACACTTTTTGACACTACTGAGCTAATGCTTGAAAGTACTTACATTATTGGTTGTTCTGGTTTTCTGAAAGTGTACTTACAGTACTTTTACATTTTAGACAAGATACTAAAATGCATTTTGACTTTGTATTTATAACATTTCCTAATGCCATCCAGTATGAAGAGACACTGAATTAAAATACCTCGAGTTATCATCCTGCATAAAATTTCCTAGTATATTTTAGACTATCAACACTCCCCAACTTTTTGTTTCCTCTAACATACCTGATACATATTTTCCTTCATGTTGATACTGAGTATGTAACACTTCCTATGTCATACTCTTCTTAATAACTATGTCTTTCCTGGTGAATAATATAGCAATAACCCATGCCTGGGTGTGGGTAATGCTAAATTTACCCACGGTTGGCGTGGTTTGGTCCCGAGGGCGAAGCCCGAGGACCAAACAAAGCCAACCGTGGGTAAATTTAGCACTACCCACACCCAGAAGTGGGTTATTGCTATTATACCATGACATTATTTAAGAAAAGAAACTGTTACTTTTCTTAAATAATGGCATAGTATAATGCCTGTTTACTGCCCTTCCACAGATGTCTGGCATCCGGCAGTTCTGATGTACCTTGGCGCCTGCAGTACATCAGAGCTGTGGGCAAAAGCAACAGAGAAAGCAAGATCTTTACCCACGGTTGGCTATGTTAAATGAGTTTAACATAGCGAGACAGTTTTAAAATAAGTCCGTTGCTTATTTTAAAACTGTCTCGCTATGTTAAACTCATTTAACATAGCGAGACACTAAAAAAAAGCAACGGAGATCTTGCTTTCTCCGTTGCTTTTAAACACTGTCTCGCTATGTTAAATGGGTTTAACATGGCGAGACAGCTTTAAAATAAGCAACGGAGATCTCCGTTGCTTATTTTAAAGCTGTCTCGCTACGTTAAACCCATTTAACATAGCGAGACAGTGTTTAAAAAAACGTGTTATACTAATGGAAAAAAGTCCGGGCGACCGGACCTTTTTCCATTAGTATAACTCGATTTACAACGGGCACGCTGGCCAATCAGCGTGCACGTTTTGGGGGGATCATGGTATAATATATTCCGTTTCATGTGCACTAGGTAAATTATCTTTACTAGCTTACACAAAACCATGTCTGAAAGCAGCTACTTAGCCAAACCAGCTATCTGATAGACTGACAGTTAACTTGCTAAATAAATAAACACATGTTGTTTTTCAACAGCCTAACTCTAGTCCTGTTTCATTTGCAAAACATTTCTTACATGGCATGTTGCTTCTACTGTCCCACTTAAATATTACCTATGCAAATATTCCACTCTTGTGCTTTAATGCAAAAACAACTGAGCAAAATATAAACTGTTTCAGTTAATATTAT
Organism: Protopterus annectens; assembly: GCF_019279795.1. NCBI lineage: Eukaryota > Metazoa > Chordata > Ceratodontiformes > Protopteridae > Protopterus > Protopterus annectens. The sequence continues at coordinate 755,994,609 of NC_056744.1, forward strand.
ATACTCATAATATGAAGCATCCTGAAGAAAGGAAACAAACATTCCAGCATTTGTTTGCTCTTATTGTTTCCATGCATGGCATATTTCTTGCACTTAAGTATCTTCAAATAAGCTGAACTGTCATTTTGTTCAATAGTTTCTATTTTATTTTATGATCTCAGTGAATAATTCTTTTTATCGCTTATAATGGTTTATTCAGTCGCAGTCTTTATAACCAGGAAAGAAAGATGAGTAAGACTGAAATACTAAGATTGCTATTTGAACTTGTGTGCACTAACATCATGGCATACATTTAATAAGATATCATCTTTCTTTAAGGTGCTATATTCACTTTGAAATAACAAAAAAGGCTGAGAAAATTGATGAACTGTGTAATATATACGTTGCCAAACAACAAAAGAGACCTGACTATTGCTTAGTGTTATCCTATAGTGGAGATGTTGATTCATAAGGCTTTTGTGAATGTTTAAATTAAAGTCTAATCAATAATCATTCTGCATCATGAAAATATATTTTCCCTTCATATTTGCCTTAATCTTCACATTCATGAATTTTTGTACTGCATTGTCAATCACCAGCTTTCTTACTGATCATCTTTATTTTGTGAATCATCTCATAAGATTGAATTATAATTTTCTAGCACACCATTTACAGATATGCCTTACAGTAATACATGTAGCTGTATTATGTTCTGAATAGAAGTCAATTAATGTAATAATGTAGTCCATTCCACTTTTAAGTACATGTAATGACTCAAAGTAAATGTACCCATGGTGAAGGACATGAAGCATTTGAACTAAGTGTCCCTTTATGCAATGAGTTTATAAAAAAGCTCAGTAGTGCTGAACCATTGTAACAAATGGCATGAGAGTTCCTTCCTTTTCCTGTTCGTGTGATGTGTGATTACCTCCACCCTTATTCTTAGAGAAGCAGTAAAATGACATAGGAGTGTTTGCATAGTCTGCACACCATTCTTAGATGCTTTGTCTCTTATAGCCTTACAATGACTCATGATTGCTTCAGTAGCACATGATGGTCCGGGCCTCTTTCCAAACGGCAGGACAGCACTGATTACTTCCTAGATAACTGTCGGTCATTGAATCAGCTTTATTGTAATGCTGCATCTGATACCATTCAAGTGTTACAGCTCCATCTTGCAGAAAACACTTAATGAAATAAGTGAGCAGCAGAAGAAAGCTCATGTGGTAATAATATGTAGTCTGACATCTGAAATATCTTTAATTCACTAAAATGACTTGTAGAACTGAAAGGGGCAGACGTGATTAAGAAGGTTTAAAGGACATCTCTGAGGTGCAATACAGATGCAAAATATACAAGACATTCATCCTTGTGATAAAACTACAACTATAGGTGATCAGAAAATCAATGGATTGATAAAAAATAGCTAAAATGCATATTGTAAATTAATAAGTGTGATGGAAATGAGTTGATTTTCACTACTATTCTAGCTCTTCCATGCAATAAGAGAATTACTGAATCACATCAAACCATTTAAACACAATGAAAACCATACAAAAAGTATGGATGTCTTTAATCTTAACTATTATAGTGCACAAAACATAAAGCTAATACTTATGGCTTCAATTGAAATAACCTTTTTGCAGTCTCAGGTATGTGGTAAAAATATATGAAGTAAAACAATTTTATGCCTGTGCCACATCTCTGGAGCTAAAATACATAGAGAAGGATTTTTAGAGCAGGGCATAAACATGCATAAACAGACAACACAATAGTACTAACAAGACATGAATAAAGACATAGGTACACATAACCAGAGTAGATAGATCTCTTTATTTCAGATGGTAACTGAGGCAAAGAGGACACATTGTCAAAGCTCATGAGAATGTGAAATACAGAAGAGAGTATTGTCTATACTGGCAAGAAGCCAGTGAATGTTGCAAAAGAAAAACTACATGGACATGCTAAGAAGCATGGAATAGACACCCATTAAGCTACATACCTTATTATTTGAATAAAAGTCATGGAAGAGTGAGTACAGGAAAGCAAGAAGAGAGACATATCAAGCAGAGGAACACACAACAGGAACATTGTAAGACAGAGCAATAACTAGGGTGGGGCAAAGGGGAAGGCATCTTTGGGCACAAGCTGTTAGTGGATCCACTCTGCAGGCGGTAATTGGGTGCATGTGTGGTACCTGCATCCTTTATGAATCTAGGTGATATTGTGACTTTTTAAATTAGCACTTATAATACATTCACAGTTGTTGTTAGGATCTGAGGATGTTAGTAACTGTTGTATAAAGGAACTTGCTACAGCTACAGTTGCTGTTGAGTGTTGTCTATATTGTTTTCTATTTTGGTCATCAACTTTGGTTTAAGGAGGGACCAGTCTGTGGAGCTATCCAGGGCACCAGCTGACCCAGCTTTGGCTGTGCTGTAAGGTATGCTGAAGGAGAGGATAGGGTTGTTTCTTGTTTACCTTTACGAAACATTATCTAAATATAGATATAGATATGAATATAGATATAGATATATGTATATGTATTATTTGTGACTGAACAATCACAAAGTCAGTGTACAGGATATCACCATATGAACTTTGAAACACAAAAATCTACATATTCTACAGATGCTCTGGGAATTATCCCAACATGGGATAAGCCAATAACAAGTGTTTCTGCAGGGGACAAGATACCCCCCACTGTGCCCTCACACCCCATGCTAATTATGTATACTAATGCTGGGATCACACACTCCCTAGGGAAAGGGAATATTACCCTACCTGGGAAATGGCAATCTCTTGCACATGTCGACCATCTGTTTGTGTCGGCCACATGGTGTCAACCAAGCAGATGCTCACAATGGAATCATTTGATCCCACATAATAGAATCATACATAGATAAATAGCTAGCTAGCTAGCTAGATCTAAACCTATACTGAGGAAAAAGAAGAGAGCAGTGGTGAAATGAGCAGAGTTGGAAGGGAAACACAGACACAAACACAAGACCACAGACAAACAGGGTCAGATGTGTGCATACCAGGTAGGGAGACATGAGATGCATATATACAGACAAAAAATAGGTAGTCAAATGATTGGGGATATAATGACATACAGCTGACAGTTGGCCCAGGACAGCATTACTTGGACTTAGTGGGTGGTAGTTATGGGTCTTGGTAGCCAGTGGCAAGGAACACACTTACTTCTGGTGACATGATGGCTTCAGCCAGTCTGTCTAGTAAATCTACTACTCACTGCAGGCAGTGTTGTGGGATGACAACCCAGTGTGTCAATGCCTGCTCAACTTTAGCCTCTATTATGTGTTCCAGCACCAACATAACCAAAGCTAGTGACTAAGGTGGGATACCTGCCTGAGATGGGACAGAACTCTTCTCACTTAAGGAACTCACATTCTGATCATCGTGGTCAACTACAGCCATGACAAAGGAAGCAGCAGTCCATGGCTAATGCATCTGCAGCTCTTGTGGATCATGGAGACCTCCAGAAGGGAAACTTTAAGTGGGAAACCCGACAATAGTGAAGAAGACTAAGAGATTATGTATTGAAGATTTAAACAAAGAAAGAAAATAGATGCTGCTAACCCCACAATGCCTAAAGTCTCTGCTGTCTTCTGAGGCAGCATTCTCTTCATCCTCAGCTGTGTTGAAGGACAAAAAAGAGAGGCAAGCAATCACATAATGTATACAGATACAGACAAAAGCAAACAGCAGTGCAGTATAGCTCCATATAGATGTGCAAGCAAGCCAAAGGCTTAAATAATTCCCATAACCCACTGCACAACTATAACAGCATGTACAGGTGCAAAAAGAGTAACAACAACCAGTCAGGTTCTCATGTTACTTAACAGCAGTCTTAAATATCATGGTTACTTACAAAGGAGAATATCACGGTTACTTACAAAGGTGAACAAGCCATTTCATTTAATGCTGTTAGTTGCAGCGAGTCAGACACAGCTACATTAAATGCAGTACTGTACACAGCAGACATAGTAAATGCTTTTTGTACCATTTGGGTCATCTTTGCCTAACATCTGTTTCCCACAGACAAGGATCTTCAGCGTGACAGCAGCACAGCCCATTGTGTCAGTGCATGCAGTGCTCATTGGTTTACAAAATGTCTGTCACCATGGATAGCTGAGCTGCTGGGTCATACCAGGTATCCATCTTTCTGAATCAATTTGTGTAAGGGTCAAATATCCATTCTTTCAACTGGCAGAAGCTGATTCTCCCCATGGGACACTAGCCTCAACACCCATCTCTATGGATGCATGGCAGAACAAAATGGCAGGATGACAAACAAGCCATTCATGGGGCTCTGATTCACTTTCAATGCACTTTAGTGCCTCATAGATGTAAATTGTGCTTAAATGGATAGCTTGCATAAAAAAGCAGGTATATATGGTCTGCTGGTAAAATGCAAGTAAATGAATCTACACCTCATGTCAGTGTTGTGCTTCTTTGAAATATAAGGATTGATATACAAAGGTAGAATGTCGATTCATTAGCATAAATAAAGTGCAAACTAGTACTTATTGATGAGGCTTGCAAGTGAGCTAACATACTGGATACAAAATCAGACATATTAAAGGAGCATCACACCTAACTTCATCAGCTTGAATCTCATTCAGACAGCACAGAAGCAGCAATTACATAATATGCTATAATAGGAGCATTTTTGGTGGTCACCTGGGGCCTCTGACTTTGAGGGGGCCCATCAGCAGGCTAGCATAAAAGACTAAATTGTGTTTTGTAAAATATGCACACACTGTAGCAACTCACATCCAACTGCATGTTTCTACTCACGGATTCAAGAGAGAGCAGACACTTGTATATGGTCAGCAACTAGGTAGTGTGACAGTTAACCCCCCTTAAAGTTAGTGGAAAAAAAAAGAAAAAAAAAATACAATGTGCACAGACAGCTTAACTACACTTGCTTTGGCTGTCTGTAGAGGAAATTACTTTGCTGTTTTTTGCTTATTATTTCAGCTTTGACAGACTAATGGGATTTGTCTGAAGCAACTTGAAAATGTTCACGTTTGTCTAGTGTTTGTGTAGAACATAGCTGAAATGCATTACATGGCTATTATTTTTTAACACAATCAGATATCTGAAGTATACGCACAAGTGGCTGTAACTGCTAGATGTGGCTATCTGTAAGTGAAAACAAAAGACCATTTTGTTTGTTAAGTTTAAATAGTCACTAATCTGGTTTTGCAGAATTAGTGTGCATTTCTGTGAAGTGAGGAGGATTATCTTACCATAAGTACTCTGTGTTTGTTTAAAATTAAAAAAAGAAACACTTTGAACTATTGTATTATTGTTTTTTTTTGTTAACCATAATCACATATCTGAGACATGCGCAGTCAGTAAAGTGGCTGTAACTGAGGAATACAGAGGCTGTCTTTGGATAAATGTGAGTTACCCCTGCTGTTGTTTGATCACTGTTACAGTCACTGATCTGGTGTGGCAGAGATAGTGTCATATAATGCAGATAGTGAAATCAGTGTCAAATAAGCATTGTTATGATGTGTGTGTGTGTGTGTGTGTGTGTGTGTGTGTGTGTGTGTGTGTGTGTGTGTGTGTGTGTGTGTGTGTGTGTGTGTATACATGCATGTGGGGAGATTTACAGAGTATTCATGAGTAGCAACATAGCCATAATTTATTTCATTTCCAATCAAAAGCAAAGGCATCACACACAGTAAGTGGGTATCTTTGCTGGTTTGGCAGGAGCAGGATATGTGTGAAAGCATCTGGTCATTGACATAGCTGATTAGTAAGTAGCATTACCAGGAAACAGTTCTCAGCTATGGTTCAGTTTTTGGCTGTGGTTTCGTTTGCCCACCCTATTCCTGACAAGTTTTATCCATGTGCTTTGGTTTATGACAGCACCCAAAAGAAATACTGTATGTGAATTGGCATGTCTCCCAATCTGTATGTAGGTAAGCTGCAGAGTGTGTATGCTTGCATCTTGTGTTAGATATAACTTATCAAGGGGAGTGACAGTATGTGTGTTCATTTGTGAAAAATCAGTGCATCTTGTGATAAACCAGGTTTGACAGAATCAACATCAATGTGTGTGCCTATAAAAAATAATATCACTGATATTGCCCAGTATATAGATAACGTATCGAAGTAGTAGTAAGATAAATGTCATTATCCTTCAAATATCCAGTTCCTTAGAGCTTCTAGGACGCTTCCAGCCTCCACATCCCAAGCTGTATATACAAATGGAATTTGACACAGACAGTGGCAGCCTCTGCTCTGAACCCCATCTATCTTGAAATGGGACCCACTCATAAGTGTGCATAGATGATTGCTATAGTATATATGTAGGGCTGGGACTGGTATGGTCATCATTTCTTAAATTAATTTTTTCAGGATGGAGGTAATTAGGAATGCTGTTTATGTATATTTGACAGTAACAGCTTGAAATATGTTTATGTGCTCTATTTGTTCTTTCACTTTGAACCAAGCTAACATCAAAGGGGTATACAGAAGGTGGTTGTCTTTTGGGGTAGGAGAGGAGAGGCATGTTGCATCTATATACCTATCTATATTTATCCCTATATACTTCTGTCTCCCTCTCTCTCTCTATTTATATGCATATGGGTCTAATGAAATATATCAAATCTATCTCTGGTCAATATTTGTTTAGTTAACAAAATATGGTTGACTACACAGATAGTTGACAGGTGTGCAAATTCAAACATTTCTTGTGGTAGGGAAATATGCCCTTTCCCTAAGATTATTCAGTCTTGGACTTTGTATATATATATATATATATTTATCAGGGGTTGGGGGGTGCAGGGGTACTTAGTCCCTTGCAAAAAATGATGTTTCATTTTATTTTTTAAGTTTTACACACATCAAGATTGTTGCTTGGCATATTCATAGTAGTATGTCACCATTTGTAAAGTAGACTTTTTGCGGTTGACTTTGTAAATGTTGATCTTTGGATGTATATACAGTGGATATAAAAAGTGTACAAACCCCTGTTAAAATGCCATATTTTTGTGATATAAAAAAATGAGACTACAATAAACCATTTCAAAACTTTTCCCACCTTTAATATATATATATATATATATATATATATATATATATATATATATGTGGTTCTACCTCACTTCAACGACATGCCGGAACATCGACACGGAAATCTCGAGCCCCAGAAGATCGACAGCGCAGAAGACCGACTCGACGGGACCTAGAAGATCGACAAGCAGAAGACCGACCCGACGGATGAAAGCACCGACGCCGAGGATGCCGAAATGGGAAACGGCTGTGTAAGTATGCGGTAGTGATGGACGTTAGGGTGCGAGTAAGGTAAGTGTGGATAGGGGTGGGTTAAGTGAGTTAGGGTTAGGGAGCGGGTCAGGTAAGTGTGCGGTAGTGATTGTGTTTGGGTTAGGGGCGGGATAAGTGAGTTAGGGTTAGGAGCCGGGTCAGGTAAGTGTGCGGTAGTGATTGTGTTTGGGTTAGGTGTGGGATAAGTGAGTTAGGGTTAAGGAGCGGGTCAGGTAAGTGTGCGGTAGTGACGGACCTTAGGGTTAGGGTTTGGGTTAGGGTTGTAGGTAGTTGTGTATGTGAGGTTTAGTGTGGGTTTGTAGGGATTTTGGTGTGCTTGTGTTGTGTATGTGGTTTTTGGACAGGTAATGTGTTTTGTTTGTTGATTGTGGTGTGTGAAGTGTATGAGGTTTCGTGTTTGTGTACCGTCGGTTATTTCGTTGTCGGGCATGTGGAATTTCGTGTTTTTGTACTGTCGGTTATGTGGTTTTGGTGATTGCGTTGTCGGTGTTTTGGTGTTTCGTTTATGTGAGGTAGAACCATATATATATATATATATATATATATATATATATCTATATATATATAGATATACATACACACACACACACACACACACACACACACACATATATATATATATATATATATATATATGTACATATACACATATATATATATATATATATATATATATATATATATATATATATATATGGATCTACTTCTAAAGCCAGACTTCCAGATGACCAACTTTCAAAATCCCGAGAAGAAAATCACGAAAGTGCAGAAACCCGAATGTCGGCTTTTGCTAGGTCAAGTAAATATGTGGCCAAATGTAAATAAAACTCATGCCTATGTAAACAAAACCCACCCCTACACCCCCCCCAAACTAAACATACCAACTCTGGGATCACACTACAGTGGAGAACAGGGCATGTTGACCAGGTGTTTACTTATCCTAGTAAAAAGTCAATGTTTGGGTTTCTGCACTTTCTTTATTTTCGTCTTGGGATTTTGAAGTCGGTCATCTGGGAGTTGGGTCTTAGAAGTAGACCCATATATATATATATATATATATATATATATATATATATATATATATATATATATATATATATATATATATATATATATATATATATATATATATATATATATATATATATATATATATATATATATATATATATATATATATATATATGGGTCTACCTGAAAACACCGACACGCAAAAACACCAACAACGAGATAACTGACACCACAAAACCGAAAGTTCACAAGCACAAAACTTCACATGCCCGACAAACCACAATCCCGACAATCAACAAAACAAATAGCTTTTCCGTAAATCACACACACAACACAAGCACACCAAAAACCTTACAAACCTACAATAAACCTTACATACACAACTGTCTATGCACTAACTTTAACCCAAACCCTAACCCTAAGGTCCGTCACTATCGCACACTCACTTAACCTGCGCACTAACTCTAACTTAGTTAACCCGCCCCTAACCCTAATGTCTGTCACTATCACACACTTACCTTACCCGCACCTTAACCCTAACTCACTTAACCTGCCCCTAACCTTAAAGTCTGTCACTATCGCACACTTACCTTACCCGCACCCTGACCCTAATGTCCATTACTATCACACACTTGCCTTAACATGTCGGTGTTCTCAGCATCGGGATTTTCAATCATCGGTCATCTCCATTGTCGATCTTCCGGGGTCAGTCATCTCATTGTCGACATTGTCAGCGTTCGGTGTTTTCAGGTAGACCTCTAGATATATATATATATATATATATATATATATATATATATATATATATATACATATATATATATATATATATATATATATATATATATATATAGATATAGATATATATAGATATAGATATATATATATATAGATATATATATATATATATATATATATATATATATATATATATATATCTATACACACAGAGAGAGAGAGACAGAGAGAGAGTCAGCCTAGGTAGGGAGGGTAGGCAATGTTCCCAAATGGGTTTTATATAACCTTGTAAACATTTGTTTTCAAGTTCATGAACTACTATTTTGTCTGCTTTGAACACATTGAGTTTTGGAGATGACCTACTTCATCCTTGAAAGAAAAAATTAAATGTAAGACTGTACTTCTTCCCTTGTGATTTTTGTTCATGCAAATTTTTGGATGAAAAGTTTGCAAAAATTAGATAAAATACTTAATTCAGTAATTCATTCCATACTTATTACAGTGCAGTCTTGGCCAGTTGTGATGTCTTGAAAGGATGCAGGAAAAAGGTGACGAGATAGACAAAATGTGGGGAAAGAATGAAAAAAAGTAATCTGGATAGTGTGAGATAGTTAGGATGGGGGAGATGGGGAGTGGGGCTTAACATCCATGTGTGTGCTTATAAAAAATAAGGGAGGCACTGGGAGATGTGTGAAGATTGGATCCGTTGGCAGCAGAGGGGTGTGATGCCATGCAGCTCTTTGTTCAAGACACCATGTCACCTAAGGCTGGCCATAGGTAGAAGGAAGTATGATTTCACACACAGAGTGGTGGATGGATTGAGTACAACAGACTTACTGAATAGGCAGAAGAATCAAGGTTGTAATGAATCTCACAGTACTCAGGACATACATAAAATAGTTTATAAGTGGGCAGAGAAAAAGTTAAAAACGTAAGCTATTACAGAGATTCCGCTTCCGTAGATGGTTATAAGGGTCATTAGCTGTCTTTGTATTCTACGTTTGTATATATGAATAGCATATGTCAGAAAAAAGTTTTTGCAAATTGTGCACCATAACAAAGTGCTAATTGCTGCCCATCTCAGAACATATTGTATGCCCCACATGTCTTCCTTGTCTTTTTATTTATTTTGCTTTTATATTCTTTTAATGTCACGTTTTCTTGCTGCATTACAGTAATGTACACCATTCTAATTTCTAAACTCAGAAAAACAGCCAGTGACAGTCATCTTAGGGAGGATGTGGGAGGAGAGCAGTTGTTAGTTCCTTAATTAAAAACATAAATTTTTGTAGTGTGCACTGCCATGCAGACATTTTTGTTACAGAGTTCTTCAGTGATATATGGAATGATTTGCAATAATCTGATATTGCAATGTTTGTGTTAGATCTGTTTGCTGAAGTGAGGGGGCTGCAACCCCCACAACTGACCTGTGTCCTTTGTATAGTAAATTGTGTTCACCATTATACCTTCAGCATGTGGTTGACAGGCTAAGACAGACTTTTAAAGTTTGGTACTGGTTCAGTGTTTCTCTGGGGGCGTTTGAAAGCTGTCTGTGTAGTTCAGTGAGTTGTGGATGTTTCAGAGTGGCTCATTTCATGACAGAAGCTAAGCATAAAAGACAGTCAAAGGACAGGATGACTATTTCTGACACTTTACGAATGGATGTGTGTTTATGTGTATAAAGGTGGGCTTAAAGGTAATTTATTGATTTGAAAAAAAAAAAGAAAAAAAATTACACATTCAGATAGATAGATACATTTCCTCAGAAAGGCTGGTTTGCAGTGGCACCTGCCTGGTACTTTCTCCATACTAATAAACTATTTGTAAAGTGCTGTAATAACTTAACCTTTCTTTCTATATGACCTATTGAAACAGTCAGTAAAGGTAACATTTTGTTTTCATTGACATTTATGTGTTCATTTAAAGCCAGACACTGGGAAACTGAACTGAATCATGTAAAGAGTTGTGTGCATGTTTTTTTAAAGTTAAAAAAAAAGTCATTCAAGTTTTATTAAATGGTTTTAGTTTAAAGCAATCACATAGGTTAATATATACCTAAAATAATGATGGTAAAGTCAGTAAATGTTTTAAATAATAAGGAAAGTGAATTCAGTAGTGTGTGTGCTCATGTGTGTGTGTGTGTGTGTGTGTGTGTGTGTGTGTGTGTGTGTGTGTGTGGTCACCAGAAAGAGCAAGTTGAAGAGGACAGGGACTAGACTGCATCAGGGATTAATGGGTGGGTGTTAGTGGGCCCATAGATTGAAAACAGCATGGGGCCCAATGTATACTTAATCTGCCACTGCCTGTAACTGTGTGCTTTGTAGGTTAAGATTATTGTGCAGAACCACTCACCCCACTATAAGCACCTCAAAGATGTACCCTGCTGTACTTATGCACCTCTCTACATACAAATTTAGAAATGAGTGACAGCCAATTGACACAGGATAGCCAAAACATCCCCTTCCCTCCCCTGTAGCTATGCATCCATAGGCTGTGCAATACCACTGATGCAGCCTATTCACATATGCATGGGAGTAGGCAATGTTAAACATAATGAAGGACGTTGCCCACACAAACCCTGACCATGCTGCCCTGAAAACTGACTCATCCACATCAGCACAGTCCTTTCTTCATAACAAATACCAAGCCATCTAATTATGGTACACCTGTAGAGGATGGCTACATATATTGTCCCTACCATCCAATGGCGCCCGCAAGGAGGTGCAAGGGGGTGCACTTGCACCCCCCTGGAATCGGCTGGCCGAGAAATTAATTTAAATAAAAAAAGTTTTTTTTTTAAAGGGCGTTCCTCTTTAAGAACGCCCTTTGCATCCCGTCCAGTCGCACAGACATAACAGGTGTTTGCGACCTGTTTTCATCTTCTGTGCACGACTGATGGTTTACGTCCTTTCCTTTCGCGCCTACTGGAAATTTAAATTCAAGAGGACATTCGGACTGCACAGATGAATGTAGAAGTGAAAGGTAGGTGTGTGCATTTACTTGTTTAAGAGATGTGTGTGTGTGTGTGTGTGTGTGTGTGTGTGTGTGTGTGTGTGTGTGTAAGAAATAGGTAGGCAGAACTCGGAGTCTGTGGATGTAAGAAGTAGGTAGAAGTGTGCATGCGTGTATGTAAGAAATAGGTAGGTAAAGGCAGGTTTGTGAATGTGTGTTTTGAGTGAGTAGAGTATCTATGCTTAGTCATTGATTAGTATATTGTGAATATTTTTCTATCCGGAACAGGAAATTCAATATCTGTAAGCATTTTAATTGTGACTCTATGAGGGTGGTTACTGTGCATTATGCCAATTATGTGATTCATTTTATATTGGCAAAATTTTGTGGAAACTAAAGGAGAGGATATATGAACATTTTAATGATATAGTGAAGGGTAGAACCTCCAATGCATTGTTCAGACATGTAGCCTTGAATCCAGGGTACAGTTTTAAGTTTGTGGTTCTTGATTATGTGGAAAGGGATACCAGGGGATTTTTTTTATTTATGAACATCTAAGTAGGAAAGAGCTGATTTGGATTTTGAGGCTTAATGCTTTGAAAATCCCCAGATCTCAATGATTCTTGTTCTATTTACCCCATATTGAAATTAAGAAATCTTGAAGGATGATTCAGTTGGTCACCTATTTTCATTTAGATCATGGCATTAGGGTTTTAGTTTTCAATGTTGTCTTTTTTAAAGTTTTTTAATCTTTTTATGCATATAATATATATATATATATATATATATATATATATATATATATATATATATATATATTATACATGCATATATACACATTGTTTCAGGGTGTTGTCAGGTTGATTATTCTTTATAATTATCAAGTATATTTGGGAAATGTCCCATTGGTGGTTTTTAACATGTGACTCATGAGTTTTGCCTATTTTAATGACTTTCTGCATGTTATTCAACAGTTCTGAAGAAGTCTTTGATTAAGACGAAAGTGTTTAGCTATTGGAGTTTCAGTTGAATAAAGAGATCTGTGGTTGCTATACTGAGCCTATTTGTCTGTGTTAGCCTTTCCTGCAGGATATCAGTATCATGGGGGGATTCTATGTTGTTGTTGTTGCTGTTGTTGTGTATTTTGGCTTTTCCCGACTAGAGGTCACCACAGCAGAACTCCGTTCCGCTAATGATTGGTAGTTGATTTTTACGTGTCGAATTACCAGCCCTGATGCACAATCTTCAACGAAGGTACGCCCATTCACGCATGTCTCCACACAGAATACGCTCTAGCTGAAAATCAAACCGGACAGTGTCTGACTGTGAGGTGACAACGCTACCACAGCACCACCACCGATTCTATGACCGCTCTTATTTTCCAATCATCTACAAACCTGGTCAGCCAGAGGCCCTTGATGTTGGCCCTGACTTCCAAGGAGTAGATGCCTAAAAGGAGTGGATCCAGCCCAGAACGAGTCCTCTAGTGACCAGCCTCTTTGTGGAGTTGGATTCAACAATCCTAACTTCCTGGGTGTTTTCTGAAAGTCAGCTGGCTATCCAACGCATAACACAGTGGTTTTATGCCTAATTCCATTAGTTTATTTACAAAATGCAAGTGAGGTACTGTATTAAATGCTTGATCTATTCCGAAGTATGCAATATGCACTGCTTTGCCCTTATCCATTGCCTTGGTGACCTTCTCAAAGAAGTCTACCAGGCTGAGTAGGTGTGATCTACTACTGATGAAGCCAAACTGGGTTAGATCCAGTATCTGAAGGTTTCCTCTGTCATTATTAATAATTGTCACAATAATTCTTTCCATGGTTTTGCATGTGATACTAGTTAGACTTATAGGTTTGTAGTTACTAGGGTCCACTGATGGCCTGCCCTTATGCAGAGGGATGACCATAGCAGTTCTCTATTCGCAAGTCATGAAGATTTTTCTGTAGGCTAGAGTTAAATAGTAAATCCAGTGGTCTTGGCGAGTCATATTTCATGCATTTTAGGAGGCATTCTGGGATATTATCAAGGCCTATCGATGCAGTATTCTTGACTTTGAAGAGTGCATTTAGGACCTGCTCCCTAGGGATAGCCAGAGAGTTATGTATGATGGTATTTCTTGGTGGGTTTACAGGGTGTGTGTGTGTGTGTGTATGTGTGTGTGTGTGTGTGTGTGAGGGGGCGGGGGGGGGGTAAAAATGGAGCTGAATGTGCTAACCAGTAGATTTACTATATCTTCTGGCTATATGTAGGTGGCTCCATTTACAATTAGGTCTGCACACTGTTGTGTACTGCTTTTGATATGGACATAGTTAAAGAAAGCTTTATGGTTTTCCTTGGCTTGGGGGGCTATTTCTACCTCAAAATTGGCTTTGGTAGACTCTGAGTTGTTTGTTTAGAGTGATGAGAGAGTTTCTATTCTGCTGGGCATTGCACTTCCTAACTTTTCTATGACTTTCTTCCTTCTGTTGTGCACCCTACTGATGCTTGGATTCCATCAAGATGATTTGTTTTTTAAGTTTATTCTGAGTTTATTAATGGTAGGACAAGCTGTCCCTTTGCATCTATTAACACAATTGTACATGGTTCTTATGAACAGTTCAGCATAGGCAGCTATATTCTCAAGGTGTTTTTTGGAGGGGGGTCTTGAAATTTTGCCAGGTTATCACTTAAAACCAAGCACCATGTTAACTATGAACTGTGCAGTCAGCAAGGTGTTTGCTTTAAACATGTTTTTGTCATGCTGTTTGAAGTACTTTACTGGTTACAGGCTATCAATTAATAGTAGAAAATTTACTTTAGAATGGTTCCTAAATGTTATGAGATTAGCTATTGTCCCATGCTTGATTTTTATTTGAAAGGAGACAGCTTTATGGTCTGATGTTATCAGAAAGAATATTACATGGGGGGGGGGGGGTTGCAACATTCTGCCATTATTGTGAGCTCCAGGTCCAGTATGTTTGCTCCCTTAGTAAAATCAGTGAGCCTGCAAGAATGGGGTCATGTAGTATTCTCAGTTTATAGTGGGGTAGTTAAAGTCGCCCATCACTTTAGTATTGGGTTAAATGGTGAGTGTCTCCAGTAAGTTTAAGTATGAGCTATGGGTTTACTGGGTCACAGAAGGTGACCTATAGCTTGTACGGATATGGTATGGAACTTTGCCTGTGGTAATTTTGATGTGGAGTAGCTCAAGCGTGCCATCCTGTCTGACCAGCCTTGAGGTGAGCTTGCTATCAGCGTAGATTGAGACACCTCCATCTTTAGTCCCTGCTTGTGCAGTAGCTGGTCTAAATTGCATTAAATATTGTAATCCTGCACTGCTGGGATGCTTTCCATTGCTATAAACCATGTCTCAGTAATTGTGCAAATGTCTACACTCTCCAGGCTGAGGAGAACTTGGAGGGACTGGAGTTTCTTGCTTAGGCTCCTGGCACTGAGAAGCAACATGTTTAAGTTCCCTTGGGTTAGTTTGCTTATGTCAGAAGGTTTGGCAGCTTGACTTTGCCTACAAAAGGCAGTATGGAGGAGGCCAATATTTTAGCCAATACTGAAAAATCTACAGGGAACAGGCACAGTCCATCCTTGGCAAAACAACATGATCTGCCTGGGCATGTGTCTGGGCACACTTCCCAACATCTAACATTCCAACACTTAGTACGCAGAGCAGGTAAAGCTCCATGTGGTGCAATGAATTATGATCAGATTTCTCTGATCTTAACTATACAGTTATGTGTTCTTGAAATGAATGTTATGATTCACCTCATTAGCTTCTCTGTTCCATTCTAGAGGTGAATTTCCTGACATCTGGTTTTTGAACATGTAACAGTTTGTTTATGATCAGAGATTTGATCATAATTATTCATGTTTTCTTAATCATGTCCTGAAATTTTTAATCTGGTGTAAGGAGATCCATCTTCATCAAGCAGTATGAGTGAAATCACATTTCCGGTCAGCTCAGCATCTAAACCTTTTCCAGGATATTACTCCATCCTCTTTGCCCAAAATGGCTTGCCATCTCGCTTCCTGTCCAGGTCTCCTGCTGCTCATCATGTTTCCATTGGAGATGGATGCTTTCAGGCAACTTTGCTTTAAAGTTAACTACTTTGTGTAAAACATTGCTGAATTTTGCTATTATCACATCCTTTATTGATTGAAATTGCTATTTTTGCAGCTTTCCAATCTACAATCAGGTCAGGTCCATCTGATTTCTTTTTTGCATGGTATTGCTTTCTCTCCCTTTGGCCTTTGCATTCTACACAATATGTTTTTTACTTTCTATTAAACTGTTAGTTCATACATTTAATCTGTCATTTAATTAGGTGATAATATTTTCTAGTACTGAAGCTCTCTAGATCAGTTGCTGTCTCTTGTAGATTTTGGGTAGTTTATGTTATATTTGTTCCTTGGCTCTTGTCTGTACTTTCTAAAAATATTTGACTGTGGATAGTCATGCATTTAGAAAGTGTATTTAATGTGGCCACACAAAATGCCCAGAACAGACACAATCTTTTTGCTGTCTGGCTAAGTGAGGAGCACTTTGAATAGAAATGTGGCATTTGTGCTTCTTTCTATCCCCAGATTACAAAGGACTGAAATAATAACCTTCTTTTGAAAAGTCTTGAGGGTAGTTGTGCATCCACTCCTGAAAGGACTTGACCTTGAGAACAGTCTTTGGGTTGACACTATTGGACTCAAGGACAGAGCCTACACGTTTGGATTTTTCTAACCACAAAGATAAAGAAATAATAGACAGAAAACACAGCTGAAAGCTGTACTTCTAAAGAGTTTTTTTTTCAATCAGGTACTAAATAATCCAAGGTGGAAGAATTTTCTAAATTTTCTGTAACCACTCCTTTTTGGGGAGAGTTACCAGGATGCCTGTAATATTAGTTGAATATCCATTTAGATAGGTCAGACATGGATGTTTCCTCTGTTTCTTTTATACAGGTATTTAAGAGTCTGTAATCTGGACCATTTCCAGATAGGCCCAAAAATTTCTACTATTGCTGTTCTTTTACATTGGATGTAGACTACGAGATGATTGTGAGGGCTTTTCTGAAGGTGTTGGAGAACATTTTACTCATGTCATCCACCTCTGGTACCAGTGAAGGCAAAGGCATTTATTTTCTTCTGTTATTTTTTTTCTGCATTTTCTTCTCAGTTCTCCTTAACAGGCCTCTGTTTGAGTGACTGCAGCAATTCAAACTGTTATGAGTCTGCCGGCCTAAATGTAGATACCATCAGATTTGATGACACTGGTTCTGCTTCTGGACTCAGCGCTATAGCTTTTGTGGTCAATTCCTTCTAAATCAACTATGCCATCTATGACCCCATGAGTTAGGCTCAACCATTTGGGGTGAATCTTTTTGCCATTTCTTGACCGGGTCAGCATAACAATACTTGCATTAGACACCCTCACCCTTAGGCTTGGGCTTGATATGCCCATCAACCTTGGGGTTTGAAGTATTGCTGTTGGGGTTTTAGCTTGGTGTCAGTTTTGGCCTTTCATGAGCTTTGGTCACAAATAGTCGGGGTCAGTGCCTTTAGCCATGATTGTTACATTGATGTTAATTTTCTCAGCCACATTGCAGAGAATAGTGCATGTGCTGTCCTTGGCACCTATTCCTGTGTTGACATTGACCTTAACCAGAGACATTTTTCCTGAATTCCTTTGTTTAACACCATACCTACCCATCACTTCATCATCCACTCTGTTCCCTTCACCAACATGCCCATTGAAATCTGCTCCAATCACCACTCTCTCACCTTTGGGTGCAGTCATCACCACTTTATCCAACTCACTCCAAAATGTTTCTTTCTCATCCATCGCACACCCAACTTGTGGAGCATATGCATTAACAACATTCATCATTATGCCATCAATTTCCAGTTTCATAAACATCACTCTATCCAACACTCTTTTCAACTCCAAAACACTCTTAGCATACTGTTCCTTCAGGATAACACCTACGCCATTTCTCCTCCCATCTACACCATGATAAAACAATTTGAACCCACCTCCGATACACCTAGACTTACTCCCCTTCCATCTGGTCTCTTGCACACACAATATACCAACCTTCCTTCTGTCCATCATATAAAATGCATACTAACATAAATCCTGTTATTCTAGCAATGTTCTAAGTTTATGAGAGCAATATTTATAATCTGTTCCTATCTATGTTGGGCTTTGTCCAGATTTCTTGCAGAGGTTGAGGTGTGTGAGAGAAAGTGAAATGCCCTATTTAGAGTTAGCAGGTGGAATTTATTTTCAAGTGTATTTTCAAGGAATTGTGAGCTTCAAGGGAAGAGAAGCTTACTGCTGCTCATGCTAAGTCTGCTTAAAATGTGCAACTGTTTTGTTTAGCAAATGGTATCATTATTGTGGTATAGAATTTTAAAGCAGTGTTAGTAGTACAGCAGGTAGCATACTTGTATCTTGATGCAGAGTTCTACTCCCACAGCATGTAGTTTTGTATTTTAAGGGGGTCGAGTGCTGCAGTCCTGGCTATGTCCTCCTTTGGATGAGATGCCCAATAACTATGAACTTGTTTTTCAGCTTACCACCCATTCTGTATTGCAAATATACCAGTTTACCATTTTTAATGTAACATAGGCAATGTATTCTTCAAGGGCAGCAGGCACTGAATTTGTTGATGAAATGCTAAAATATAAAGTTGTTTTCTAGCAACAACCTCTTCAGTAGTTTCAGATCTCTATAATGTGGAATTATTCAGATGACTTTTTTACTTCTGCAGAGATTGTGCATACTGACTGACATTGATGGATTGTAATGACAAAAGTTTAAGTGGCCTTTTATGGTTGAAATGTTTTGAATTGGGCAGTTTGTCATTATTGGTTCATATGTTTTGTTTCATTGTTTGCTGGAAAAACATTCAAAACTATAAATTTAAAACACAGTCTAACAAGTGGTGCAGTATTATAGAAGGGATATAATTAAATTATTTTATATTATAATTAATACAGTCTGTATATATTATAATTGTGCATAATCATATGTATAAATATGTACACTTCTTATGCATGGCTACTCTTGCTTATCACAGTAACAGGAAGGATACTGTAATGGCTGTGTCAAGAAAAAAGGTCTAAAGCTTTTAGTTAAGCATATAATGAAGTTGTTAACATCAGTGATAATGCAGACCCAGTTTCATATAACTATGGGTCAACCACACAAAATCAGAAGACACCTAGAATTTCCCTTGCCCACTCAGTAAAACTAATCTTGAAAAAATAATTAATAATGTGCATATATTAGGGCTATTGGAATTATCTATAAAAAGATGAAGTGATGATTTGCAACTATGTCCATGTTGGGATTATGAAGAAATGCTTGATAAGCATTAATTAAAAGATATACATAATTTAGTGAATGCACACAGTTTAAGTTAAATACAGCTATAACGTGTTGTGCATTCAGAGCACAGAATGCCAGCTTTTATTTAAACAGCAACTTGTGTTACTGAGAGCTAATCTTGGAAGCCAAAGAACAATAGTGTTATAAACTAATCTCTTTAAATCTGTATAATCTGAACAGGCTCATGGGACTCAGTTTAGTGTCCTACATGAAAGATACTGAGCTAATAAACACTATTCCCCAGTAGTTGTTTCTAAGTCATTTACAAATAAATAAATAAAACAAGGGGAAGTATTTTCAGGTAAAACAAATATGTTGTCTTTATGGTAGGTAAAAAGTAAAACTCTGTTAGTACCCAAGTAAATAAAACGATTATTAGCAATGAATGAGAAATTATTCCAGTATAGAGAACTGAACAGCCAAGCCTTCTTGATCAGAATTCAAAAGGGCTGCCAGCTAAAAGTTCCCTTGAGTTAGTTGCAATGTACATGGGGTATGTAAAACAACTTATCATGGATTCCTAATTAAATCCAGATATCTGTAATCATTGTAGAAGTAAAGCATAAAACAGTATGCACACTAAGAATTTTGACAGTGTTTATGGCAACTGGGGAGAAATAGCCAAGTAATGGGACCCTGTAATGGCTGCCTGGGGGAGGGGGCTGCATGAAGCGAGGGGGTGGGGCTATGTTGGTGGAGGGGGTGGGGCTATGTGGGTGGAGGGAGTGTGGCTTTGTGGGTGGGGCTCTGGGTTTGCACCCCCCTGCAAAAATCTTGCGGGCTCCCTTGCTACCATCACCTCCCAGACCCCATGCCATGCATGTACACACCAGTCTTACTCCTTTGCAGGCCTAGCTGGACCCACATACACTGTGCTACAGTCCAAGAGAATCACATGAACAAAACAAATGTGCCACCACAATCTATACTTCTCAGAGTAATCCAGCCATGCCCACTTCTTTTAGCTAGCTATCACCATACTAGAACTACCTACATGTACCCAAACATGTCTTTCCACTTATGTTGTACTATCCCACAGTTGTACACATGCCCTCCAAAGGGGCAGATGACAGAAATTGGACAAATTGGCCTTGTAGAGAATCATGTCATGATCAAGGGGCTCAGGGAACATGAGCGATGGTTGTTTGGGAAAGCGGGATCACACTAGTCTCTATGAGACCATGTCAGAGATACAGTGATGCACAGTATCAGTACCATGGGTGAGCAGAACCACGCCACATCACTGTTAGAAGTGAGCAAATGACATTATATGACATGCGTCACTGAATGCACAAAACATAGTAACTGAATGGAAGGTAAAAGCATGTAACCCTTAGATGAGCATTGAACTCACTGAGGAGAAATCATTTCTGTCTTCCTTGTATAGTGGTGAGGAAAAAACAGACATCATACCTGATGGTGTTGACACAGATTCTAAGAGTGGTCAGATCAGCCAAGTCAGCATGCATACAGCAGGAATCATACTGCAACTGTGAGTGTCCCAGTGCCATGGGGCTTGGACTAACCACTGTTTCTGAGCTACATGAGTACATAAGGGCATAGAAAATCAAGGTCTGCTGCCATAGGTAGATGTGTAATTTCCAGCTGTTGGAGCTCAACTCTGAGCTACATGAGTACATAAGGGCATAGAAAATCAAAGTCTGCTGCCATAGGTAGATGTGTAATTTCCAGCTGTTGGAGCTCAGCTGTTAGTAACATGTACAACAATGAGGACTTGTGAGATAAGCAGTATCATACAGTTTTACATCTCTGTATCCACAAGCACTCTGTTGCTACCATCATCCATGTACATACTAGGTCAAAGCAATAGGATGTGGACATTCTCTTGAGAGGGGCTGATGATGAAGTTGATATGGATAAGGCAAAGTTTCAAAACAAAAATGACCCAGTCTGTTTCACCCTTTGGTGAGCCTACAATTGCAGGTCAAAATGACAGAGTAGTCACCCTGTGCCATCACTACAAGCTGCATAGCATAGTGAACTACCTAACTCATCTGGAGGGCCCTCCAAAATGACTGATGCTACAACCACTGCTAGTGCTAGGCCTACATAGGGTGGATGAATGCACTGCATATGATGTACAGAGACCCCCATAAAGCAGGCTGGCAGTCTGATACTGGATCATGCACAGCCATACTTGGTCCCCGACATGTGGGTAAACCTCTGCCTCTTAGAATAAACAACGACTACTCTCATGCAAATAAAGCTGGTTGGCATACAGCATGGACTTTGGGAGACACTGGAGTTCAAGGATAGTGCTATGATTGGCCTTGTGTATCTCATAATACTGCTCATTTAAAATGCCACATTCTTTAGAAATAAGCAAGTGCCACCATCAGTGCCTTGCACCCCAGTATCGCCAATGGCCATAGACATGTGTGTACCTGGTGTTGATTCATTGAACATCCATTGTGATATATGTAGTCTGCAACTGCTATGGTTAACTTTTCACCATACCCATAGCATTGCAGGGGTCGGGCACAACATATGGCTACTCAGGGCGGGTTGCTTTATGTGGGACCTTCTTACAGTCTTGTTAAATCAGTTTTGCAACAGCCATGTCCAAAGAGGAATTTGAGCCTGCATTCCAATTATAGTTTCCAGCAGTTCAGCTCAATTTCTCAGTGTTGCTGACAGGTATTTTCAGTGCATTTGCATCAGTTGCACAGCCCTGTAGTGGCACATCCCCATCCACTCACAAGCACACCTTTCAACCTTTTAGAGCAATAAATTTGGACAAAGCCATAAATAATGGAGGGTAAAGGCCCAGAAATGAGGACAATTTTTAAATATTGCTCTTTCAAACTTAGTAAGTTGATAGATGGAATAACAGGTTTTGCTGTAGCATGAATTTTTTTAAGGGTATGAACGCAAATGTCTGTCATTATTTGCTGTCTTCAATCTTTAATGACTTGCCAATAATTTGCCAGAAAACCACAATTTTATGAAAAACGGGCCAAAAATATGAGACAAAAATCTGGACATTCTGTGAAATTCTGTACAGTTAAGAGGTATGCTCACAAGTGGAGGTCATATTTAACACAGATAGTACCCCTCCTCATAACTCCAGTAATAGCCTCAAATGATATGTGGTCCTCCACCTCCTGGCAGTGTAGACTGCCACGTGTTCCTCTGTCATTGGTCCCTTGGCACCTGTGCAAATGATGAAGGCTGTAACCCTCACTACCCCCCTTCTTTATGGTGGATATCTGATGAATAGTGTGATTTAACCATGCCTTATTGAAGACTGCATGCATCATTTTGTAATGTGAGACACCCCACTGACACCATGTACATGTCAGGGTCCATAGGGATGGAATAGACTGCTGCTGCTTGACCTGTGCTACCACCTACTGTTCATAACAATATCTGGAAGGGACTGGCATGACCACAGGTGGATGTCCACCACCATCTGCATCTCTACTGGTAAACGTCTGATGGGTCCTAGGAATGCTGGCTGGGCTGTGTTGATGCAGTTATAGCATACTATGTAGCATGAGGTATAATATAAATATCTTGCAGGCTGCAGAGGGAATGCATTAGTGCTCTTCAGATGTGTTAAGGCAGCAGACATGGGACTTCAGCAGGCTAAATACATTCTACCATGTGGAAGATTCTATAGAGCTGTTGGGTCATGCCTTACAGGTTCCATATGGTGTCATCAACTGGGGCTCCAGGGGTTATCCTGTGTTAGTCATAAACTCATTCATACCTATGTGGTGTGGAATGTCACACCACTAGCAGCATACACATATTATTGCATTCAAGAGCATTTTCTGAAAAATCCACTTAAAAAGCATAAGATAAACCAATGTAAATATTTTATTAACAATGCAAGCTATTAAAGCTGTACAAATAGCAATGTTCTCAGAAAGAAGTATTTTTACAGTGATGATAGTCATTGGTTCATAGTATTTCCATTAATACTATAATATATTATAAGGCACACAAACTTTCACAAATTGTCATCTTAGAAACTGGACAACATAGACATATATTGGTAGAACACTTCAACAGACACTAAGAAATTCCTCTTTGAGTGCATGTTTAATGAGATATTTACAAAAAAATGAAACATACTTATATTGCAAATTATACAACTAAGTATAACACTGAATATCTCTCAAGATGTACAATTTACACAACAAATATGAATGACAGTTTCTTTAAAACATATATGGACTTGCCTGATGCCATGCAAAAGTTCATAAGTCATTTGTTTTTTGAAGTATTAAGGACATATGGCAATGATGCTTATTTTTATAATTACTAATACTCAGCTAGTAATGTCTTCAGTATAGTGTAACATAAATGGTCACTGACAGTTAATTTCCTATATGCCACCATACCATAACTACCATCTAGTTCTCATAGTTGTGAAAATATGAACTTAAATATAAAAATATGAATAATAAGTGCAAGCAATGATTCATTTTCTAGTGGAAGACATTTAAGAGACTATTTGGCATAACGGTTGATGGTTAAGGTTTTTCACCTCCCATGCACAAGATGCAAAGTTCAGTCCTAACCTCTAAGCAATACTTGTTTGGGGTCTGCATAATGTCCTGACTGAAATCACCATTACAGTATTCTTCACATATGAATTTTTGCCCACTGATGACTGGCTGGTGTACCAAAGTTTTACCTTCTTGAGGATATGCATCCAACGTGTGACCTAGGCAGATGTACACAGAAGTACTCCAGACTATCTTGCCACCAGCCCAAATGCAGATCGTACATCGGTCAGAATGATCTTCCCCTGAATCATTGATGCCATTACTTCACTTTATCGCATTTCATATAAGTGCCCCATTGGATAACCTTCCTTTTTCAAGTATTTTGTTTGTGTAGATCACTTTTATTAGATGTCAGCTAGGATGGATAAGTGCAAGTGTAGTAGGCAGACCCCATATAAGGACTTACACACTAAGTGTCTTTTTTGTTTAGGCCTGGAACATGACTAGAGACAAACAAATCCGGCTCCATTTTTCCAGTTGTTTGTTCCAAAAACCCTTAGGCTGAGTCTTTCCTTCCTGAACACGTTCCTTGAAACTCAGTGTCTAAAATGCAAGGAAAAAGCCAAAATGCTAGCATCTCATACTTTTGATATCACCCTTCTGCCTAAGAAGAAACTGAAAAGACCCTGAGATGACTTGCAGCTTTGCATCTGTGTCAGATGCACCCTCTGAAGTTACAGAACCAGTGTTCCTTCAGGTACTCTCTTAGCTGCTTGCTACCAAGGTGCTGTTGGAGGCCAGCATTGCTTCTGAGGCCTTGCAGGCAGCAGCAACCTCAGATGAACCATGTCCAGTCATTTCAGAGGGCCAGCATGGAGTGCCCCAAATCCCTGTCAGGGAAGAGGTTCTTGGTACTCTGATTGAAGTACACCAAGGTTCCAGTCATCTGAGGGTAGTTCAGGTAGACCTCACACCTGGAAAGAAAAAGCAGAAAACTAGGCATGTGACCTCCCCTTCAAATTCCAAAGAAAAAGAGTGGATAAGTTTCTCCCAGGGCTTATTTAAGGCAGTCATGGCCCAGAAACCTGCTTCCTTTATGTCACAGCTGTCACAGGCCACACCACAAAGACATATTTAATATTCCTCTTCCTCTGATGAGGAACAGGATCTGGATTCTGATCACTCCCTGGATTATTCCTCTCAGATACATTCCCTTGAAGAGCTTTCTTCTGATGAAGGGGACTCCTTCTTCCCTGACTCCCATACTGAGAAAGCCTCCTTTGGGGAAACCATCCAGACCATGATGAGACATCTTGAATGGCAATCTAAGCAAATCTCAGATGTTCAAAACAGACACTATAGTCTCCTGGAAATGGGCACTCCAGCCCCTTCTCCAGTCCTTTCAGTACTAGATGCATGCCAGGACACCTTTCAATCTACATCTTCAACTCCTCATTCTCAACCTCCAGAACATAAAGGACCTGAACTGATGAACTAAATTACCTCTTTAAGAACCCTGTGGCTGACCCTGCTGTTGTCTCTCTATCCTCAGATAAGCCTTCTAAACTTTTTCCCAGTGCTAACACCCTCCCCACTGATAAGGATAGTAGGGCTATGGATAGGCAGGATAAGAAGGTCTACACCTCTTCTATCCTTACATTCAGAGCTGTCAGCCACCAGATGCAGATGACTAAATATTAATTTGTCTTCCAGTCGCTGAAAAAGGTCATCTCAGATCCACAATCTTCAGTTTCTAAGCAAAAAATACAGACCTTACTGTCCCAAGCAGCTCAAATTGCTAGCATAACATCAAATGCGGCTATTATGCTGTGGATGCCTTTTCCAGGACTGTAGACACAGGTTCAGTCATTAGACATTATACTTGGTTGCATAGACAACCCATGCATGAAAACTTTAGATCTAAAATCCTAGAGTCTCCACTAGACAAAGACCTCCTGTTTGGTCCTTAAGCTGTAAAACTCTTCAACGTTTTACAGCAGCAGTGTAAAACCATAAAGGACTGTATGCTAATTTTACTTTCTACAGTCCCTAGATACCGCAGGAACTACAAAGCTAAGTCCACTTCTTTTGTTAAGAGGGACTCTCAGCCTACTCAGAAACAAAGAAAACCACCTAGAAAGAGATTATTTCGCAAACCACATGGGGAACGCCTTCAGGAAGGCCTATCTTTAGAGGCAAAATCATGTGACTACCTAGCCAACTACACTCCTCCCCTCCTCAATCCCTCCACCACTCTTTCAAAAAGACTTTCTATGTCCCTTCCTTTCTGGGAAATGGTAACCACAGCCAAAAGGGTCCTGACTATCATCAAAGAAGGCTATGCCATGTCATGGGAAAGTATCCCCTGCCTAAATGGTTTGCCTCCTCAGCCCTGTCAATCAGGACTTACTAGATCAAGGCATCATAGAAAAAGTGCCACCCTCCTTCACAGGATAAGGGTTCTGTTCCAGATTTGTCTAGTGCCCAGGAAGGAAGGAAAATAAAGAACCACACTGGATCTCTCTGTTCTAAACACCTTTCTAAAGGCACCCACTTTAAAGATGTTCTCTCTCTGCGTACCCTTCTGCCTTTCATTCTCCCTCAAGCTTTCTTTGTATCACTACACCTGAAGGATGCCTACATCCACATCCCCATTTGACCTTCCTGCAGGAAATTCCTCACATTTTTTCTGGCTCATCACATTTTCACTTTACTGCTTTGCCCATTGGTCTTTATATGACACTGAAAGATTTTACAAAGCACCTAGCTCCAGTGGCAGCCTTCTGTCACATACAGGGAATTCAAATTTTCCCTTACCTGGATGATTTTCTGATTCAAGCCCTCTTCTTAGACATCTTTTGAAAGCATATACATTTCACGGTACATCTCCTATTTATCCTAGGGTTCACAAGCAACTTAAAAAAATCCCATCTCATACCCACCCAGGACCTGTTTTTTTTCTGGATTGCAGACTAGACACACACATAGAATGTTTTTCTTCCTTCCTTAGGAGAAAATTCTCAGTCTGTCCACCTTTTTCAAGAACGTCTTTTCAGTGTCTGACTGCACAGCATGGGATATACTCAGGACCATGAGCTTTATGGCAGCTGCCCTTCCAATGATTCCTCTAGCCAGAAGAAAAGAGTACATTCAGATAGCAGTTGCAGGACCTACTGAATAAAATATGATAACATGAATTGGCATTGATAATTGATGAACTGAATGCATATATTGGAGCAGACAGAACAGGATATGAGAACTGCCTGGGTCCACATGGTTGGGGCAACAGGAATACAGGAGAGCCCATTCCAGACTTCCTCATGGCAAATGGCTTAATAGTAACTGACACGTGGTTCAGAAAGAAAGACATTCACAAGATCATGTACAAGAGTAGCCAACATGCAAATCAGGTAGGCTTCCTCTTAGTAGGAAAGGGCACTGGGGTTGAATCAGTGATGCAAAGTCATCCCAAGTGAAATAGTAAGTCCATATGATAAGCAACTAATTGCCACAATCAGCTTAAAGCAGTAATCTGAGAAGGCTTTAAGGTCAACAGAGACCAGGTGGAAGACCTGGAAGTCGACTGTAGAGAAAACAAAACAATTCAGGGAATTAATTAGGGCTCTGGTACCTCAAGAAGAAGAAGAAATAGGTAGAGTTGAAGAAGAATGGCAGTACCTCAAAACAGGATTTGGGAGGACTCCAGAACAGATATGCGGCTGAGTCGGGTATTGAAATAAGTTATACAAGGAATGCTGGTGATGGAATACAGAAGTCCAGGAAATTATCAAAAGAATGGAGAACAGGAAAAAGTAAGAGATGGTAAAGATAGACCAGGCTAGGAAGGAATACTGGTCGGCTGACACAGAGGCTAAGAAAAGAGTTGCAAAAGCAAAGAACAAGGCATCAGAGGCACGCTACCAGCTTCTGGCAAGTGACTCAGTAGATGGCACAAAAATATATCAGGTAAAGGGCAAAGCCACAAAGATAAAAAATAGAGTCAGACACCATTTATTAGGCATGGCAGCAACAACCTGATCACAAAAGGGGTTGCCTGAGAATGGTGGCAGGATGCATGCTGTAGAACAGATTAAGAAATGAGGACATAACAGCAAAAGCCAAAGTAGCTGCAGTTGCAAAAAAGGTCAAGGATAACAGACTACAGTGGTTTGAGCACGTGCAGAAAAGCAGAAGACAATCTAGTGAGGAAAATTTGGGACAGACAGAAAGAAGACAAGAGGAAATGAGTGCCTCCAGCAAACAGGTGGATGGATTGTATGAGAGAAGGCCTGTGACAGATAGGCATGAGTGTTGAAAAAGGTAGGGCAGTGGCCATTGAACAGAGAGAGATGGTGACAGTTGGCATGACATCCCAATTCCATGTAGAAAAAATGATGATGATGATGATGATAATTTTGTAAGACATTGTAAATTATCAGTCCTTGTGTCATTTTATTAATAATCTCATTCCCTTTATAATAATGCCTATTAGTAGCTGTTAAGTCACTTAGTTAAAGAGGCTGGACCCAAAAAAGGTCTGGACTCCATAAGGCACTATGGGTGTTAACTGGAAGTATACTCTCTGATAAACTCACTCAAGAAACACTATTCCTTGGGGACTTTAACATTGATTGGAAACCATGTAACAATACAAACCCTACTTCCCATATAAACCTTCATGGTTTCAAACAACTCATTAATAGTCCCACTAGGATCAATAAAAAAAGCAACAAAGAAACTACCCTAGACTGGATCCTTACTAACTCCCCCCTGCAAACCTACCAAACTGGCATCCTTCCAGATGACCTAAGTGATCATTCCCTCACCTACATCATTAGAGCTAAAACTAACCTAAACTTACCTTCCTCTCACAAAATACTACACTCCAAAAAACAATTTAATCCCGAGCTATTTCAAACAGAACTTTCACAATACAACTGGACCCCTCTAAAACACCTCACACTCGACAAGGCTGTTGAGCACTTCAACTCAGCATTCCTTGCAATCCTAAACCAACATGCCCCAAGTCGCACCATTAGAATAAAGACTAAAACAGCACCCTGGCTAACCTCTAATACTAAACATAAAATAAAACTCAGAAATAAATCTTGGAGCATATGGCGTTCCTCTAGAAACCCAACAGATCATCAAACCTTTAGAGAGCTTAGAAACAGTACCAAAAGCGCCATCCTTTCAGATAAAAAGAATTATTACTGTAAACTTCAGCAATCCACTACAAAAGAACCTAAAAAGTTCTGGTCTACGATTAACAATCTACTTACCCCAGGCAAAACAGTTACACCCAACCCACAGGACTCTGACCCTGATGATCCCTCTTTAATAGCCAACAACTTCAATACTTTCTTTACCACTTCCATACAGAGTCTAGCTGACCACCTATCTCCTGAAACTTCTCAGCTGCTCTTAAGTAGGATCGACGACTCTCTCCCTCCCCTTCAACTTCAACCCATATCCACCTCCTATATACAATCACTTTTACAAAAACTGAAACCCACTACCCCCTCAGCAGATAAGCTTCCTGCTGAATTCCTGCAAATAGCAGCTAAATCTATTGCCTACCCTGTCTCTATCCTAATAAACAGATCCATAAAAGAAAGTGCTTTCCCAGCAATTTGGAAAATATCATACATCATACCCTTACACAAAGGAGGTAAATCTACTGACCTTTCTAACTTTCGCCCCATTGCACTATTATCTCCTCTAGCCAAAATCATGGAAAAATGTATACACAAACAACTACTCAACCATCTCCTCCATTACAACCTGCTAGCTAACACTCAACATGGATTTAGACCCTCACACAGTACTACCACAGCTCTACTTTCTTTTACCAATACTATCAACTGCAACCGTAACAACAACAAACTAACCTCTTCACTTTTCCTAGACCTATCAAAAGCCTTCGATATGGTAAACCATATACTTCTACTACACATACTTAAATCCCTTGCCCTGGATTACTCTTCAATAACCTGGTTTTCATCCTATCTTGAAAACCGGCAACAAGCAGTACTCTGGAAAAATTCTCTATCCACTCTACTACCCATCTATACTAGGACCACTTTTATTTTCTGTCTTTATTAATGATCTCCAATCATCTATCCAAAACACTACCTGCATACAATATGCAGATGATTCAACCATAATTTGTACAGCTTCCTCTCAAATAGAACTCCAGTCACTGACCCAATCAACCTTTTCAACCGTTGAACAATGGTTCTCAAAAAAATGTCTTCTCCTGAACCCCAAAAAAACTAAGCTATTACTATTCTCACCTACCCACAAATCTACTCAACTAAACTTCACTATTACTGCAAGTGATAATTCCCACATTTCCCCTGACTCTACTACAAAACTGCTAGGTGTTACTATTGATAATAATCTTAATTTTGATTATCACATCAATAACACAATAAAAGCAGTGAATAAAAGATTGGCTCACTGTATAGAATCAAACCCTTCCTTACACCCAAAGCACGGTCCACCTTAGCACAATCCCATCTTATCTCTACCCTACTGTATGCTTCCCCTATTTACACTAATCTCTCTAAAGGTAACCTTAGGAAACTAACTACATCTTACCACAATATAGCTCGATTTGCCACAGCATCTAAGTATAGAACCCACCACTGTCTAAACCTAAAAGTATTACACTGGTTGGAACTTCCTAACAAGCTTATCTATCAACAACTTCTAATAGCACACAAAATTCTTTATCAACCATCAAAAACACCAGCCCTTAGCAACCTCTTGACTCCTTATAGTAACCTGAAA
The DNA here is from genome assembly GCF_019279795.1 of Protopterus annectens. Lineage (NCBI taxonomy): Eukaryota > Metazoa > Chordata > Ceratodontiformes > Protopteridae > Protopterus > Protopterus annectens. The sequence goes on from NC_056744.1 coordinate 756,025,272, forward strand.
CAACTACGCTCCTCCGAAAAGCTACAAGTCAACACTACTAGAATTACAAATTCTGCAGGAAACTGCCTTTTCTCAAACTCAATTGGTAAAATATGGAATAACCTCCCCACACATATCTCCTCTCTACCCACTCTTCCTCTCTTTAAAAAACAACTTCTTTTACATCTAAACAATTTCTGGCTATGCTCTTGCACCAATCCAGACTAACCTGCTCTCATCTTTCTACTTTCATATTTCTTTAATCAACTCTGTAATGTTTCTCTCTGATCTCATAATGACTTAATGATTACATTGTTACTACCATTCTCAAACATGAATTAAAAAAAAAAAAAAATTTTTTTTACAATTAATGTTTTTATAACTATCCATTACATTTGAACTTCAGAAAGAAGTACGAAAGTATTAAATGCATAGTTGCTATTATTTGTTTTTTCTTACATTTGTACAACCATACCTGGACTAATATCATTGTATTTTGCTCATTGCCTGTCTCATAAGTGTATTGTACTTGTTTTTAATTTACCTTGCTTTTATCTGTGGAGCCTTTCTCCCCGGGCCTCTACTGAAAATGGACTTTGATCCAGCTAGACTAGCCCGGTCAACAAATGTAAAATAAATAAATAAAATAAATAAATACAAAAAAAGACACTATAGGCTTGAATGAATAAAAGACATGAGAGGAGAACTTGGGGGTAGGGGTGGTTAGTGTTGTGTATGCATTGTATATGTGTCTGTGGATATTTAGTTGTGCCACTGTGTCAGTACTTACTTACTAGGCACCCCTGTGAGATGTCTCCATGCACAATGTAACAATACAGATGACTCGCATACCATGTATGGGAATTATGGACACTGCCAGGCTGTTATGCAAAACACATGGCTTCATAGGTTCATATGCATATACTAGACTAACAATCATTGGGGCATTATAAGCCTAACCATGTAACCCAAATATATCCCATGGGCTATTTTGCCTTACAGATTGTCTTAAGAGGTGCATGTTAGTTAGGGCATGATTTAACTGCTACTTCTGTTCATCAAAGACATAGGTGTCAGACCGGGGTGAATTTCTGATTTCTCATCCACTCATCAAGGTTACACTTGAATAGGGCTAGGGAAAGGCTCTGCTTCATATGGATGAGAAGGCTATTACAGAGAATGGGAATTCTGTGAGATACATACCTGACCCTCCAACATGTCCTATTTAAATCACAAGCAACATTTAAATCCTTGGATCTAGTACTTTGATGCTGTTCATTTTGCAGATATGCAAAAGGTCCTTTAGGGTGGGATCCAAATATGCCTTGTATTCCAGGCACAAATCACTTCTCAGCAGTCTGTAGGAAGCAGAGTATAAGGGTTAGGGCTTTAAGATGATCTGCATAGGAGATTGTGTGGGTTTATGCCCTGTATTCTTATTATGAGTAAGCTCTATTGACATTCCAGTGGATGTATGTGCCTGGTCAGGTGCATACAGAAGAAGCATTATACTCAATGATGAGTTTGGTGAAGGCTGAGTATAGTGGCACAAAGATTTCTCTGGACCATTACTTATACGTTGAGTGACATAGAATGATTTTCTTGCAACCTTTGCCACATGTTCGTCAAAAAACAGGTTGCTTTCTACGTGAATTCCTAAATGCCTGACTACTGTGTAAACTTTTAGGGGTGTTTTATCATTTCTTGGCATTGAGTTTTAACCCATGGCTTTGGCACCAATTTGTCTGTGTTAGACCTTTCTGTAAATGTTTGCATCTTTGGAGGTTTCTATGATTGCATCCAGCTTGCAATCATCTGCAAACTTGACAAGCCAGTGGCCCTTGATATTGGCCTTGACTTCCAAGAAAAAGATGCCCAGGAGGAATGAACCTAGCACAGAGCACTGGGGGAGTCCGCTGGTGATCAACCTCTTTGTGGTCATTTGGTTATAGATTGGCCTTACCCATCCCATGGTAGATAATTATATATTACTCATAATGAGAAAAATTGGGATCATACCATAGATAATGTGGTGGGACCCATGCATGGGATAAAGCATTTAGGAGCTGCATCTGCCCATTAGTAGTTCATGGAGCAGTCTTGGAGTAAATTTTCTGTTTTCCATCCATAGATCTATGTTGAGCTTGAAAATGGACAGGGATGAACTTTGTTTTATGTTAATGAGGAGTCTGTTCCATAGCAGTGGTATCCTCTGTGAAATATATCTGTCCCTCCAAACCATTCTACTGATGTTTTAGAAGAGGATTGGATCCCTAGATTTGAGTATTCCTGATGCCATTTTACTTGCCAATGTGCAGTAAATCAATCAGTAATTGGTTGGCAAATGCTTTGGTATGCCAGACATGGGTCACCTCTCAGCAGTCTGTAGGATACAGAGTATAGTGACAAGCCTTTGAGTCAGTCCATATAATTCATATTGTTTAGGCCTTGTATGCTTTTAGTAAGGTATCTCTATGAGTGTTCCAGTTATTGCACGTGTCTGGAGAGATATGTGCTAAATGGGACATTATATTCAATGACTGGCATAATGAGGGCTAAGTAAAGGGCAACAATGACATCCATAGATAAAGATACAATCCCTTTGTTTATAATCTGTGCAATATAGAATTACTTTCTTACAGCAACAGACGCATGTTGTTCAAAAGTTAGGACACTGTCCACATAAGCTCCCAAATCCCAGACAACTGGGTCAACTCTTAGGGGCATATTGTCAATGATGTAGTTTCTTGGGGTAGATGACTTCCCAAAGGCTATAATAATGCATTTGCTGGCATTTAGTTTCAGACCATGATTTTGCCACCAGTTATTTAAATGAGACAAACCTTCCTGCAGGATGGCTAAGTCATTTGGGGATTCAATGACTACAGTCATCTACAAACTTAGTTAGGCAGAGCCTTAGGTATTGGTTTTTACTTCAGAAAAGTAGATGCCATACAGGAGAGGTCCCAGCACAGAATCCTGGAGAACTCCACTGGTGACTGGCCTTTTTGTTGAGGTAACTTCCTCTATTTTGAGTATCTGACTATCTGGTAGCTAGGGGGCAATCCACTAGGTTACATAGGGGTTTATGCCAAATTCCATGAGTCTGTTTACAATTCCCTAATACAATATTGTATCAAATGCCTTACTCAGGTCATGAAAGGCAGCATGCACCATTTTGCTCTCATACATCGCCTTGGTGATGTTCTCAAACAAGTCCACCAGGTTCAGTAGTCAAGGCCTGTCCTTTGACAAAACCAAACTGGGTTGGGTCAAGTGTCATAAGGTTTCCTGTGTCACTGCTAATCATTTCCATGATATTCTTTTCATGGTTTTGCATATGGGACTAGTCAGACTAATGGGTCTGTGGTTCGTGGAATCTGTTGATAGCCCACCCTTGTGTGGAGGGATGACCATTGTGTTCCTCCATTTGCATAGCACAAAATGTTTTTGGAGGCTATTGTTGAGTAGTAACTCCAGTGGCTCTATAAGGCTATTTTGGAGGCATCCTGGGATATTATCAAGGACCATAGAAGCTGTATTTTTGGCCTTACAGAGCACCTTTTAGACCTGTTCCTACTGAGAATTGGCGGGGTTATGTTAGATGGCCTTTCCTGGATGGTGGCTGGAGGTGTGTGGGGGTGGTAAAGTTGATGCTGAATTTGTCAAGCAGAAGATTTGCTATAGCTCCCTGTTCTGAGAACATGACTCCATTTACCAGCAGTTTGGCAAACTGTTGTGTGTTGTCTTTGAGGTTTCAAACATAAATGAAAAAGGCCTTATGGTTGTCCTTAGCCCATGGCACTTATCTTTTTCACCACATTTGCATTGTTTTACTTAATTAGTCCTCTGTGTTGTCTATTCAAGCAAAAGATTTGCTATATCTCCCAGTTCTGAGAACATGGCTCCATTTACCAGCAGTCTGGCACACTGTTGTGTGCTGTCTTCGAGGTTTCAAACATAAAATAAGACGGCATTATGGTTGTCCTTAGCCTGGAATGCTATGTTTTCCTCAAAGTTTTCATATGATATATAGCAACATATATATAACTGCGGTGGTGGTGCTGCGGTAGGGTTGTCATCTCACAGTATGACATTGTCCTGTTTGATTCTCAGCTAGAGCGTCTTCTGTGTGGAGACATGTGTGAATGGGCATACCTTTGTTGAAGGTTGTGTGTCAGGGCTGGCAACTCAGCACGTAAAAATCTACTGTCAATCATTAGCGGACCGGAGTTCCGCTGTGGCGACCCCTAACCGGGAAAAGCCGAAAGATACAACAACATATAGCAATATATATGAAGCATAATGCTTGTTATGTGAAATATAGTTTGATTATTTTTCTATGAATGGAGATTTGTCTATGTCACAAGTGGTAATTCAATAAAGGTGTTTGAAAAAATGCATTGCTGGACTTAGTTAGTCCTTTGAATTTTCTATTCAGCTTGATGAGGGAGTTGTTATTATTTTTGGTGTTACACTTCATAATTATAGCTATGACTTTTTTCTTTGTGTTTAATTTTGGATTCCACCAGGATGGTTTGCTAGTTTGGGGTTACTTCTGGTTGGCACAACTATCTCTGTACAATCATTAATATGATTGTACAGAGCTTTGGTGAATAATTCCATATAAGCTGATGTGTTGTATGTGTTTTTGAGGGGCTTGAAATTTTGACAGGGTATCAAATAATAAAAGGTAGTTTTCCTCGGTGTAGTTCCTAACTGTGAAAGTGTTTACTGAGGTTACAAAACTGAATTTTTTTTTTTCATTTCGGAGACTACTTTGTATTCTGACCTTAGCAGAGAGGACATGAAGGGGCACTATTCACCTGGTTGTGAGTACCAGGTCTAATATGTTTGTATCTCTGGAAGACATATGTATTATCTGATCTAGGATGTTAGTGTTCAAAAAGTCCAGTAATCTCCATGCCTACAGATTTGGGGTCATGTAGGATTCCAATTCTGTAGAGAGATAATTAAAGTCCACCATGAATATGGTATTTGTTTGAATGGTGAGTGTCTTCAATAGGTCTAAGTATGAGCTATGGGTTTCTTTGGACATGGAAAGTGACCTATATGTTGCTAGGATGCATTATGGGACCATTTATTAGTAACCTAGTTCAGCTTTATTCCAATAGCAGAACCCTTAGGTCTTCTAATAAATTGCTTTTTAAGTCCAACAATAGCTACAGGGATTCCATATACTGATTTACACTTGCCAAAACCTGGAATGATATACCTCAATATATACTTAACACTAACAATACTTACTAGTTCAAGCAACTACTTTGGGAATACCTTAACAACACTTGGCTTTGCTTCTGTACTAAACCTGATTAGTAGTTCTATACATTCCCATTACCTAGCTCTCCCCTACACTAAAAGTACCCTCTACTAGTCTCTCTCCTCTAACTTCCTCCAGCCCTTAAACTCCCACTGCTACTCACTCTGCTGCCTTTTACATGCCAATTTATTGCATTTCCTTACCTTAAAAGTGTATTACTTCTGATTGCTCTAATTTGTTTTCTGTTTGGTATAAAATGTTTATTAATGCTCACTGTGCAAATCTACTTTCAACTGTTTTGTTTGTTATTTTTTATCAGCCTGTTCATAAGTTTTATATTAACTTCTGACTAGGCTTGTCTGCATGTATTTTTTGTATGTATACACTACTGTATTCAAATATTGATTTGCTATGTTTTGTACATTGTATTTTTTTGCAGCTTTTCTTCCCTGGCCTCTGCTTAAAATGGGGCTTTGTCAACCCTGTCAGACTCTCCCGATAAATATTGGAAATAAATAAATAATAAAATACATTTGTCTTTGATAATCTGTACATGAAAAAACTTTACCACATCATCCTGTTTAACCATCCTAGAGGTATACTTGTTACTGATGTAGATCAAGACGTCCATGTTTTGTCTCTGCCTTTGTAATTGCTAGTCTGAATGTGCAGAGCGCACTGCCAGGGTAATCTCTGTGGCTTTAATTTTAAACTATGTCTCAGTAACTGCACAGATGTCTGCTTTCTTCAGGGTGAGGAGAGCCTGCAGGAATTGAAGTTTCTTGTTGAGATTCCTGACATTTGAGCAGTAACACCTTTAGATTTCTTTGGGTTGAATTTATTATGTTGGAAGTTTTCCCATTTGGCATTGCTTAAAAGGCTCTGTGGTGGAGGACAATGTTTTAGCCAGTGTTCAAATGCCTAGAGGGGACAGGTACAAACCAAGATTGGCAAAGCAATGTGGTTTGTTAACCATGTCCTCCCATGTTGACAAATATTGTATCTCCCTAGAATGGTACCAGAAAGTAAGCCAATTATTAACGTCAATCATCTTCTGTTCATATTGCAGCATCCTGCTTGGTGAAGGTAGTATGCTGCTCAATACTAGGCATATAACAGTCTTTCACACATTGCCCAAGAGGTCCATAATGTCTCTCTTCATATAGTCTATGAAGGTATGTTCCAGGTCATTTACATCTACATGGACTATGACTGAATCTAACTGGTACATGTGGTGCAATGATTTGAATGCATGCATAACTTGGTGGATCTTGGCCCATGATAGACAACTGACCATTATTTTCTCCAGGTTCAACCTGGTCAATGGGACATTAGTATACAGTACAATGGAGTCCCATATAACTAGAGTCCTGGGTAGTGTATAGGCTCACATTATGGGCTTGGTAGTTGAGGCTCCACTGGGTATGACTGTATGTGCAGTGTTAGGTATTGTTTCTGTTGAGTGCTTTTGCGTTTGCTGAGTATCATTTTTGCAGGTGGATATTTGAGTAGTCTTTGGAGCTTGGGAAGATTGCATCTAAGTGCCTCAGCATAAGTGGGTTTATGTGGGGGTGCATACTGAGTGTGGTTGGCGTAGCGTGTGTGTTTCTGACAACAAGATCATTATTCTGAGTGCTTGTATGAATGTGCTTTGTCAGTAGAGACACACTGTATATACATCTCTTACATACTTTACTTGTTTATTTGAGGATTAAATGGTTGTCAGTGAACATTAGACAATTGTTACATTGTCTCAAGATACCCTTATCCACAAAAATGACTGCAGAGAAATTGGGAAAGTGCATATCCATGATGTCAGGTCATTTATTAAGCTACAAGGCTGCAGTGCACAAGGGGTTAATAGCTGGCTGACTAAGGGTGCTTTTGGGACTAGAGACTAGATTAAGCTACATAATACTAAATTCAAAGGAGCAGTTCTCCTCAGCACATAAACTAACTGCTTTTTTGCCACCCAATGCAGAAAGTAGACACTTCTTGTATGGGAATCTTTACCATACATGTCATAGGGCCACAGTTGTAGCATGGATGCTGATTTTCACTCTGGTGTTTCTTTTGTTCTGCATTCACTGAGGAGACCGTTATTATAGTGACACTTGTAGAGGCTAGGGCAGGGCAGGAGGCTGATATGTGGCACCTGTTTATAGGCTGGTAATGATGACAATGATGATGATAATGAAATGCAAATACCTGCATTGCAGTCAGATGACCCAGTGAAATTGTTCCCATCCTGGGTGGACATCCACACATAGTAGTGATGAATGTGTGGCTTTATCCCCAGATGACCATACAGTCTGAGTGTTCACAATCCACACTGGGATGGATATTGCACCACTTGTGGTTGTTGCAATAGAAGAGTACACTGTATAGGATGTGGAGATACTTGTCATAGTGCAGAATTACAGGGGTTGCTCACACCATCATGAGTCAGCACTCATGGTCAATCAGTTGATGTGGCAGACAATCATCCATGCATAGTCTACAGCTACCCATTCCAAAATGGTATGGATTTCTGGGTCCTGTGGAATTCAAAAAGATGTTACCAAGTGCTGTCAGCAGCTTTGTGAGGTTATGGAATCCTACAGCACTCTAATGATTTGCCTTAATAAGGTCTGTGGTGGCACATACCACTTCCATATCCACTTCCTTGCAGATTGGTATTGTTGCCCAAGGTGAGATGGTGTTTGCACATCAAGTGGCCATCTAGGAGACTACCATAAGGTACACAGTCCTTGTCCACATCAAAATGTGTATGACACTCTGCCAATCACGATCATGAGTGGCAAGTATTCTTAACCTCACTTGGAATGACACTTCACCTTTGTATTCCATCTAGGTCACATTTCTACAGCCACACGCCATCCCTAAATGGAATATAGTTTTGTATCCCACTCATATGTTTAAATTCTTCATTTTGGAACAAATACAAAAAGATGAAAGGGGGATTATTACAGGAGAGCACTTAAATAAAAGTGAATTAAAGTGGCAACTATTACTAAATGCTGCTAACCCACCAGGACTTAATGAATGTTGTTCAGTTTTACCTGTTTTAAAGTTACGTCAATTAGAAGTGTAATATGATTTTGAATTTACACATTCTTATACTTTTATACATTCATAAGTATATTTTAAAATGTAGAGAATTTGTATTTGGGGCTGCTGGAATATACTTTATACATATCTGTTATATTTTGTGTTTGTGTGTGTGTATATATATATATATATATATATATATATATAGATATATATATATGTATATACATATATATATATATACACACACACACACACACACACACACACACACACACACACACACACACACACTAATATTTTAATGTGTTAGTGATGTTAATGGGTTTGAATTAGGTAATTAACAGATAATTAATGGTCTCTATGAAAGAGTTATTGTAGAGGGACTGTTAGTTCTGATGAAGTCTCATTGACGAAAGCACTTAACGTTTGATGAATTTGTGAATAAAGTATGTTACATTCATAATTCCTGCTGCTTCTGTGTTATTTTATTTTTTGAAATTCATAAAGATGTTGCCAAGTGCTGTTAGCAGCTCTGTGAGGTTATATAATCCAACAATACTCTAATAATTTGCCTTAATAAGGTCTGTGGTGGCACATACCACTTCCATATCCACTTCCTTGCAGATTGGTATTGTTGCCCAAGGTGAGATGGTGTTTGCACATCAAGTGGCCATCTATGGGACTACCATAAGGTACACAGTCCTTGTCTACATCAAAACAGGCTTATTGTTTTAACATACAAGAGATAGATATTATTATAACATTCAACAAAACAACTAAAGTATTTACAAAGACATCCACTACAATCAGATCAATTAATTAAACTAAAATACCATGCTATTGAAATTAGGATTTTTTTAACAAATTTTGTAAATTATCCCATACAATATAATAAGATGTTTTTCTAGTTGTTCTTGACCTAATTGTGTTTATTTCCATATAGCACACTATATTCATAACATTTTTAAATTAATTGAACGAAGGAGGTGTATCTGAAATCCAATTTCTGGTTATTATTTTCCTAGCCACTGCTAGAATAGACCATAACAAGGGAAGCTTAACCTTTTTAACACTTTGAGGTACAGGCGTGTTGAATAATATAAGAGATTTAGAAATAATGAAATTATCTGTAAAAAAAGCCTGCAAAAATTCATTAATTGACTTCCAGTATTCTTTCAGTTTTATACAGTCATAAAACATATGAGCCCAGTCAGCATTAATTTCTACATTACATCTCTTACATAGATTATCTTTATTATTTATTTTATTCATCATCAAAGGTGTATAAAAAGATCTATGTAAAAATTTCCACGTATAAAGTCTTCAGACAATGGAAGACGTAGTTCTATAGGCAGATTCCAATATATATTGTTTATCTTGTTGATTTGGTGGGTCCCCATTAATGGTGGCAAGTATTCTTAACCTCACTTGGAATGACACTTTACCTTTGTATTCCATCTAGGTCACATTTCTGCAGCCACACACCATCCCTGCAATGGAAGGCTCTGAATTCTATTACAGTAGCCCAACAGAATACAACCAAGTCATGCTCACATTGTGGCACACCATCCAGAAATACAGCATGAAGTAATCCTTGAGATAAAGTATAAGTCATCCTGATACCCCTTCATCTATGCATCCTATAATATATTCCGTTATCCAGTATGAGTTGATAGCCATTAGTTATTTTCTTTCTAGCCTTTTTGCACATGATGATGACTGTGACCATTTCCATCTTTTTCTTGTGCAGATATATGATATGGTCGACCATACACTGACCATCATGGCTTGATATTAGCACTGTATGTATCATATTTGTTCTGCACGACATTGCACTGCCACTGTGTGCTCATCATGGTATAAAATTCTTGACTAGATATTGCTGCTTCCTCTGTACTGCCGTGTATTGTGTACATTGCTATCTAGGTGTTGGTGTGGCTACCACATCCTCACTGTCATTGAGTGATGATCATGTTAGGCTCTTTTGTGCTAGGTCTGTGTGTGTGTGTGTGTGTGTGTGTGTGTGTGTGTGTGTGTGTGTGTGTGTGTGTGTGTGTGTATGTGTGTGTGTATGTATGCAGTCTGACTGTACCCATACCATGGGTCTGTTCTATCTGTTTCATCAAAACTATATAATATATCATTGGACATGGTAGAAACATCCTGCAGGCTTAAGGTTGCCACTTTTGCAGCCTTCCATTTCCTGACAAATAAGCCACACCTCCTTCTTAATTAAAACATACCCTTTGAATCTGGGTAGCTAAACTCTATTTAGCAAGGCACACCCAGATGTACAGAATTTTAAATGTCATGCACTGTGACTATCTGAGTAGGCTTAAATGATATGCATCCCTAGGCAGAGAGTTCCATGGCAGTTCCTACCCCCACTGTTTATTGTTACCCTGACAAACACTCCAGTGCTCCCATTTACCTCTTTTCCTTGCCTTCTTCTACTACCCAGAGTATTTTTTGTTTTGTTTTCTCACACCTTGTCTTACTGGTTAGATTTTTCTTACATCCTTGTAACACATCCTAACTGGCGAAGACTGGAATATAATAACTGTTGAAGGAAGAATTATGCTAGGTATCTGGGAAACACTAAGCCCCCAGAAGCTATGGGGTTCAAACTGCTCTGAGGTGTATTTTAAAACTTTTTCTACAACTTTTGGTCCAATGATGGCCTGAACAAAAAAATTATCACCAAGGAGAAAAAAACTATTTTTTTCCTTTCAAAAAAGAAATAGGTTATGTTAAAGGCTTAATATTAAAGGATGATGATACAATACTAACAAAACTGAGTAGTTATCCATACAACAGAGAACTGTGTTTTCTGTTTTAAGAAATCTGCTTCACCTGGTGTTTATGTTTCATGTGAGAGGTAGACACAAATTCTCTAGGCTGCTCATTTTACATGTTTTTTTATTTGGATAAATTGTCTCTTCAGTGATACTTAAATACTCAGTGAATTTCTGGGCCTCTGTCTTTGTAAAGATTTGAAGCCTGCATAAACTAAAGCACTGCTGGTGATTCCCTGCTGTGTTTTCCACCCACCTTCCTGTTTGTTGATTTGCTTTTTAAACCTGGTGACTTTAAGCTGTCCACCTCTACTACAAATTGAGCTTACTAAGCTCCTCCCTTTTTACACTGCTGTTGATATCCTGAATTATTAATTTGCCTTTCCTTGTGCTTATATTGGAAAAGTACATTTTCCTCCCATTGTCTGTTCTACTTGATCTAGCTAGCTGTTGGATATAGTAGTGTATTTATACACTAGCAAACAATTGTTTTTAGACAAAATAGGTCAGTGGATTTTCCATCTAGTGGACTGGGAGGTAGCCTGGTTTGTTAAGGTTGAGGAAACACTTGAGATTTCTGATCTTAGTTTTACTGGGTGGAGGGCTTAAGTTGTTTTTAGCTCCTTTGTAAATTCTGTATGATTGAGTGGCTCTTGGCTCATTTATTCAAAGCAAAATACTTTTATTGAATAACCACACTTTTATGAGCTGTTTAAACTATGCTACTGTATCTATATATTTAAGTTTGCTTGTGGTAGCATTTTGTACCGTTTACGTTTGTTTTGTGGTAGCATTTCACTCTGGATACTCCTTTACTGTGCTTTTGCATTGAGAGGACTGGGATTGTTCATCTAGTGGCAGTAGGTGTTTACCTCGTCAACTGAGCTGGGAAACACACAAAGGGCACTAAGTATCATTATTTTTTTTTGCACTTCTTTGCACTTGATTCACACTATTCTGATACCTTGATAGGATAGACTAAATTCAGACCTGCTGAATCTAGCCTGTTATTGATACACTTGAGCACTAAACCAGCCATCTTACATTAAGAAGGGCTTCCCTGCACCTTTGTGGCAGAAGAGTGCGGATCTGGCCTTGTCTGAGTTGGTTATTGCTGGAGGAAGGTTCATTGTGTGCTTTCCTATTGGTAGACTAGCTTAAAAGTGTCTTAATTTTGCCTGTATTCAAGCCTCACATTTCCATGTTGCAGTGAACCATACAACAGAGATTAGGGGTCCCCTGCATAGATGCAAACATCTTGAAACTCAATTTTTCCCTAGACATCTGTCAGTGGTACCCCCCAAGCTTCTGTACTGCACTACCGGTGCACTGAGCAGCATTGCCATACTTCTCATCCATAGCCTTCAATAGAACAAGCACCTTTGTTAGTCCTAGCACAAAAACTGATCAAACTAGTCAAATCCCTTCCCTAATAGTACATGTGGTAAAAACCTGCTACAGTGGATGGGCAGTTTCCCATAATTTCACCAGCCAGTCTGACCGACATGGGCATCCTGAGGCAATGTAGTCATTGCCTCATGTATACCGACAACCACTTACTTCTAAAACAAACAAAGTAATTACACTACGAGATTGAAATTAATTCTCTCATGTAAAAACAAACCAGGCATCAAAAAGGTTGTCAGCCAAGCACACTTTACCTCTCACATAAAATGAGGTCACGACACATAAAATCACATACTTGGAGGTACTCACTAGAAGCCTAACAAAATATCAGAGACCTCCCAGACATAAACCACTTGCACACACTGCTATGCAAATAGAAACCACTACACATAATAACACATACACCGGTGTCTCAGGAAATAAGCCCCTGAGGCAAAACACCTCAAAACCTAATGTCTTGGTCATAAGTGACTCTACAGTGAGACGCACAGATGTCCCCCTCACCAGGTTGGACAAGGTGAAGGTCAAGGTCAGCTGCCTGTCACATGCCAGGATCCATCAAATCACACATGCACTCAAGTCACCCAACAACAAATACCATTATGCCTCTGTCATAGTCTGTGTTGGGGTGAATTACTTGAGATGTACTTCTCAGGACTTATGAAGAGATACATGACTGAACTCTCAAATTATGTGTCCCATGCAGGTATGACTCTAGCCCTAACTAGCATTCTACCTTCACACAGGATGATGCCACAATGTAAACAAAAAATGATTGACTTCAATAATTGTCTTAGCCTGTGGTGTCAGTCCACGGGGATCCAGTATCTATCAGCCAGGGAAAACATGGTTGACAAGCCACGCTGCTTTGCCAGAGAGGGTCACCACCTGCCTCCTCTTGGTTTTGGATACTGGCAAAGGTGCTTGCCTCCCCCATAGTGCCTTTTTTAGGCAATGTCAAAACAACAACATTTCTGACATAACAAAATCCACTTGAGACAAACTTAAGGTTCTGCTGCTTAATGCTAAGTGTCTAAACATGAAACTGCACTCCCTGGAAGCACTCCACACCTTGGAAGATGCTGATGTCTTTGCAGTCACTGAGACATGGATCAAGGCCACGGACAGTACCATGGGCATGCAAGGCTACAATGTCTTCCACATGTTCAGACCTCAAAATGACCATTAAAGAGCCAAAGGTGGAGGTTTATCCATCTTCATTGGGTTAAACAGTACAACTCTCTCGAACTACTCCATGTCCAATTAACTATAGCAAAATACCCTACCACATCATTGTTAGCTATAGGTTACCCACCATGAACCAAGAAAACCACACTGCCTACCTGGACTTACTGGTGTCACTTTTCGTACAGCCATGGGAGATTTCAACTATCCTTCCATAGAATGGGTGACATACATGAGCACAAACATGTTTGCCCAGAGATTCCTAGACTTTGTCAATACAAATGCTCTGGAACAAATAGTCTGCACCCCCAAAAGGGGCTCAAATGTCCTAGACATAATAGTCACCAACATGTATGATGCCCTCCCTATTAAAGTTGGACCATAAATCAGTCTCATTCAAAGTAACTATTGAACCTGTCACCACCATAGGAGCAAAAAAGCTAAAAAAAGTTTTTCCAAAGCAAACTGCAATCTACTAAGCAATGGTATAAAAAGTTTTATAGCCCCCATAATCACAGACAACAATAACACCTATGCAGAGGTGTACACAAATGCCCTGTATAAACACTTAAGCAACTGCAGACTTGGCTGTGTCTGACTGGATTAAAACCAGGTTCTCCTGAAAAAACAAGCCACCCTGGTGGACATGAAGTATAAAAAGATTATATAACAAAAGGAAGAAGCTGATGTCTAAGAATAAGAGGGAACTGACTCAGGAGAGGAAGAATTCCCCCACAACTTGAACAAGCAAATTAGAAATCTTGTAAAGTCCTCCAAAGCTAATTATGAAGGCAAAATAGCATCCCTAGCTAAGGATAATCATAAGGCATTCTTTAACTACATCCAAAATCTAAAAGGGAATGCCAAGCTATGTGCTGAACTGGTAGTAGATGATATCACTCATACTGTACTGGAGGAAATTGCCAACCTGCTAGCTGACAGATTTGGTGCAAGCTTCACCCTATGTCCCCACCAGCCATACTTTGAAGCATACCTGACACCAGTTCTCTGCCTAGTATCTCTAGAGATCAGGTCATATCTCCACTCTCCTGTGCCTCATTGGGACCAGATAACATCCCAGGTTGCTTATTAAGGAATCTAAAACAGGATGTACTGGACTCACTTGGTGTTCTCTTTAACTATAGCCTGAGAACTGACTTTGTTCCAGCAGTGTGGAGAATAGCAACAGTAATCCCCTTGCACAAGGGGGGCCATCAACCAACCCTAGGAACTATAGACCCATAAGTTTAACCAGCCTCATCTGCAAGGCCATGGAAAGAATCATCATGACCCTTATCAAAAAGGACAGAGGTGACCTTCAGACTCTAGACCCAATCCAGTTTGGCTTTGTTTAGGGTAGGGCATGCTTATTAAACCTAGTAGGTATCTTCAAGAAAGTCAGCAAAGGTCCCGATGAAGGTAAGACGGTGCATACTGCCTATCTTGACCTAGCCAAGCTTTTGATATAATCCTCCACTCAGGTATCATTGAGAAATTCTCCCAGCTGGGGATTAACGCTTACATCAGTAGATGGGTAGCCAACTGGCTCACTGACAGAACACATACTGTCAAAGGCGGTGACTCCACCTCTACCAGTAGACCCGTCACCAGTGGCATACCACAAGGATCTATACTGGGCCCTTTACTGTTTAGTATCTATTTCTTGGAAGTCCAGGCTAAATTAGACAGCCTTTGGTTTACCAAGTTTGCTGATGAGTACAAATGAGGGACAATCATTGAGTCCCCCAATGATAACATATTACAGGTGGGGCTAACACAGACAAATTACTGGTGCCAAAGCCACAATCTAAAACTAAATGCACAAAAGTGCATTATTATCCCCTTTGGCAAAGTGGAATTCCCTGCTAATATTGACAGCCCCCCCAAACTTTAAACCTAGTGGTGTGAGATCTGCGAACACAGGTAGATGGCAATCTGAACTTACCGCCAAGTTTTGACAGTGGTAAGGAAAGCCTTCTATGTTGTGCATCTCATAAGTAAGGGCATCGCATCCAGATCTAAGGATGTTATAATTCCACTGTACTCAGCCCTTGTCAGATCATTAATATAGTACAATGCTCCCTTCTACATGTACCTCACCAGAGACCTGCAGCAGCTGGAGAAAGCACAGAGGTTTCTCACTAAGAAAATACAGGGTCTTCAAATTATGACTTACATGGATACACTAAAAGCCATGTCACTGTACTCTGTATCATATAGGCTGCTGAGAGGTGATTTGTGCCTGGCCTGCAGGGCAGTCTCTGGACCTGGACTGATGGATATGCTGCACAAATGCAAGTCATATGGCTCAAGAGTCACTTGCCATAGGGATCTCAACCTAAGTTGTGACATTAACAGAACATTCTGGCGAGACAGATATATCTCTTGGAGATTGCTGCTACTCTGTAATAAACTTCCAATTCATGTGCAGCAGAGCTCCTCACTGACTCTATTCAAGCACAGCCTGGACAAATGGATGGTAGACCACAAATTCACCTTAGGGGTGGCACCCATGCCCCTCATGGACAGGGGTAGTCAGTGTTTATCCTAGATGCACTCTACGAATTACAAAGATCTAACCAAAGACAATTGATTTGAGGGATTAAGATGGCTAGGCTTCCGAGGTCTCTAAGGCCGCTAGCCTATTAACCTCCAATGAATCTATGAACCTATAAACTAAGAATAAAATGCTTGTAATGGCACATTATCTGGTATGACTGCTTTCCTACAAACCTCCCACCCCCCCAAAAAAAAAATATAGCAATTTTCAGTGTACCTTTGGGGTGTTAAGTTAGGATGAAAGTGAAAGGACAAATGAACATAACCATATATTTCAAATTGCTACACTCATACATCTACACAGCATGCCTCCTCAGCCTTAACACCAAATGATGGACACCTTCTGTGTACTCTCTGAAATCAAACTTGGATGCAAGTGAAAGAACAGCACACAGCATAGTTCAAACTATTGCAGTCAGCTGTATGTATGCAGAATGCCTCCTTTCTCCTACCCCCAGAAGCTATCCTCATGTATACACATTTGATTTTAATTGTGAAAAAAGTGAAAAAAATAACACTTGCAGAAATTCTTCCAACTTGTTGTTTCTACATAGTACACTAGCCCTAGACAAGCTATAGTGATATTTTGTGTGCACATATGAGATGTAATTGTAAGGAAAGTTAAAGAAATAACAAGTACACTGTCCCCAGATGACCCAAATGCTGTGGTTACCTTCTGTACACACCTCTGAAGTTTGACTGTGAAAAAAATTAAAAAAATAATGACCACAGTATCCCCATCACCAACATAAAACTATAGCAGTCTGTGCACATTTCTGAGCAGGGTCAGTTTTAGAGCAGCTGGGGCCCAGAGCAACAAAAGGAACCACTTCAGTTAAACCAGATTTTTGAACTACCTTGGTCTACAGTAGCCACAGATATCTCCGAGTGGCATGGTCAACATTATTTGGTGTTAGTAGACTCTTATCAAATTGGTTCAAGATTGACCTACTTGCTAACCTAACTTCCAATACTGTCATTGCTAAGTTGAAGAGACATTTTTCTGTCCATGGTAGTCTGCACAGAGTTATTTCTGACAATGGTGCACAGTTTACAAGTCAGCAGTTCAAGACATTTGCAGAAGCTTGGGACTTTATTCATATTATGAGTATTTCTGAATACCCTCAGTCAAATGTTTGACTGAACATGCAGTTCAAAGTGCAAAACAGCTGTTAGAAAAACCCAAATGTGACAATACTGATGTTTTTCTAAATTTGTTAAATCTCAGAAACATTCCTTGTGATAATCATCTTGGTTCACCTTCCCAGAGACTTATGTTGAGACAAACCAGAGCCACATTACCAGTAAGCATCACTTTATTGGTTCCATGTGCGAAAAACAACAAAGCAGTGAATTGAACAAGATGAAAGTACTTTCTAAATATCTTTTGACATAGAAGCCAAAATACTAGTCTTCTTGCCCTTCTTTTGGTAGAGTCAGTTTCTGGGTGGCCACAATGCAAAATCTGAATGTATTCTTGTTGTAAGGATTTTGGAACAATCACTTGATGACCTTTCATGATGATACCATTATCTGACAAAATCTCATCTTTATATGGAAAATACTGCTGCACTTCTATTGGTAAACAAGACTGTTTTGAAGGCCATCCTTGACTGATAAAGAGGCTTAGCTTCTGGAGAATTGGATCTGAAGCTGTGTGAGTTCTAAGCTCATCATGACATGTGGAAGAAACATTTCTCACTTCCATGACTTCAAAATTAAGTTATTCATTGTTATGCTGTTCTCTGATTTTTCTGGGTGGTTGTGATAAGGTATCAACAAGATAAAGAAGTTTTCCTTACATGTAAACAAGATTGACTTTGTACTTTTGCAATTTGAGCATAATCCATTGCAATCTGGCAGGAACTGTGTACATTGGCTTTCTCAGAATACTAACTAGAGGTTGGTGGTCAGTTTTGATCTGTATAGATTGACCATAAATATTTTATTTTTATTTTATTTTACATTTGTTGACCGGGATTGTCCAACTGAGCTGAAGAGCCCTTTTTCAGCGGAGGCCGAGAGAGAAAAGCTCCAACATATTATACAATTTTCATTATAAATTAGCATTAAACAGCAATGTTACAGGATTATTACAAGGCATAAGTAGCAATATAATATAATAATGACACTTAGAACATGAAACACGACTGGCAAAAGCTCATTCTCAATCTGGGCATATTGCATCTTAGTTTGGGTAAGAGGTCTCAATGCATAGGCTACTGGTCTACCCTCTTGAAGAATGACTGCACCTAGACCAAGCTTAGAAGCATCAGAAGAAAGAATAACTGGCTTGTGAACACCATAATAACTTAGAGTGAATGGACTGTCAGTTTTCTGTTTCAGGACATCAAATACTCTTTGTTATTGTTCTGACCATGACCGAATTACATCTATGCATGTTAGCTCTCTTAGTGGTGCTGAAAATTGGCTTAAATCTGGAATGAACTTGCCTAGATAGTTGACCATTCCAAGAAAACATTGCCAGGAGCTGCTGTCTCAAGAATTGCTGTCTGTTTGGAAGGATCTGGTCGTAAGCCTGAACTAGTAAACAAATGACCAACATAAGTAACTTCTCGTAGCCTGACATTGCACTTCTGAGGATTCAGCTTAAGATTCACTTCATGTGCTCTTTCTAGAACCATCTTGAGGTTTCTATCATGTTCGACTTCACCATTCCCTCCTACTAGAATATCATCTACTGTAATAGCACATGGATAGCCAGAAAAATGTGTTCCATCACACGCTGAAAGACTTCACTGGCAGAATTTATTCCAAATGGCATTTTTAGAAATCTGTATCTACTGTGTGCTGTACTGAATGTGGTTAGCAATGAAGATTTTTGATCAAGCTAAATTTGCTGAAATGAACTCTTTGCATCTAAGACAGAAAAAACAGTGGCATTTGGCATGAGGGCAGCAACCTCCTAGACTGTACGCATAGGATAATGAGATCTTTTTAGTGCTTTGTTCAAGTCTCTTAGCTCAATACATATTCTGATATCATCTGAGCTTTCCTTTTGAGCCACTACCATGGAAGATACCGATTCAGTTGGTGTTATACTAGACAAATTACTCCTAGCTGTACCATTTTGTCTAACTGATCTTTGACTTTGTTCTGTATAGCTACTGGAACTTTCTGTGCTGGTCTGATAATTGGGCTGACCTCTGGGTCTAACTTCATGGAGTACACAACTGGTAGTTTGCCTAGTTTGTTTGTGAAAATATCAGCATACTCGGGGGAAAAAACAGTTTGGGTGAAATTTGAGGTGTTCTCACTCAAGCTTACTTGGTGAACTTCTTTGTTAAATGAAAGCAGTCCCATTTTCAAACTGTCTCTGAGGTCTAATAATGACTGTATGTGCCTCTTGACTATGTAAAACTGCAAGTCATAGCTGTTCCCAACAGAGTAACATGAAAGCACTACTGAACTTTTGGTTTCACTACCACAAACAACAAGCTACTCACACTTTGCCAAATCAAGTTGTTCTGCAGCTCTTACTCTAGCAAATGTTTCTACTGATATAACATTGAATTTTGAGTCAGTATCTACTTTGAGCTCTACAGGACTCCCATTAATCCAAACAGTACAAAACATCTCATTCTTTGCCCACAAATCTACTACATTGACTGTTTCACCAAGCACAGACACACCATCAATGTAAAAAGTAGGGTTGCAGCTTTCTAATTGATCAACTTACCTCTTTGTATGCCCTTTTTAATAAAATAATGTGCCTTGTTTGATTTACAAAACTTTTTGAAATGATTCCACTTATTGCAAGAATGGCACTGCTGACCAAAAGCTAAGCATTTTTCTCATTTGGGCTCATGATTATCACCACAATTACGACAGATGACAATAAGGCTTGCTACAGGTTCTGCTGAGTCACCCCTGTGCTTTGCTGCATGCACCTTAGACCTTACAGAAGTAGCTCTGGGTTTTATTGAAGTTGCCATGCATTTTGCTAGGGAGGCCCAGTGTGTGACCCTGCCCATAGGCCTGTATCTTTTAACCTCGTACTGCATACTATCCACATTAGCTGTGGAAGGTACTGGAAGGCTTGCTTTCTCATTTATAAGCATACTTGTGTGCCTTTCTGTAAGCGCATATATCTGACAAATCTCAATGGCCTTGTTTAACATCAAATCACTGTCCGGAAGCAAAATCTTTCTCACTGTATCATTATTAGTACCACACACACAAGCCTTTCTTTTATCAACTCATCTCTCAAATCACAAATCTGCACATTTTAGCCTTATTTCTCAAGCTGGTTATATAGGCTGCAAACGCTTCTCCAGGCTTTTGATCTCTTGTGTAAAATAAGTGCCTTTCCACTGTAATATTCATTTGGGCTTTACACATTTGTTTAAATCTATGTTTTAATCATTCATTGTCTTCCTGCATTTCAGCTTGTACCACAATATGGTCAGTATTCTCCGTCCCCTGCAAACACAGCAAGTGCATACTCAAATGAACGCTCTCTTTCTATGGCTTCTGAACCAGCTAAGTAAAGCAGAATAAATGCCTTCATATGTGCGTCTTTTTCAGAAAAAGCAGCCTATATGAAAATATTGCATTCCTGCTCAAACACTCTACAATTGTCTGCAATATTGTTATCAAACACAACTAGTACGGGTCTGCGAAATCCTTCTGCCATGCCCACAGAATATAGTAAAACACAATGCAGTCATGGTCCTTGTAAATATGTATGAACATGCACACACAACAGGTACTTGTAATAATATTCAAATGCTCAATAAACTCTTCGAAAAACTGTACTTTGTGAAGTATTTTTTGAAATGGCTGTACTTTGCAAAATAACTATAATACTGTACACACACTTGCCAGCACTTTGCACACTTCAGATATTTCAAATAGTTCAAGTTAATTGAAAAAGTAGTACATTGCAAAAATATATGGACATTTTTCCAAATTTTTATGCATTTTATGCAATTTGGATATTGTTTCAAACTTGTCTTAACTATTTTGAATATTTTTATCAATATGTCACAGTGTCAAACATTTTGTTTAATTAGAAATTCTTTTTGAGCATTCTGAGTACTTCATTTTATATTTGTATTTGAAGAAATAATTTGAACGGGTTTTAATACCTGGAATTTGTTTCTGACCTGTTTGTGAGTCAGCTGAGCAGTAGGGATGATCCACTCCTGTATATTCCTCCATTTCTAACCAGTTGCCTCATGGCTGTAACTCTGGATCCCATTCTGTCACCATGTTGCTCGTCTTGTACATACTAAGAAGATAATGAATTTCAGGTGTTCATTTAAGTAATGTATTGCATACAAATACATCATGATGGATGGCAGGAACATTAAACTTAAACAAACTATCTAACTGACTGACTACTACATTCTTGCATGCTTTTACTGTGGCAGCTCATTCAAAATGGCAACCTTGCTTGCACGTGCTCAGTACTTATATGCACATACCCATTGATTGGAATGCTTTTTAAAGGTATATCACACACTCTGATCTATACCACTCATCTATGTCCATTGATATTACAAGTTTATGCAAGTATTGTATTAGACTAGAGTTCTGCAACTCTCTGTGGAATCTATATGAACATTTTAGGTTCATAGGTTCATAGGTTTATAGGTTTTTATTAGGCTAACAAACTCAAGAACAAAACAGAAATCACCACTGAGGTTTTTATGTCCTCCGTTTCCTGAGGATTATTTTACGTCCTCCGTTTCCCGAGTTTTTTTTTTACATTTATTAGGGTAACAACCACAAGGGCCTTTTTAGGAATAGCCTGCATTCCAAATCTCTGACAAGTTCTGGTACTCTTGATAAGTGTAAGCAGGGGCATGGGAGATGAAACATTTACAGGTTGCCTCTGTCCATTAGAGACATGGGTGCCAAATCAGGGATGAATTTACTGTTTCCCATCCAATTGTCCAAGTTGTACTTGAATTGGGTTAGGGAGGAACCCTGCTTCACATGGATGGGGATCCTGTTCTAGAGAAGGGGTAGTCTATGGGATACATACCTGTCACTCCAGCAGGTGCTATGTATATCACAGGCAAGGTTTAAGTCTTTAGAACGGCTAATTCTGGTGCTGTTTGTTTTGTGAATATGCAGGAGGTCCATCAGAATGAGGTCTGACAATGCCTTGTATGCCAGGCATAGATCTCCCCTCAACAGCCTGGAGGAGACAGAATACAGGTATAGGGCCTTGAAGCAGTCTGCATAGGACATTTTACTTATGTCCTGTGTTCTTTTAGTGAAGAACGTCTGTGGATGTTTCAGTTGTTGGATATGTCTGGTTAGGTACATACCAAAGGGAGTGTTGTACTCAATGATAGGTCTGATGAATGCCGAATACTGTGGAACAATGATTTCCTTGGATCTCGGTGCCACATCTTTGTTTATAAGTTGTACAACATAGAATGATTTCCTCAGTACTGTAGACACGTGATGGTCAAAGACTAGATTACTGTCTATGTATGTATCTAAGTCCCTGACTACTGGGTCAACTCTAAGGGGTGTGTTGTCAATATTATAGTTACCAGGGGTTGATGACTTCCAAAAGGGTACTATTATAATTTCTTGGCATTTAGTTTTAGTCCATGGCTCTGACACCAGTTGTTTGTCTGTGTCAGCCCTTCCTGGAGAACATTTGTGCCAGTGTGGAATTCAGTGACAGCTCCTAATTTGCAATCATCTGCAAATGTAGTCAGCCAGACACCACTGTCATTGGCCTTGACTTCAGAGAAGTAAATGCCAAAAAGGAACGTTGCAAGGACCGCTCCTTGATGGACTCCACTTATGAGTGGCCTCTTTGTAGAGGTGGACCCCCCCCAATTCTAACTTCCTGGGTCCTGTCTGAGAGCCAGTTGCCTATCCACTGGGTGGCATACGAGCCTGTACTTAACCTCTTGAGTTTGCCAGCAATGCCTGAATGGGGTATTATGTAAAATGCCTTGGCCAGGTCAAGGTAGGCAGTGTGAACCATTTCCTGGAGGTTTACTATATCATTATTGATAATTTCCATGATAATTCTTTCCATGGCTTTGTAGATAAGACTAGTGAGACTTATGGGTCTGTAGTTTCCAGGGTCTGTAGATGGCCCACCTTTGTGCAGAGGGATGACTGTTGCTGTTCTCCATTCAAGAGGCACAATGTCTGTTTGGAAGCAACAGTTAAAGATCAATTCCAGAGGGCCTGATAGGTCATGTTTTATGCAATTTAGAAGGCATCTTGGGATATTGTTTGGGCCTATTGATGCAGTGTTTTTGCCTTAGAGAGAGTATTAAGGACCTGTTCCCTAGTGATAGCAGGAAGAGTTATATTTGATGGCATTTCTTGAGGGAAGGTTGAGGGCATGAGAGGGGTAAAGCTGGAGCTGAATTTATCAGCCAGTAGGTTTGCTATATTTTCTGGCTCAATATAGGTGACTCCATTTACAATGAGCTCTGCACATAATTGTGTATTGACTTTGAGTTTGTGAATACAGCTAAAGCATGCCTTGTGGTTGTCCATGGCCTGGGTGGCCAAATTTATGTAAAATTTGGCTTTGGTAAACTTGTCCTCTGAGCTTGATGAGAGTGCTTTTATCCTGTTTGGTGCTACACCGCCTAATTTTTGCCATAGTTTAGTTCCTTCTGCTGTACAGCCTATTGATTTTGTGATTCCACCAGGGTGGCTTGTTTTTTGAGTTAGTTCTGTACTTCCTGGTGGGTACAGCTGCCTCTATGCAACTATTACCATGCTTGTATAGGGTTTCTGTGAACAGTTCTGTACAGGCGACAGTGTTCTCAGGGTATATGGGGGCTTAAAATGTTGCCAGGTTATCACTTAATAGGAGGAAGCTGGTCATAGAGTAGTTCATATTCCAGGTTTAGCTGGGTGTCCAGGTTTTATTTTTACTTCAAAGGAGACCATTTTGTGGTCTGACCTTACCAGGGAAGACATTACATTAGGGGGTGTGCAGCACTCTCCCATATTAGTGAGGACCAGATCCAGTGTGGTTGCAACCCTGGTTGGTTTGCTGACAATCTGGTTAAGGGAGTTTGTGTTTGCAGAATCCAGAAATCTCTGTGCCTGTATGTTTGGTGTCATATAGGATTCCCAGTTAATAGTGAGATAATTAGTCACCCATGAATATGCTGTTAGTTGGATGGTGAATGTTTCCAGGAAATTTAAATACATGATATGTGTTTCCTGTGTCATAGAGGGGGACCTGTAACTTGCAAGGAAGTGGTACTGGTGATCTGAACATGGAGCAGCTCAAGTGCATTGTCCTATTTGACCGGACTTGAGGTATATTTATTTCTGATGTAAATCAAGACACCTCTGCCTATAGACCCTGACAGTGTAGTAGCTGGTCTAAATGTCTGGAAGGCATAATCTTACAATTCCAGTGTACTTTCCACAGCTTTAAACCATAACACAGTGATGGCACAGACATCAGCATTCTCTAGGATGGAGAGAGCTTCTAGGAAGTGGAGATTTTGTTTAGACTCCTAGCACTGAGTAATACTACTTTTTGATTTTCTTGGTTTTGATTTGCTATGTATTTTCATTTTGGCATTGCCGAAAAAAGGCACTTTTGGGGAAGACAATGTTTTAACTAATATTTGAAAGGCTGTAGGGGAGAGGTGCAGACCATCCTGGCAAATAGTGTGGTCTGTTGACTATCTATTTCCATGATGACAGACATTGCACCCCCTTAGAATGACTCCAAAACCTAAGCCAATTATTAAAGTAAGCCATCTTTTGTTCATTTCTGTGGCATCATCCTTGGAAAAGACAAAATACTGCTCAATGCTAGGCTCAAACCAGCCTGAGACACCTATTCTGAGAGCTCCGTGATGGCTCTCTTCATATAGTCTAGGGAGGTACATCTCAGGTCATTTACTTAGATGGACTATGACTGAGTCATACTGGCACTTGTGGTCCAATGACCTGAGTGTGTGCTTAATGTGGCAGGTCCTAGTCCCTGATAAATAAATGACTATGACTTTCTCCTTACTCAGCCTGGTGAGAGGGACATCAGTGTATCTCATGATGGAGTCTCTAATGACCAGAATGTTGGATTGTGTGGTGGCTTACATTATGGGCTGAGAAGTAGAGGCTCCATGAGACGTGGCTGTATGTGTAGATGTGGCTGTTGTTCTGAAAGAGTGCATTTGGGGCTGCTGAGGGTATTTGTTACATATACTTCATCTAGGAAGTGTTTGGGGTTTAGGAAGGTTACATTTAGTTGGCTCATCATATGGAGATCTATATGTCTGCTTTGAATTGTATGTGATGGGTGCAGTGTATGTACTACTCACAATCTTACTGACATTAGGAGTACTTTTATGTGAGAGCTGTGCCTCCAGTGACATTGTGTAAATACATCTCTCACATACCATATCAGTTTGTTTGAGAATTAACTAGTTGTCACTAGACATGATGCAATTTATGCATTGCCTCAGGATGCCCATATCCACCAAGCTGGTAATGGAGATAGTGGGAAAGCTCATATGCATGGCAATATACCCTGTTTTACTTGATTAGACAGTTGGAGTGAGTATATGAAGCAATGTCAGGAGTATCCAGTTTGCAGCTCTGGGGAGACTGCTTGTCACTGCAAACTAGTTGTCCTGTGTGCAACTAGGTACTGATGAAATTTCAATTGTCCTTTTGAAGGAAAAATGTCACTCAAAGTGTCTATGCCTATACAGTCCACCGTCAAACACTTGAGGGAACTAATAAGTAGACTCTGAAAATTTAAGGATGAAGTATTTAGGCAGATATTCTTAAGTTAGAAACAAATCAAACACTACTTAATGAAAACAAAGAATTAGCTTGTCATGTATGATGAAAAGAGGGAAGTCGCTTGATTGGCTACTGTCTAGCTACTACTAGTGCTGGTCTCAACACAGCTTCACTCTGCTGGGATACAATGTTCCTTTACTTCTTGAACAAGATACTGACACAGCTACCGAAGAAAAATGAAAGTGGCCACACAGTAAGATCTTACTGTGTGGCCACTTTCATTTTTCTTCGGTAGCTGTGTCAGTATCTTGTTCAAGTTTATTTCGGGGAACTGAAGACGTTCTGGGTTTGTTCCTTTGCTTCTTCTCTCACCAGAAGCAAAACATTAGTACTAATCCCAAGGTGAGAAGCAGGCCACAGCATGTTTCTTGATCCACAGTCTTGTTTGAGATGATGCAAGGGTCTGTAGGCTTGTTGCAGCCTTTTCCTGGTAGATGCCTTGAATAGAAACCAGAACAGTCAGGAACACCAAGCACAGATACTCACTGCCCAAACAGAAACAGTAAGGAATCAATGCACTCTGTTCCTTCTCTCCCCAGGAGCAGAATATAAGCACAAATTCCAAGCTGTCACCTAGGAAGCAGTTATTAGGCTTTCTGGTGATCAGCAGTCTCCAGGAAATAATGTACCTGTTCTCCTTCTCTCACCAGGAGAAAATAGAAGCAATAATCCCAAAAATGACTACTGAGATGCAGAATGTGAGCTCTGCAATAATTGGTGGTCTTGCAATAGATGTTGCAGATTTTAAAGGTAAGATGAAAAAGTAGGTTAATATCCTAAGCACTGCAGTGTGCACTAACTAGCAATTAGATATGAAGGAGAGGGTAACTTAACCTTTAGCTGTCTAAGTGGCGAGCCACTAATTTTAAAAGTGCAAGACAAATTGGAAGGGGATGGGCATTTGGATTCTGGTTCTATGTAATAGGGTGGGATGGCCAGTACATTTAAACAGTTGAAGAGAGTGATTTCACAAAATGATAATTTTGTGCTTCCTCACAACAGCCAATAAAAGGGAAGAGGGAAGGAGATATGTGGTCAAATTAACTGCCCTGGGCAATTAGAGAGACAGTTGTGTTGTTGTGTTAAAACACAACAGCACCAGAGAGGGAGCATGGGGAAAAAGTTCTGTGTGAATCACAAGAGACACAGCTGTGATCCTTTTCTAGTTTTACTATGCAATTAAAAGTAGAATACAATTTTATTTATTATTTTATTTTATTTTATTTGCAGTTGGTTTACCAGGATAGTCCATTGGGCCAAAATGAACCCATTTTCAATGGAGTCCTGGGGAGAAAAGCTCCAGAAAGAAGGAATTACAATATGTGTTACAATATTTACAAATTATGCAGTTTTAGCATTAAATATTTACAAGTTATGCAGTTAGAGCAACAAACTGGTGGTGAGCATTACAGAAAATACTGACCCAAAAAAGGTGTTCCGTGATACCTTATTTACGGATTCAGATGACAATTACAGTTGATACAGACTAGAAAATGGAAAGATTTTGGTAAAAATACTGTTTTTTTTTTTTTTAAACAAATCACACTATACAAAATAGAAGAAGGCAGTAAAGTAATAAAAAAAAATAAGAAAGTGAAAGCAAATGAACCTTTCCCTCACAGCAAATTGTGGCAGAGTCTACAAAACAACAGGCAAGAAGTGTTAATGCTAATGGCAATTAAATACTACTACTTGACTACTGCTGTGATCCTCAGCACTTACAATATCTGCAACTCTGATATTTTCATTGTCCTCTCCAACTTGTAGTCTGGCATGCATTGCTGTGCAAATTCCCCTACTTACAAACTTGAATTTTCCCGTACTTGCAAACTTGAATTCTAACTATGTTCACTATATTTACATATGTGCATCATTATGGCCTCACATCTATACTCCCGTTTGCATGTAGTTATGTATCAATTTGCATATAATCTCATCAGTACTCTTCTGATGTCTGTATTGTAGCACAGCATAACACTATGAATCACTTCTAGCCTGCACATGGGCATTTCTTGCACACTGAACTTTGTATAGTATGTAAATTGTCTAAGAATTATATCTTTTTTTGTGCATGTAAGTGTGAATTCAGCATGAAAGAGAATATTTAACACTTTCTGTATAAACTACTGCCTTATATTTTAAAATATTATAATACAAAGTGACAGGACTAGTAATATAAGAGTGTATTTAGCATTAGCAATATAACAGACTAGTTTTAGAGAGTTTGCAGACTTATTTTTAGAGAGTAACTATTTAAAATGTTGGGACCCAATAGAGCTAGTCCCAAAACAGAGTATGAATGGCCAAAAAACAGATATACTAATTCTGGAATTACCATTTCCTGGAGTATTCCCTTTTCTTTGAGGTATAGTGAACTTAAAGTTGGTATATACAAGTTCAAGGGGAGTAGGAGGTTCTTCTCCCAGGTATTCTGCCTTTTTTTTGGTTTATTAGCACTTGACACTTCAACCGCTGACATTTAATTCGGGAACCTTTTTGAAGAGCTGCTAGATTCTACGTTTATGTGAGTGTGTGTGTGTGTGTTTGTCTATATGTTTGTATGCGTGTGTGTGTGTGTGTGTGTGTGTGTGTGTGTGTGTGTGTGTGTGTGTGTGTGTGTGTGTGTGTGTGCGTGTGTGTGTGTCTATATGCTTGCATGTGTATGTGTGTGTCTGTGTGTGTGTGTGTGTGTGTGTGTGTGTCTATATGTTTGCATGTGCATGCGTGTGTGTGTGTGTGTGTGTGTGTGTGTGTGTGTGTGTGTGTGTGTGTGTCTATATGTTTGCATGTGTATGCGTGTGTCTGTGTGTGTATGTATGTGTGTGCCATAGTTTAGCAATAAATCGTGACTTGTTTTAGGTTAATCATGTGACAGTCACATACAGGAATAGATTTTTGCTATTTACAATGGCATTATTAAAGAAAGAATTTGCTTATCTTTCTTAAATAATTTCATTGTCTGACAGTACTTTAGTTTTTTTCCCTCTCCCATTTTTGATGCTGATGTGCAGTGCATGACTACAGTAACTATGTCCAGACACCTGCACAATATGTCAATTTCTGTTTGGCTGGTCTGAGGAAATAGGCAGTAGGTTGACAAGACTGTGCTGCTGATGTTTTTTCATATGAACATCTGCTTAGTATAAAGAGGTAATGGGATAGACTGCAATTTTTCCTAGTGATGTACCTTTCAACTTCTTTACTCTTGAACTCTGCAGTGAGCCAAAAATAATGGGTGAACAAAAGGCTAGAATCAGAAATAATTTTTAAATAGTACTCTAATTCACTTAAAAAGTTAATAGAACAAACAGGTTTTGCATCGGCATACATTTTCTGGGCAATAGGAAGTATGAAACATTAAAGTCTTGTATTATTGAATGATTATAATCTTTGGTGATTTACCAGAAAATCCAAGTTTTATAACGCTAGAGTAAAATAAATCAGGGTTATGTTATAGGTATGTTTAGCAAATGCACGATCTGTTCAGCAGTTCAACAATACTTCACCGGACAGACTTTTTTGTGCTGGGATAAGCTTAATTTACAGTATGCATTCTTATTATGCTGTCCAATCAGTGCATGTGTTTTTGAATAATAATAACTCTTTATTGTATAAAATTGTCATTGCAGTATAACAGAACTAGAAACTCAGAATTTTGCTGTAGAACAGTCCAATAAAAAATAACAGACAAATGTAATATTTGTGTGTTTAATATACTGAGATTACTCATGTGTGGCTTGATGTTTCATGAGGGACCAAGCCAAGCAATGTGGAAGTAACCCACACCAAAATAATTGTATTCTGCTACATTAAATTATTGTTTAAAAAAAGAAATATCATTCTATCTATATACATACATACATATATGTGTATATATATCTATATCTATATCTATATCTATATCTATATATATCTCTCTCTCTCTCTCTCTCTCTATATATATATATATATATATATATATATATATATATATATATACACATACATATATACATATGTTTATTTATATATCATAGGATCATAGGAGGCTACTAGGCTAATGGCCCTGAGGCTCTTACAAGCCTCCAAGAGTTTATCCCCCAAAAAAGAAACCTCAGTCAGCACTTGTCACTCCTGTCATTGAGGGACACAGGTCGAACTCCTGGGACAAATTTGTGGTTTCTCATCCACTCATCAAGGTTGTACTTGAAGAGGGTCAGCCAGGCACTCTGTTGGACGTGTATGGGAAGTCTATTCCAGACACAGGGCAGCCTCTGGGAGACAAACCTGTCTCTCTGGCCTTTTGAGCAGGTAATATGGGAGGAGTTAGACTTGTGAATATGGAGCATCTGTAGAGGGGCAGGGTCTGAAATTGCTTTGTAGGTGAGACACAGATCACCTCTAAGCAATCTGAATGATACCAAGTAAAGTGATAGTGATCTGAGCCTGTCCGCATAGGACAGGTGTTGGAGGCCATGGATTCTCTTTGAGGTATTTCTGTGGCCTTTCCAGTTGGTGCAGGTGTTTAGAGAGGTATATACCAAACAGGGCGTTATACTCAATTATTGGCCTAATGAGGGAGGAGTGCAGACAGGTAATAACCTCCTTTTTTCTGGATGGAATCCCATTACTTATGAGTAAAAGGCTTTCGGACCTCTGCCGCTACATGATGGTTGAATGTGAGATTGTTGTCAACCTGAGTATCCAGGTCTCTCACCATAAGTTGTGTGCTTAGGGGGTTGTTGTTGTGGTAATAAGTAGGGGCTATATTTTTGCTGAATGATATGATAATACAATTTTTTGCATTTAACTTAAGGCCTTGACTTTGGCACCAGTCATCTGTTGCTGCGAGACCCTCTTGCAGTATGTTAACATCATTTGGAGAGTCAATGACAGAACCCAACTTACAATCATCTGTAAAACTGGTCAGCCACAGGCCTTTTGTCTTTGACTGAACCTCTGAGAAGTAGATGCCAAACAGTAGGGGTCTCAGGACAGATCTCTGGGAAACAACACTAGTGACAGGTCTGCTGTTGAAGGTGAAGGCACCTATTTTGACCTTGTGGGTCCTATTGGTGAGCCAGTTGACCACCCACCTGATGAAAAAGGGATTTACACGAAGTTGTGCAAGCTTTTCAATGATGCCCGAGTGGGGGATTATTTCAAAGGACTTGGCCAAATCAAGATAAGCTGTATGTACTGACTTTCCCTCATCCAGGGCCTTGCTGACAGACTCAAAAAAGTCAACCAAGTTCAACAGGCAAGATCTGCCATTGATAATTCTGAACTGGATGGGGTCAAGTGCTTTGATATGGCATATGTCCTTGTTTATGAGATCCATAATAATATGCTCCATGGTTTTACAGATCAGACTTGTCAAGCTAATGGGGTGATACTTTCCAGGGTCAGTAATGGCACCACCTTTGTGCAAAGGGATGACAATGGTAGTTCTCCACTCTCCTGGAATGAAGCCTGTAATTAGGCTGTGGGTGAATAGGGTGCTCAATAGCAAAGCTAATTCTTGATGGAGACAGTGCAGAATACAGCCTGGGATACTATCAGATCCCATGGAAGCTGTGTTCTTTGCCTTGGATAGGGCCTTTAACATTTGATCTACTGAGATGTGAGGTGCGGGACAAGTGTTGGGGATGTCAAATGGGCCTTTGGGAGGGACAAGGGGTGACGTTTGCATTGAGCCTATCTGCTAGCAGGTTTGCTAAGTCAACAGGATCAGTTTAAGTGACACCATTAAGTACTAATTCGGAACAAACCTGGGCTTTGCCATGGAGATTCCTGATGTAACTGCAGAAGGCTTTGTGGTTTCCCTTTGTTTCAGAGGCTAGTTTTGATTCATAATTGGCTTTGGAGGTTTTCAATAGTGATCTGATTTGCTTGTTGAGGCTAAGGAGGGAGTTTTTCTAATTTGGAAGTTGTTTTCTTTTAACCTTGGACAGCAGTTTCTTTCTTTTGTTGTAAAGCCTGTTGATACAGGATTTCCACCTGACAGGTTTGTGTTTCCTTGAGGTGCTGGTTTTAGTTCTGTTGGGGATGAATGAGTCCATGCAATTGTACAGGTGCTTATATACTGCATTGGCTTACTGTTCAGCATAGTTGACTGTATCCTCTGAAGGGGGCGATGGTGAGAAGCTATAGATATCTTCCCTTAGCAGGTTGTAGTCAGCTTTTGAGAAGTTTTTTAGCTTGGTTATGGCTGGGGGGGGGGGGTGCGGGATAGAAACATCAAATGAGAAAGACCGATGATCTGATCTCACCAGTGAAGAACATACTATGGAAGTGGTGCAGCAGTTGCCCATGTTGATGAGAACCAAGTCCAGAATGTTATCTCCCCTTGTGGGGGATGAGATGAGCTGGTCTAGTGTGTTAGAACTGATGAAGTCAAGGAATCTTTGGGTGAATGCATTAGTGCAGGAATAGTTCACCTAGTTTATAGTGGGGTAGTTGACGTCACCAAGGATCAAGGTGTTAGGGGGTACGTTGATGGAGTCAAGTAGGTCCGGGTAGGACGAGTTGGTGTCCTGGGCCATGGGGGTGTCTATAGCTGGCTGTAACTTGGATGGGTGTCTTGCCAACTGTCAGTTGCACCTGGAGTAGTTATAGTGAGTCATGCTAGCAAACCAGTCTGGAGGTGTGCCTGTCCTTAATGAAGGCAGAGACTCTACCACTCTTAGTTTTCCTGACCTCATTTTGGGGTCAGAATGAATGGAATGAGGTATAGCCTGGTAAGGCAGGGTGCTCTCTGCAGCCCTGAACCAAGTTTCTGTGACCGAACAGACATCAGCATCTTCCAGTGCGAGGAGAGCATTTTGGCTGCTAGCGTTAAGCAGCATGACCTTAAATTTGCTTTTTGACATATCTTTTATGCTGCAAGATTTGTCTTTGGGATATTGCCTAAAAAAGGCACAATGGGGGAGGCAAGACCCTTGGCAAGGATCCGGAATCCCAGGGGTGACAGGTTGTGGCCATCTCTGGCAAAGCATCAAGGCCTGTCAACCATGTCATTCCAGGCAGACATATACTGAATCTCTTTGGAATGACATCAGAAACTAAGCCAATTGTTGAAGTCAATTAATTTTTGTTGGCATTGTGGTATCATTCTTGGTGAAGGTAGGATGCTGCTTAGGGCTAGGGTCATACCTGCCTGGGGCACAAACTCTGAGAGCTCAATCATGTCTCTCTTCATATAGTCCAGGGAGGTACATCTCAAGTCATTCACACCAACATATACAATGACAGAGTCATACTTGTACCTGTTGTGCAGAGAGTTAAGTAGGTGCATGATGTAGCAGATTCTGGCAACTGACCATGACCTTCTCCTTGTTGAGCCTGGTGAGGGGGATATCAGTGTGTCTCACAATTTTGTCCCCAATGACTACTATGTTTGGTTTATTGTTATGCCTTATGGGCTTTGATGGTTTATTGTTATGCCTTATGGGCTATGTTTGTGAGATACTGGTGTATTGTTTGCTGTGTGTGATGTGTTTAATGTTGTATGAGGAATGTTTGTGAGTGTGTTTTGGAGGTCTCTTTTGTTTAGGTAAGTTTTTATTGAGGACCTCTGCATAGGTGGGTCTGTGCTTTGCTTGGCTATGTGGTGCGAGTGGTGTTTGTGCTGGCAATCTCCTCTTTGTTAGGAGTACTGACTGTGGTGTGAGAAAGCATGGATTCCAGGCTACTAATGTAGATGCATTTCTCACAAGTAGAAGATTTATGTGCTACTAAAAGAGGGCTGCAAGTGAGTATGAGGCAGTTGCTAGACTGTCTCAGTATGTCCATGTCAACTAAATGCAGAAAGTGACAAGCAAAATTCAGTGAAGAAAATAAAAAATACAATACAGCTTTGTTAACAAAATGCAGACAGAGACCAGAAACATTCAATGAAGCAAATAAAAAATGCAGTACAGTTTTGTTAACTATCACTAAAACAGATCAAGTGCAAAAAGGTATACTTATATCAGCTTGGTATATTCAGATAGTTATAGAATCAACCACAGCCAGGTAATCAGCTCTGCAACTGAACACAACTTCACAGAAATGTAACTCTTTGTAGCAGTAGTACAAAAGACAAGATAGACCCTCAGGCAATTGGATAAACACAAATAGATGTTGATCAGTAGCTTACACCTTGGGTGGGATGACGTCAGAGAATATAAAGTAAATCCTACTGTGAAATCAGCTGGCTGGAAGCTCAAGTACTGAACTAACCTTGAGAAACAAAATTCAGACAGAGACCAGCAAAATTCAATGATGAAAATAAAAAAATGTAGTACAGTTTTGTTAACAAAATGCAGACTGAGAACAGCAAAATTCAATGAAGAAATTAAAATGTGCATTACAGTTTTGTTAACAAAATACAGAGACCAACAAAATTCAATGAAGCAAGTAAAACATGCAGTGCAGTTTGTTAACAAAATGCAGAAAGAGACCAGCAAAATTCAATGAAGCAAATAGAAAATGCAGTGCAGTTTTGTTAACTATCACTGAAACAAATCAAGTGCAAAATAGTATACTTATGTCAGCTTGGTATCTCCAGATGGTTATAGAATCAAACACAACCAGCTAATCAGCTCTGCAACTGAGCATAATTTCACAAAAAATGTAACTCTTTATAGCAGCAGTATAAAAGGCAAGAGAAACCCTCAGGTAATCAGATAAACACAAAGACGTGTTGAGCAATAGGTTACACCTTGGGTGGGCTGACTTCACACTATGTAAAGCAACCCCTACTGTGAAATCAGCTGGCTAATGTGTTGAGCTAACCCTGAGAAACTGAATGCAGACAGAGACAAGCAAAGTTCAATGAAGTAAATAGAAAAATGCAGTTCAGTTTTGTTAAAATTCAGACAGACAGCAGCGAATTTCAGCAAAGCAAATAACAAATATTCAGTACAGTGTCATTAACAAAATGCAGACAGAGACCAGAAAAATTAGATAAAGGAAACAAAAAAGGAAGTACACTTTTGTTAACAAAATGCTGTCAGAGACCAGCAACATTCAATGATGCAAATAAAAAATGCAGTAGAGTTTTGTTAAAATGCAGAGACCATCAAATTTCAGTGAATCAAATAAAAAATGTGATACAGTTTTAACAAAATGCAGACAGAGAGCAGCAAAATTCAATGAATGAAATAAAAAATGCAGTACAGTTTTGTTATCAAAATGTAGACAGAGACCAGCAAAATTCAATAAAGCAAATATAAAATGCAGTACAGTTTTGTTGACAAAATACAGACAGAGAGCAGCAAAATTCAATGAAGCAAACAAATAAATGCTGCACAGTTTTGTTAAATAAATGCAGAGAATGACCAGCAAAATTCAATCAAGCAAATACAAAAATTCAGTACAGTTTTGCTAACTATCACTGAAACAGATTACATGCAAAAAAGTATACTTTTATTATCTTGTTATATCCAGATGGTTATAGAATCAACCATAGCCCACTAATCAGCTATGCAACTGAGCACAATTTCACAGAAATGTAACTCTTTATAGCAGTAGTATAAAAGACATGTTAGACCTTTAGGAAATCAGATAAAAACAAACAGGTGTTGACAAGAAGCTTACATCTTGGGAGGGCTGACTTCACAGAATGTAAAGCAACCCTCACCATATAACCACTTAGTGGAGAACTAAAGTACTAAAGTAACCATCAGAAAAAAATGCAGACAGAGACCGGCAAAATTCAATGAAGCAAATAAAAAATGCAGTAGAGCTTTGTTAACAAAAATGCAGAGACCAGCAAAATTCAGTGAATCAAATAAAATGTGATACATTTTTGTTAACAAAATGCTGACAGAGACCAGCAAAATTCAATGAATGAAATAAAAAATGTAGTACACTTTTGTTAACAAAATGCAGACAGAGACCAGCAAAATTCAATAAAGCAAACAAAGAATGCAGTACAGTTTTGTTAACAAAATGCAGACATACGCCTACAAAATTCAATGAAGTAAATAGAAAAATGCAGTTCAGTTTTGTTAACAAAATTCAGACAGAGGGCAGCAAAATTCAATAAAGTAAATAAAAAAAAATTCAGTACAGTGTCATTAACAAAACGCAGACAGAGACCAGCAAAATTCAATATAAAGGAAATAAAAAAGGAAGAACACTTTTATTGACAAAATGCTGACAGAGACCAGCAACATTCAATGAAGCAAATAAAAAAATGCAGTAGAATTTTGTTAACAAAATGCAGAGACCAGCAAAATTCAGTGAATCAAATAAAAAATGTGATACCGTTTTGTTAACAAAATGCAGAGACCAGCAAAATTCAAAGAATGAAATAAAAAAAATGCAGTACAGTTTTGTTAACAAAATGCAGAGACCAGCAAAATTCAATAAAGCAAATAAAGAATGCAGTACAGTTTTGTTAACAAAATGCAGATGGATACCAGCAAAATTCAATGAAGCAAATAAAAAAATGCAGTAGAATTTTCTTTAGAAAATGCAGACAAAGACCAGCAAAATTAAATGAAGGAAATAAAATATGCAGTACGGTTTTGTTAACAGAATGCAGACAGAGACCAGCAAAATTCAATAAAGCAAATAAAGAATGCAGTACAGTTTTGTTAACAAAATGCAGATGGATACCAGCAAAATTCAATGAAGCAAATAAAAAAATGCAGTAAAGTTTTCTTTAGAAAATGCAGACAAATACCAGCAAAATTCAATGAAGGAAATAAAATATGCAGTACAGTTGTTTTAACAAAATGCAGAGACCAGCAAAGTTTAATGAAACAAATAAAAAAAATCAGTACCATTTTGTTAACAGAAAGCAGAGACCAGCAGAATTCAATGAAGCAAACAAAGAATGCAGTACAGTTTTGTTAACAAAATGCAGACAAAGACAAGCAAAATTCAATGAAGCAAATAAATAAATGCAGTACAGTTTAGCTAAGTATCACTGAAACAGATCAAGTGCAAAAAGTGTGCTTATATCAGATTGGCATATGCAGATGGTTATAGAATCAAACACAGCCAGCCAATCAGTCTTGCAAATGAGCACAATATCTCAGAAATGTAACTCCTTATAACAGCAGTAGTATAAAAGACAAGATAAACCCTCAGGCCAACAGATAAACACAAAGATGTGTTGACCAGTATAGTACACCATGGTAGGGTGACTTCACAGAATGTAAAGCACCCCCACTGTGAAACCAGGTGGCTTAGAGTGAAGGTGCTGAAGTAACCATAAGAAATAAAGTGCAGAAAAGACCAGCAAAATTTGATGAAGCAAATAAATAATGCAGGGCAGTTTTTTTAAATAAAATGCAGAAAGAAACCAGCAAAATTCAATGAAGCAACTAAAATAAATGCAGTACAGTTTTGCTAAAATAAAGGCAGAGGTCAGCAAACTTCAAAGAAGCAAATTAAAAATGCATTACAGATTTGTTAACAAAATGAGGCAGAGACCAGCAAAATTCAATGAAGCAAAAAAAAATGTAGTACAGTTTTGTTAACAAAATGCAGATGGATACCAGCAAAATTAAATGAAGCAAACAAAAATACAGTACAGGCTTATTAACAAAATGCAGAGATCAGTAAAATTCAATGATGGAAATAAAATATGCAGTATAGTTTTGTTGACAAAATACATAGACCAGCAAAGTTTAAAGAAGCAAATAAAAAAAAAAAAATCAGTAGCATTTTAACAGAATGAAGACAGAGACAAGCAAAATTCAATGAAGCAAATAAAGAATGCCGTACAGTTTTATTAACAAAATGCAGACAGAATCAGGGAAAATTCAATGAAGCAAATAAACAAATGCAGTACAGTTTAGCTAAGTATCATTGAAACAAATCAAGTGCAAAAAAGAATGCTTATATCAGCTTGGCATATCCAGATGGTTATAGAATCAAACACAGCCAGCTAATCAGTCCTGCAAATGAGCACAATATCTCAGAAATGTAACTTCATATAGAAGCAGTAGTACAAAAAACAAGACAGACCCTCAGGCAAACAGATACACACAAAGAGGTGTTGACCAGTAGAGGACACCTTTGTACGGTGACTTCACAGAATAAAAAGCAGCCCCCACTGTGAAACCATGTGGCTTAGAGCTCAAGTGCTGAAGTAACTCGGAGAAACAAAGTACAGAAAAAGACCAGCAAAATTCGATGAAGCAAATAAAAAATGCAGTACAGTTTTGTTATCACTGAAACAGATCAAATGCAAAAAAAAAAAAAAAAAACATACTTATGTCATCTTGGTATCTCCAGATGGTTATACTATCAAACACAACCAGCTAATCAGCTCTGCAACTGAGCACAATTTCACAGAAATGTAACTCTTTATAGCACTAGTATAAAAGACAAGTTAGACCCTACGGCAATCAGATAAACACAAAGAGGTGTTGACCATTAGCTTACACATTGGGTGGGCTGACTTCACAGAATGTAACGCAACCCCCACTGTGAAACCAGTTGGCTTAGAGCTCAAGTACTGAAGTAAGCCTGAGAAACAAAATGCAAAGAAAGACCAGCAAAATGCAATGAAACAAATAGCAAACACAGGACAGTTTTGTTAACAAAATGCAGACAGAGACCGTTAATCCTGAATGAAGCAAAAAAAATGAAGTACAGTTTTGTTAACAAAATGCAGACAGAGGCTAGCAAAATTCAATGAAGCAAATAAAAAATGCAGTACAGTTTTGTTAACTATTACTGAAACAGATCAAGTGCAAAAAGTATGCTTATATCAGCTTTGTATCTCCAGATGGTTATAGAATCAACCACAGCCAGGTAATCAGCTCTGCAACTGAGCACAGTTTCACAGAAATTAACTCTTTACAGCAGTAGTTTAAAAGACAAGATAGACCCTCAGGCAATCAGATAAACACAAAGAGGTGTTGACTAGTTGCTAAACCTTGGGTGGGCTGACTTCACAGTATGTAAAGCAACCCTCACTATAAAACCAAATGGCTTAGAGCTCAAATGCTGAACTAACCCTGATCAAGTGCAAAAAAAGTATACTTATATCAGCGCGGTATATTCCACTGGTTATAGAATCAACCACGTATATACACACACACACACACACACACACACACACACACACACACATATATATATATATATATATATATATATATATATATATATATATATATATATATATGTGTGTGTGTGTATGTGTGTGTGTGTGTGTGTGTGTACATATGTATATATATATATATATATATATATATATATATACACACACACAGAGACACACACATGTGTGTGTGTGTGTGTGACTATATATATATATATATATATATATATATATATATATATATATATATATATATATATATATGGGTTCCTATGACTTAATCGAACTGTGAAATCACCGACACTCACCTCTTCGACACCAA
This sequence comes from Protopterus annectens, assembly GCF_019279795.1. Taxonomy (NCBI): domain Eukaryota; kingdom Metazoa; phylum Chordata; order Ceratodontiformes; family Protopteridae; genus Protopterus; species Protopterus annectens. The sequence continues at coordinate 756,064,673 of NC_056744.1, forward strand.
TCCATCGACGTCCATATCATCGACAATTCCGGTAAGCGATCTTCCCCCTCACAGGACCCATGGTAGCGCTTTTTCCTGTGTTACAACGATTAGGGTTTACGTGATTCCGTATAATTTACCTTGAAAGCGCTACCATGGGTCCTGTAAGGGGGAAGATCGCTTACCGGAATTGTCGATGATATGGATGTCGATGGATTGGTGTTGAAGAGGTGAGTGTCGGTGATTTCACAGTTCGATGAAGTCATAGGAACCCATATATATATATATATATATATATATATATATATATATATATATATATATATATATATATATATATATACAGGGGTGGCTCGTGGCATCGGACTGCCGAACTGCAGCCCCCTCAGCTAAAAAAAAGAAAAAGTACCTTATTTTTGTTGTACAGTAGCAGTAGTATTTTTTTGTTTTAAATTACAAATTGTTTGTCTCTCCAAGTCCGCGACTCGGCAAGTACGCGCATGCGCACTTTAACCGCCTCGGGTTGCGACGGTTTTAAATATACATATATTTCTTTTGTTTTGATTGCAGCCTGGTGGAGTAATTAAGGCATCATTGTGAAGCCCAGCAGTCTATGTGGTTCCAAACCGCATAGAATTGGAAGGGGCTCGGACTGCGACGTCCGCAGGCACGTCATGACGTGCTTGCTGTGCTAAATACTGCTGATTGGTTGTCGCTCTCTTCCCAGGCTTTATGTGCTGGGAAAAGAGCGAGAATCAATTCAAACAGTAGTCAGTTGTGGATTATTTTATTAATAATTTTAAATTTGCCATTGGATTTTAATTTTTTTTTTTTTTTGGGCGGACTAAATATTTTATCAGCTGTGCAGCCTGTGCAGAAGAACAGAAGAGAAGAACTGAAGAAAGAAGAGAAGAAGAAAGAAAAGAAGTTAGAACTTAGCAGAGTGAGAAGAGTACAGAGAGTTTTCTTCTTGGTACTGGTGGTATGTATAAATTAAATTATTTAATTTAAATATATGAATGAGGTTTGCGTTTGCCTTATGGATTTAAAAGCTGAGGCACTGAAGTGTGGCTATATTATGCAATGATATTATTTAAGGAAAAGAAGATGTAACGTTTTTATTAATAATGTCACTGTACAAATTTGTCATGGGTAAAGTGCATTGCTTTGGTCTAGATATCGTACGGATAAATAAAAAAAGGGTCCTATTAAAATCAGCAGTCAAGGAATTGAAGCATGCATAACTCTTGTGACTAACAAGAAAATAACAAACACTCTATTGCTAACTATATTCTTGTATATTAAGTAAGGAAATTAGAAGACTAGTTTAAATATTGCAGGGATCAAATGGCAACCAGTAAACTAAAGCCCATCTTATATACTTAATTAGGTTCCATTAAAAGTAATGCTCATCTACTTAACAAGTACCTATTATCAGGAATGAACTAGCAACCTTGTTCTGATACACTAGTCTGTCAAGAATAATGACAGTATGCAAAGAAATGTTAGTGAATAATGGAGAAAGTAAAATATTTATTTATTTGCTTTTGTTTATTAATTGAGTAGACAGGCTAATCTGAGGACCCTTTCAAGCTAGCTATGGTTTGGCACAGAAGTAGGTACATATAG